>NC_091456.1:132266624-132866624 GCF_027789765.1 Dendropsophus ebraccatus
AAAACCTGTGACCTTCCCACCACTCATAAGCAGATTTCACCTTAAAGTGAATCTGTCAGCTGCAATTTACATTCCAAACTATTGACACAGTTAGATATCTGTTAGGAGAAGGAGACATATGGTACCTTTCATATATCCATCTATGTCCAGAACATAGGAAAATGCTTTTATTCTATAGTAGAAAGGAATACTTTCCTGAGCTAATGAAGCTACATTTTTCTACATTATAGTAGCACAGCTGGATATATGAAGGTACCATGTGCCTCCTTGACCTAACAGCTATTTAACAGTGACCACAGTTTGGAACATGAATTACACTGGACATATTACACTGGACATATTCAGGAAGAAAGCTGTTGGGCAGCAGGTGGACAGTGGGAGCCCACATCTCATAAATACATTAGGCTCCTGACTCACAGCATTAGTTTCATGCTGCAACTATTATGAGTTCAACAAAACTATAACTATAGATACACATAAGTGACACCACTGAAATGGAAATGTGTATCACTACTTTATAACTTGGCTCACAGGTTCCCTTGCCATAACATTAAATGGGTTGCAAGGGGAGTAGGGATGAGCGAACTTTTGAAAAGTTCGGTTCGGTTCGATCCGGCGAAGTTTCATGAATTTCGGATCGGTCCGAACCGAACCGAAAACGAACCTTGCTCTAACGGCTAAATAATTGCAGCTACAATAGTGGGAGTGTGATAGGGTATAGTTTCGTTTAGTTGCAGTTGATATTACAATAAAAAAAGTGGGGAAAAAAATTTCCAAAAATAATGGCCATGATACAATTGCATCTAGGGGGTCACATGATTGTTTTGAGAAACAAAATAACAAATGTATCATTCTTTTGTTCCTGTGTGTATATGCCAAGGTTATTTCTGCATTTTGTGTATGTTCACATCTGAAGAGTGAAAGCAATTCACTCAATTAGCTTATTTAGAACTGTGAAGGCAAATCGATGGAGGCAGATATGGTTATCGATAAATCACTCATCGACATTTATGGACTAATCTTAGAAGTGAGTATTTGATAACGCCTTGCCATTAATGAGTTAATAAATGTTGACATAGGTGGAGTTCTAACAGCTTACCGCTTTTTTGGCTTATCATTGTGAGTCTGAGAAGCGATGTGTGTGACAAGTCACTTGATGTATTTTTTAGAGTTAGTGTCAAAATTAAATGTACAGGTCTGGTCTTCGAATATATCAGATATCTGTTCTCAATAATGCTTACATTCTGTCCCGGTACTTTACATTGCTTCATTTTATATATGTGTTGTTAAAGGCTCTTTCCTTCCTAATTTCTCAATTACAAGTTAGTCATGAATGATCTTTATTTATGACGAAGCTAAATGTTTATTATGGATTTTTGTCCCCACCCATTGCCCTGTGTGACTACATTGGTCACCATACATTGCTGATAGTAGTTCACGTCCCTACGAATGTGTGTAATTCCTATGGCTTGCCCATAAGGGTTAGCTGTAAATCGCACTATACACTTATATTTGTTAGGGTACAAACACACACACCGTATACGCAGCAGATACACAGCAAATATACAGCAGATCTGCAGCAGATTTGGTGGTGCAGATTTGATGCTGTGTTCAGTTATTTCGATCTAATCTGCTGCGTAATTGTTGCGTATTTGCTGCGTATCGCAGCAGTAAATAGGCTGCATATATGGTGTGTGTGTTTGTACCCTTAGGCTATGTGTCTGTGTGAAACATAATGCAATGTATTTCCAATTATAGCCAATGTGCCGCTAATTATGTTTGATTCGCTATGTTTGTGTAATATCTCTTCCAGGAATTTTCTTTGTTTGATCACATGTTGCTGAGAAACGAGGGTGTGACTTATGGTTTGTGTTAGCGAGCTGCCCGTGCAGCTAACTCACTCCCCCCTCCCCCATCCCCCCTCCGGATTGTGGTGTCGAATTCACTATTACGTTATGTTTGAAATATTTGAGGCTTACACTATGACCACATGATGGGAGTAGTTGTGTACTGTGTATATGATATGGGCCGGCAGCAGACATCATGGAAGGAGAGGGAGGAGGGAGGGAGTTAGCAGCACGGGAAGCTCCATAACCCACCCACATAAGTGACGTCATATTTAGCCAGCAACATTGCCTCTAAGGGTACAAACACACACACCGTATACGCAGCCTATTTACTGCTGCTATACGCAGCAAATACGCAACAAATACGCAGCAGATTAGATCTAAATAACTGAACACAGCATCAAATCTGCTGCAGATCTGCTGTGTATTTGCTGCGTATCTTATGCGTATATGGTGTGTGTTTGTACCCTAACAAGGAAAAAGCCTCGACAAGCTATTACCTTACCAAGCGAGCATTGTTTGCAAGAGGTTTATATTATTTATTTATCTTTTATTAAGGTCCATGCTCGGCCACTGCTATGGGACAGCCCTGCGCCTGGGTACACAAGCCGGCTAAGGCGGAGTGCCGCATGGAGGGAGGTTGCCCGGATTGTGTACCCAGGTTGGGACAAGCATAGTAGATTACAGAAGTTGATCATTGGTAAGTTATTTACCCACTATGTCAAACAAGAAACTCTACTGTTATGGTCACCTCATATATTACTAATGTCTGTATGTTTTTTGCTTTCAGCCAAACATGTGGAGACCAGGTGTCCAGTGTGAGGGACAGATTCATCAGGGAGCGACGGCAGCTGATGAGGCGTGGGGCCTCACAAGAAGAACTCGGCTCAATGCTGCGTTTCATTTTGAGCGCCAGTAAGTGTGTGTCTTATTTGCATCTGTCCATGCTAGGATCAGATGATGTCAGTATTAGTTCAGTCTGCTATGTGTGCAGACATATAGACATGTGTTACGTAGACAGAGATTATATACATCAAGCTTCCTGCAGGGGGACCTATATATTTCTGGAACTGGATAACATTAAAAGTTACTAACAATAATGCTCCCCCTGCTGTACACTCAATATTCTTTATAAATGCAGCATGCCCTAACTGGATACTAAAAATAGTTTAATAAGTCGATGATGTAAGACCTAACTGGAGTTCGATTTAGCTACAAAGCACGAACAGGATAAATGGCGACAAATGTGCCCCAATGATTACATATGACCTAACAATGTCCCACTCATTTCTCAAGTGAGATTTTTAGGGAGCCAAGGGCTAATTAGTGCAAGATGTGAGAATAAATTACTATTTCTTTGCAGACATATTATTTTCCCTGAGCATCATTTTTGGGGAGCAGTGTGAGAATGTTGATCAATAGTCTAGATTATGCGCAAAGGTAAGGCTAACACCAGGGGCGTAACTAGAAATGGCTGGGCCCCATAACAAACTTTTGATTGCCTTCCCCCCCCCCCCGACTGACCACTAAACGGTCAAGTGAAGTCATAACTACATAACTGCTAGCTCTGGTCAGGAGTGCTTGCAGTTAAAGGGACATTTGCAAAACCCAGGAGACCAGCAGGGCCACCCGCTGCTGCAAATGATGATGGCTCAGGGGGCCCAGTGCATTGCAGGAGCAGGCCCTGGGGCCCCCTGATGCGGCGGGCCCCATAGCAGCCGCTATGGCTGCTATAGTGGTAGTAACGCCCCTGGCTAACACATTGAACATACTGGATAAAAAAGGACACAAAAAGCCTAAGTAAAATCCTGCATTGGATGCATATTGGTTCTTGAGAATTGTTACAATGTTGCTAACATGTTTGTAATAACAGATTTTGTCCACTGTTCATTTGTCAGCAGAGATGAAGAAGCTCAACTAACAGCAGAGGCCTCATCGGATGAAGAGAATAAAGAACCTCATCTGACGGAGGCACGCACCATGACTCCACCACCAAGAGGCCAAGAGGGCCCTGTTGAGCCTGGGCAGGGAGACGAACATCTGGCGTTGACGTTAAAGAATAAATTGTGGGCGTCCTGCCTGCACTCCCTCTTATACTAAGGTTGTTGTTGGCATAAATGATTGTGATTAGTGGTCACACAGCCTCTGACCCCCCCCCCCCCCCCCCCCCTCAACCACTATCCTGTGCTTTATACTATTTCGAGCATGTAATAAAGATATTTTGTGATATATCAGTGTTTGACTATTTTCTGGATATCACAAGTTTTTTACTTCCTATCTCTGCCTATCTCTCCCTCTCTCTACCTCCCTGTAAATATCTACTTGTTTGCCTATCTATCTATGTGCTTTCTCTCCCTAACTAGCACAGAGCTCCTCTTTCTCTGCAGTCTAGACACATAATGAGAAAGAGCATGGACGCTCAGGCACTTCCTGTTCCTGTAGTGACGTCACACACCTTGATATTCACATAATAAAAGCATAAAAGGGATTATAGGAGTAATAATTCCTTATATTCTCTTCCATTCTGTGAAAACAATACAGTTTTGCGACGCCGTTGCGGTTTTAACGAACTTCGTCACAAACCTTTTGAAAGTTCGGTTCGGTACCGAACCGAACCTTTTGCAAAGTTCGTAACAAATCTGGTTCGTAACGGTTCGGTTCGCTCATCCCTAAAGGGGAGTAAAAAAGATCTTACCTGTTCTTCCTCCAGCATTTACTTTCACCCTTAGCATGTCTGGGAAATATACCTTCAGAGACAAAAGGGGATGGGTGGAAGTTACGATTATCACAGGACCAATAGAATGATGATGAAAAATAGCTGCACAATGTTGCGACAACATCTTGCAGTTATTAGACATCACATGCAGGTGTGGTTTCACCTGCACATGATGATTCGAATGGTACTCGCCTCCTCTTGTCTCAGGAAGGTACAATTACAGGACATGTCAAGGGCACCTGTGAGCGGTAAGACCTTTTCTCCTCTCTTGATAACTTCTTCAACTTCAATTTAAGTCTTCAGTTAAAAAGTGGGCCCAGTTAGGTCTACATTTCCCTCATTTATTTGATTGATTGGAATCCCATCTGCAAACCCCTACCAAGCTACATAACTGTTATGTCCATTTGACAGTCCCACAAACCACTGCACTTTGCCACTGAACTGATCTTTTCCCCATATCAAAGAAGATCCAGTTGCTCCTATGTTTTACATTGATGATGATGATTATACTTAAATAGCAATTGTAATTACAATGGTAATACTTAACAGCTACATGTCCATTTTTTATTACATATAATTATGTTAACCCATAAAGACCATATTATTTTTAACCTTAGTAGGCCAAATCAAAGAACCTAGAACTGCTATTGATTTAAAACATGGTACCAATGTTTAATAGTTAACAATATAAAGATATAGGGGGAGATTTATCAAACATGGTGTAAAGTGAAACTGGGTCAGTTGCCCCTAGCAACCAATCAGATTCCACCTTTCATTCCTCACAGACTCTTTGGAAAATGAAAGGTGTAATCTGATTGGTTGCTAGGGGCAACTGGCCCAGTTTCACTTTACACAATGTTTGATAAATCTCCCCCAATGAGTCAGGGTGTATACAAAACCAATTCACCCATCCTTGTAAAGCCAATCGTGCCAGAACCTATCCTACATTACACTAGGGTATACCTTAAAAAACTGAACCTGAGCATGCAGCATTTGATTACCGGAGTCTGCAGAAGTTGGATGCAGCCCTAGGAAGTCCTGGCTGTTTCCATATTTTCCAGGCAGCCTTAGGACTACATCCAACTTCTGCAGCCACTGGTAATCAAATGCCTCATGCTCGGGTTCCGTTTAACCCTAGTGTGCTTGGGGTTCGCTCATCTCTAGTCACTACACAAAGAACGGAGCCAACTGCTTCCTACCATTCATTGTGGAACAGTTGTTCTGTCGACACCCCGCCATTCAGACACTGATGACCTGTCCTGACAATACGCCATGAATATCAAATGCCTGGAAAACCTTTATAATACATGAAGAGCTTCTAGAGTAAGTAGAGCATGTTACAATTAGCAATGCTGAATAGGGATGGCCTGAACCCTCCGAGCAGTGCCGGAACTACCGCCGTAGCAGCCGTAGCGGCCGCTACGGTGCTCCGCCGTATCGGGGGCCCGTGGCGCGGGTCCCCTGAGGTCACATAGCCTGTAGCACCCGGCGGCGAAGCAGGCCTCCTGGGTGCTACAGCTGTTTGGGGTCCAGGCAATGGCCACGAAGGGGGGCCCGCGGGGCCCTCCCTATCAATTACTCTTGTGACCGCAAGCACAAGAGGGGGGGGGCATCTATGAGGGTGGGGGGAAAGGGGACCATCTATGAGGGTGGGGGGGAAGAGGGGGCATCTATATGGAGGGGGGGAAGAGGGGGCATCTATGAGGGTGGGGGGAAGGAGAGGGGCATCTATGAGGGTGGGGGGAAGGAGGGGGGCATCTATGAGGGTGGGGGGAAGGAGGGGGGCATCTATGAGGGTGGGGGGAAGGAGAGGGGCATCTATGAGGGTGGGGGGAAAGAGGGGGGCATCTATGAGGGTGGGGGGAAAGAGGGGGGCATCTATGAGGGTGGGGGGAAGGAGTGGGGCATCTATGAGGGTGGGGGGAAGGAGGGGGGCATCTATGAGGGTGGGGGGAATTAGAGGGGCATCTATGAGGGTGGGAGGAAAGAGGGGGGCATCTATGAGGGTGGGGGGAAAGAGGGGGGCATCTATGAGGGTGGGGGGAAGGAGGGGGGCATCTATGAGGGTGGGGGGAAGGAGGGGGGCATCTATGAGGGTGGGGGGAAGGAGAGGGGCATCTATGATGGTGGGGGGAAAGAGGGGGGCATCTATGAGGGTGGGGGGAAGGAGGGGGGCATCTATGAGGGTGGGGGGGAAGAGGGGGCATCTATGAGGGTGGGGGGAAAGAGGGGGGCATCTATGAGGGTGGGGGGAAAGAGGGGGCATCTATGAGGGTGGGGGGAAAGAGGGGGGCATCTATGAGGGTGGGGGGAAAGAGGGGGCATCTATGAGGGTGGGGGGAAAGAGGGGGCATCTATGAGGGTGGGGGGAAGGAGGGGGCCATCTATGAGGGTGGGGGGAAGGAGGGGGCCATCTATGAGGGTGGGGGGAAGGAGGGGGCCATCTATGAGGGTGGGGGGAAGGAGGGGGCATCTATGCGGGTGGGGGGAAGGAGGGGGCCATCTATGAGGGTGGGGGGAAGGAGGGGGCCATCTATGAGGGTGGGGGAAGGAGGGGGGCATCTATGTGGGTGGGGGGAAGGAGGGGGCATCTATGAGGGTGGGGGAAGGAGGGGGGCATCTATGAGGGTGGGGGAAGGAGGGGGGCATCTATGAGGGTGGGGGGAAGGAGGAGGGCATCTATGAGGGTGGGGGGAAGGAGGGGGCCATCTATGAGGGTGGGGGGAAGGAGGGGGCCATCTATGAGGGTGGGGGGAAGGAGGGGGGCATCTATGCGGGTGGGGGGAAGGAGGGGGCATCTATGAGGGTGGGGGAAGGAGGGGGGCATCTATGCGGGTGGGGGGAAGCAGGGGGCATCTATGAGGGTGGGGGGAAGGAGGGGGGCATCTATGAGGGTGGGAAGGAAGAGGGGGCATCTATGAGGGTGGGGGGAAGGAGGGGGGCATCTATGAGGGTGGGGGGGAAGAGGGGGCATCTATATGGAGGGGGGGAAGAGGGGGCATCTATGAGGGTGGGGGGGAAGAGGGGGCATCTATGAGGGTGGGGGGGAAGAGGGGGCATCTATGAGGGTGGGGGGGAAGAGGGGGCATCTATGAGGATGGGGGGGAAGAGGAAGCATCTATGAGGGTGGGGGGAAGAGGGGGCATCTATGAGGGTGGGGGGGAAGAGGGGGCATCTATGAGGGTGGGGGGGAAGAGGGGGCATCTATGAGGGTGGGGGGGAGAGGAGGCCATCTATTTGGGAGGGGGGCAACATAGGGAGAGAGGGAATACACAGAGGGGGGCATATATTATTAGGGGGTCACATAGAGTCAGGGCTACCCACTAAATGAGGGTGTAAAGGGGACAGTACAGATGTGCAGTGTGTATAGAGATAAGGATGGTGCCAGAGTGAGGAGACTAATATGTCTGTCTGGCAGATTCTGTGGATTCGTGGCTCGGAGAAGTTCTCATAATGGCCCAGGACGGATGGAGAAGATGAAAAGGAAAGAACTCCGATCAGAAAAGACTTCCCCTGTGAGTCACCTGATATAACTGCACTGTAATGTATATGGTGTATAGAACCTGTGTAGAGCTGGGGCCACCTCTATATGACTGGATGAGGTGATTTAGTATACTGGATTTGGTCAGTAACAATATGGTGGTGATGGTTGTGGTGTGGCAGTAATGTTTCCTTCCTATATACTGGTATTACTGGTAATATTGGTCTCAGTATAAAGGATTTGGTCGGTAACAGTATGGCAGTAATATGTACGGTGATAATACTTTCTCTTCCAATATGCTGGTGTTATTGGTAATATCTGTCTTGGTGTATATATATATATATATATATATAATATTTATACACACACACACCAATAGCATCACTTGGTCGTGAAAGGGGGGGGGGCAAGTTGGCCTCTCGCACCAGGGCCCAGGAGACATTAGCTACGCCCCTGGGTCCAGGGGTGTCCCGGGGATTCCCAGGCAGCACAGGTGACAGGCTCGGAGTGGCTTGGCGTCCGCCGGGGGGCAGGGTAAGTACTTCTGGCGCAGGGACTTCAAGCACTAACAAGCGTTCCTGTGTACAGGCTAGGGGCGGACTCTGAGCTCACTGGTACCGGTGCTTCCGAGGATGCTGCCCCCCCCTTGCCACCGTATTGCTGTCCCGGCAGCACAGGTACCGGTGAGCTCAGCGTCCGCCCCCAGCCTGTACCTCCGGCACAGGAGCACTTGTTAGAGATGCACCCTGCGCCGGAAGTACTTGCCCCGGCGGACACTGAGCCACTCTGAGCCCGACACCTGTGCTGCCTGGGAATCCCCAGGACGCCCCCCCGGGAGAAGAGGAGAAGACAGCCGACGGGGGAGTTAGGTGAGTTGTGTTTTTTTAAAATTTTCTATCTGCTTTGCAAAGGGGGATAATACAGGGTGGGGCCATCTATGGGGTATATACAGGGGGCCATCTATGGGGGATATACAGGGGGGCCATCTATGGGGGATATACAGGGGGCCCATCTATGGGGGATATACAGGGGGGACATCTATGGGGGATATACAGGGGGCCATCTATGGGGGATATACAGGGGGCCATCTATGGGGAATATACAGGGGGGACATCTATGGGGGATATACAGGGGAGCCATCTATGGGGGATATACAGGGGGGACATCTATGGGGGATATACAGGGTGCCATCTATGGGGGATATACAGGGGGGATATACAGGGGGGACATCTATGGGGGATATACAGGGGGGAAATCTATGGGGGATATACAGGGGGGAAATCTATGGGGGATATACAGGGGGGCCATCTATGGGGGATATACAGGGGGGTATATATAGGGGGATAATACAGGGGGCCATCTATGGGGGATATACAGGGGGGACATCTATGGGGGATATACAGTGGGCCATCTATGGGGGATAATACAGGGGGACATCTATTGGGAATATACAGGGGGCCATCTATGGGGGATATACAGGGGGGGCATCTATGGGGGATATACAGGGGGCCATCTATGGGGGATATACAGGGGGCCATCTATGGGGGATATAGAGGGGGCCATCTATGGGGGATATACAGGGGGCCATCTATGGGGGATATACAGGGGGCCATCTATGGGGGATAATACAGGGGTGCCAATCTATGGTGGATTATACAGGGAGGTATACATAGGGGGATAATACAGGGGGCCATCTATAGGGCGACACCATGAGGGGGCATTTATAAGGGGACCAAATGAGAGTTCATCTATAGGGGGACAACATGGGGGACCATCTTTAAGGGGGATGGACAACAGGGGGGGTAATTTATAAGGGGCCAACAAGGGTGGCATCGGTAAGGGGGAATACACAGAGGGGCATATACTATAAGGGGATCACATAGTGTCAGGGCTATCCACTAAACAAGGGGGTAAAGGGGCCAATACAGATGTGCAGTTTGTATAGAGATGAGGATGGTGCCATAGTGAGGAGCCTAATATGTTTCTCTGGCAGATTCTGTGGATTCGTGGCTCGGAGAAGTTCTAATGGCCCAGGAAGGATGAAGAAGAAAATGAAGGAAACAACTCCGATCAGAGAAGACGTCCCCTGTGAGTCACTTAATATAACTGTACTGTAATTTATATGGTGTACAGAACCTGTGTAGAGCTGAGTGTGTTGATGGCGTAGTGGTCGATTGAGGGGGTGGGGGCCCCAATCAAAAGATTGCTATGGGGCCCAGCCATTTCTAGTTACCCCCCTGCCTCCGAGGTTCGGGTTTGTATGAACCTGAACGCTCGGCATAAGATTCCCGCTGTCTGCCCGCTCCGTGGAGCGGGCGCATACAGCGGGAGGAACTCCTGGAAAACTGGGATACAGCCTATGGCTATGGCTGTATCCCAGTTTTCCAGGCGGTCCTCCCGCCAGATCCGCCCGCTGCACGGAGCGGGCAGACAGCGGGAATCATTACCGAGAGTTCGGGTTCGTACGAACCCGAACCAAACTCGGTTTGGACCATCCCTAATGCTAAGGAATTTGTTACTATATCTTTACTGTATAGTGGTCCAAGCCTAGTATGTTTAATACTGAGCTCCATTTGTCATAGTCTAGTCAAATGGTATTCAGATCTCAGACATGTATGACATCCTCTGGAAATGCTATAACTATCTGATATATTTGGGTTCTACCCCTAAAATTCACATCTGTCTCCAAAACTAGGGACTCTAGTCCCGTGTGGTAAAAATGGATTATGCTGTATGCCATACTGCAAAATCCTCCTCAGTCATCCCCCGGTTGATAGCTCCATAAAGAGTATAATATGAGCTAATAGCAATGTAAACATGGAATTATAGGGATCTCCACTTAGACTTGCAGTAGCCACTTGATATGTAGACAGTCATCTCTAAGTGCAATTGTAATCTCATTTCTCATCTGGCTTAATGTCTTCAGTCCTTGCGCTACCTCTTCCTGCAATAAAATATGCATTATGACACTTTATCATCAACTTTGCAATTAGTAGGAATGGGATGTGCAAAATGGCTTGATAAAAGCGTACGCAGATTAAAGTGTATAAAAGATTAAGTCAATCTAAAATGTCATGATATGCCCATAAAGACTGAATTACTGCCATAGTAAAGCGCATCAGGTTAGAAGATCCTCACTAGACCCACAGAGCCTACCATTACCATCAGCAGTAATGCAATTTGAGCATGGCCTTATCTATTTATGTGGGTCATGAACCCATCAATGTTCCTGCTAGCTTTACGTGACACAAAGATGCTTGCCGCCAGTGGCGTAGCTATAGGGGTCGCCGGGGTCGCCATGGCGACCGGGCCCCTACGCTAGGGGGGCCCGCACGGCCCCCCCTTGCCACTTGTGACAGTGTCACTTTAAGCATCCAGAGAAGCTGCGGCCGGTCAGCTTCTCGGGATGCACTGATCGCTTTGATGTTCCGCCCGCACAGCGAGCGGGCGGAACATTAAAGGGGTAGTCCACCAAAAAAAAAAATTTCCTTCAAATCAACTGGTGCCATAAAGTGCCAGAGATTAGTAATTCACTTCTATTAAAAAAAACTTAAGTCTTCCAGTACTTATCAGCTGCTGTGTGTCCAGCAGGAAGTGGTGTTTTCTTTCCTGTCTGACCCAGTGCTCTCTGTTGCCTCCTCTGTCCATGTCAGGAACTGTCCAAAGCAGGAGCAAATCCCCATAGAAAACCTCTCCTGCTCTCCAGACTGGAAATAATACAACTTCCTGTTGGGCATACAGCAGCTGATAAGTACTGGAAGGCTTGAGATTTTTTAATAGAAGTAAATTACAAATCTCTGGCACTTCATGGTAGCAGTTGATTTGAAAGAAAAAAATTTTGGGTGGACTACCCCTTTAAAGCGATCAGAATACAGGAGAAGGACCTGTCAGCGTCCTCCTCCTGTATTCTCTCCCATAGGCTGCCGGCACTTCATACCAGCAGCCTATGGGAGGCCGGGCCGTGACCTCTCCGGCAGACGTGAGGATGTGACGTCATCACGTCTGCCGGAAGTCCCGTCCCTGCGGCTCGCAAGATGGAGCCCGAAGAGGAGGAGGGGAGCTGCTGCCTGCACAGCGCGGATTAGGTGAGTAGGATGTTTGTTTTTTTAGGGGCACCTCTGGGGGCATTATTAGTATATGGGGGGCACCTCTGAGGGCATTATTAGTTCTTGGGGGCACCTCTGGGGGCATTATTAGTGTATGGGGGCACCTCTGAGGGCATTATTAGTATATGGGGGCACCTCTGGGGGCATTATTAGTTTTTGGGGGCACCTCTGGGGGCATTATTAGTTCATGGGGGCACCTCTGGGGGCACTATTAGCTCATGGGGGCACCTCTGGGGGCATTATTAGTTCATAGGGGGCAACTCTGGGGGCATTATTAGTTCATGGGGGCACCTCTGGGGGCATTATTAGTTCATGGGGGCACCTCTGGGGGCATTTTTAGCTCATGGGGGCCACCTCTGGGGGCATTATTAGCTCATGAGGGCACCTCTGGGGGCATTATTAGCTCATGGGGGCACCTCTGGGGGCATTATTAGTTGATGGTGGCACCTCTGGGGGCATTATTAGTTCATGGGGGCACCTCTGGGGGCATTATTAGTCCATGGGGGCACCTCTGGGGGCATTATTAGCTCATGAGGGCACCTCTGGGGGCATTATTAGCTCATGAGGGCACCTCTGGGGCCATTATTTGTTCATGGGGGCACCTCTGGGGGCATAATTAGCTCATGAGGGAACCTCTGGGGGCATTATTATTGTATGGGGGCACCTCTGGGGGCATTATTAGCTCATTGGGGCACAGCAGGGAATCCTACATACAGGGGGCATCCCACATTCCTACTCGCTTTACTGCACATAACACCACACAGCGCAGTTACTATGGGAGCCTACAGGAGGGAGGAAGGGAAGGAAGTTGCTAGAAATGTGCGGAGCCTAAATTGTTTGTCTCGCAGGTTCTAAGGGGATGAAACGTATCTGGAAGGAATCATCTTGGAGGACTGGGCCGGATGAAGAGGAAAAGGGAAAGTGACGCCTCAGATCAAAGAAGACGTTACCTGTGAGTCACTGTATGACGGTTTTCTTATTTTGTAGAACATCATTTAGTAGGGGTGCCCCGAGGTGGAAAAGGTTGGGAAGCACTGCGCTAATCTGTCCCGCTGCGCCCGCTGGCACATGCTGTCATCTGATTGGGCCTCTTACCTAATCAGATGACAGCAAGTACCAGCGCCCCCCCCCCTCCTCCAGACATCTGCCTTGGCGGCCCAAGCTATGTCCTATGGCCGTATCTTTACCGCGTTGAGCTCCAGCTTGTGCTGCATCTACATTATCTGTACTCAGAGATATCACTGTGTTATCTGTGGTGTTACATAGAACTGCAGGTGACTACTACATTATCTGTACTCAGAGATATCACTGTGTTATCTGTGGTGTTACATAGGACTGCAGGGGACATCTACTACATGATCTGTACTCAGAGATATCACTGTGTTATCTGTGGTGTTACATAGGACTGCAGGTGACATCTACTACATTATCTGTACTCAGAGATATCACTGCGTTATCTGTGGTGTTACATAGGACTGCAGATGACTACTACATTATCTGTACTCAGAGGGATATCACTGTTATCTGTGGTGTTACATAGGACTGCAGGTGATATCAGGTGACTTCTCCAGGTTGCAGAAGTTCAAACTTCATCATGCCCTGCTGACAGTTTATAATGGGAGTTGTAGTTTTGCAGCATGTGGCTCTTCAGGTTGCAGCACTACAACCCCCATCGTTTCCAACTGGCAGTTCATGATGAGAGTTGTAGTTTTTCAGCTGTAGAGTCAAAGATTGGAATACAATGATTAGACAATGACACAGTACAGTCCATTAATTATAGGGGGCAGTAGTGCAGTACATGAGGTGGAGGCAGTGACAGGGCATTAGAACATGGTGGCACATTAGAGTAATTGGATATAACGTTAGATAGGACTTTGCCTGATCGGGGGGAGATGGGGGGGGCCCCAAGCTAAAATTTTGCACCAGGGCCCATCAGCCTTTAGCTACGCCCCTGCTTGCCGCCTAAAGATCAGGAATATGTCTTACTAGAGGTTGGTGCTTAAAAAATCAGCATTGTCATAAGTTGTGACATTTTAGATTAAATTCATTTTTTGGCAGTATGCTGCCAGCTATAGTGACAGCTCAACCTTTTTTAAATACATTATTAAAAAACATGCATATACATTGCTTTATTTTGTCCATACGAGTAAATATGACTTAATCAGTTCAGCTTTATGTCTGTGTCACCATTAGGCTCTGTTCACACAGTATTTTTGCTTAGTATTTTGGTCAGTATTTTGCAACCAAAACCAGGAGTGCAAAAGAAAAAATCTGGTAGTACACCACTAAGAAAATGCAGACAGTGGGGAACATTTATCAAACATGGTGTAAAGTGACACTGGCTCAGTCGCCCCTAGCAACCAATCAGATTCCACCTTTCATTCCTCACAGACTCTTTGGAAAATGAAAGGTGGAATCTGATTGGTTGCTAGGGGCAACTGAGCCAGTTTCACTTTACACCATGTTTGATAAATCTCTCCCTTAGTTTTTATAAGGTGTGAAAATATACAAACATATTTTAGCCACTAAGGATAATAGTCACTAGATACATAGGGGGAGATTAATCAAACTTTTGCCCCTAGCAACCAATCAGATTCCACTTTATATTTCTCATAGATTCTTTGGGAAATGAAAGGTGGAATCTAATTGGTTGCTAGGGGCAACTAAGACAATTCTACTATACACCAGTTTGATAAATCTCCCCTAAAGTGTTCAAATTGTGTCCCAGATGGGATCACAGTTAGGGTAACCTGTTATACCCTGCCTGACCACTGAGTCCCCTACCTAGTGTATTGTTACACTCCCCCAGTGGGGATGCCCACTGGGGGGAGTATGGGGGTCAGTACAGTGTATTCTGTTGGTGAAAAGAAAAAGAAATTGATGTTTCCATCAATGAGAAGTGTCTATAGCAGAGTACAGAGTCCTAAAAACCAATATATAGTTTTCTAGGTCAATGGTCCTATAACCCTTGTTATGATAGGGTGTAGTGATGATAGAGTGTAGTGATGATAGGGTGTAGTGATGATAGGGTGCAGCCCATGTCTTCCAACATGTTTCCCCCGCTTAGGTTAACGGGTTCATCAGGGAGGTGAGGTGATGTGGAATCATTGAGTATGGTGCATTCAGCTTGCATACGGCAGAATGTTCTGACGCCAGCACCATGGGACACCTACATGCACACTGTCCAGTGGAGCTCCCGTTCTGCACTATAAGCCGGCACCACGGGACACCTACCCAAATACCATCCATTAAGACTTCCTGCCCACTGAGCAAATTATTGTTCACAGAGGTGGTGTCTTATCTCAATCAGTGATTGACTGAGAGTCAGTTTCTACTGAAATGACTCATGAAATGAGATGAGCAGTTGTGCTCAAAAGTTTACCTACCCCAGCAGAATTTTTGCTCTCTTGTCCATTTTTTTTAGAGAGTATGAATGATAACACAAAAACTTTTTTTTCCACTCTTGGTTAGTGGTTGGGTGAAGCCATATATTGCCAAACTACTGTGTTTTCTCTTTTTCAATCATAATGACAACCAAAAACTCCAAATGACCCTGATCAAAAGTTTACATACCCCAGTTCTTTATATTGTGCATTGCCCCCACTAACATCAATGACAGCTGGAAGTGTTTTGTGGTAGTTATGGATGAGGCTCTTCATTTTCTCAGATGGTAAAGCTGCCCATTCTTCTTGGCATTCTTCCAGTTCCTGTAAATTTTTGGGCTGTCTTGCATTAACTAGGTGCTTGAGATCTCCCCAGAGTGATTCAATGATATTGAGGTCAGGAGACTCAGATGGCCACTCCAGAACCTTCACTAATCATAAAAGTGGGGAAGAAATTCTGCCAGGATATGTAAACTTTTGAGCACAACTGTATATGCTAAATGTAAAGCCCAAATTTGTGCTTTATACCATACAATACTATACATTATTTATAGACCTCATGCAAAAATCTTTTTCGTTTTTTGGGGGGTTTCCCACTGTACAGGAAAGCACAGCACACTTTTTCCCTAGACAGTAAAATAAATGCCAAAAGAATTCTTATGGTAGCCGTTGGGTCTACAATGATCTATAGACTCAATCGGCATATTTTCTGGCATGTATGATGAACATGCACACCTACCACAGCTGGTACTGACTTTTACCCCAAGCCCTCATGCAACCAGAAGAAGGTGCTGCTTTTAAATAAAGAAGGGAAAAAACAAAACCAAATGAATTCTTTTAAATGTGGTTATGTGTTAGGGCACTAGCGTGGGGCCTTTGTGCACCATTGTGCTGCTGTTTCCTCCAAGCAGCAAAGCTGGCTGTGACAACCTCTTCACCTAACATATGTTATATTGTTGTAGTGCCCTATATTTGGGACTATACTGTGACAGGACATTTTAATTAGGTTCTAGCCGTACATTTGTACTGACTGCACAGTAGGTCTTATCTGCTTGGTTGCACCATGGCTGTGTGGGAACATAATAACAGTTTATTTGTTAGGCAATGTTGTGTCAATGCCATGTCCCTGTGATGATATGTTATGCATACACAGTTCCAGTACTTTTGCTTTCAGATGAGATAATATTTTTCTAAGGACAGTTTACTCTCCATTTAGTGTGTTTTATTGTTATTTTTATACTGAGAAGGTGCAATTAAACATGCTCCACTGAGCGCATTGAAAAGTCAATTTTATGACTGGCTGCAGATGAAAATAAAAGCTATTACTCGTGAAGCGAGTGAAATGTAGACCTGATGGTTTGGGTCAGTGTTAACAAAAGAGAAGACCAAAGTTGTTATAATAGACTGAAATGCATAGCACTGAATATATCCAATTATAACATATTGTACCAGATTGTACAGAGCAAGGTTCATATGGCGTTCTTCATTTCCACCGCAATGATGTGGGCTGACATTTTTTATTTTCAATTTTTATTTTTACAAATTAACTATGATTTCAAGGATTTCTCCAATGTCATCAGGTTGATATTTGAACTCGAGCAGTGTGGCAAGGACCAGTACTACCAGTACACTTAATGGGGGAGATTTATCAAACTGGTGTAAAGTAGAACTGGCTCAGTTGCCCCTAGCAACCAATGAGATTCCACCTTTCATTTTAGAAAATTAAAGGTGGAATCTGGTTGGTTGCTAGGGGCAACTGAGCCAGTTCTACTTTACACCAGTTTGATAAATCTCCCCCATTGTCTCTATTGACCCCTTTATTGCTGTTAAACTATAGCTTACTGGATACAAATACCACACTAGTGATATCACAGCAGATTAACTAATGGAAACATGGTTGTTTCACTGACACCTATTTGTGATGTCACATCTATTTACCTGAATAACACACTCTTACAAAATCTCAGTGGCTTGTGATGTGACAGCATGTTAACTGTTTCAAATACAGTTGAAGTGTTAAAGAGAACCAATCATGGCCAAAATTTAAAAATTTTTTTTTTTGCTAATTAGCTGTAAATTAATATTTTATTAATATTTGTAATTGGAATTATTTACTTTTATGCCCGTGATTTTACAATATACACATTCTCTTTTCCTGTCTCGCGCCGGCTCTTTTTCAAAAGAGCCGGTGCGAGACAGGAAGCTCCCGGCATGCCGAGCGGCGGGAAGGGCTCCCATGAGCCTTTGCCGCCGCTCTGTAAATAGACAGTGATCCCGCGCTATACAGCGCGAGATCACTGTGTATGTCTATTCTAACTGGGCCTATCAGTATGTCCCTGAAGGTACAGACTGCCTGTGCAGTCTGCATCTTATGCGTTTACCTAATCCTGTATAGCGGAGCAGTAAGGGCGGGGGCGGCCATCTTGATGACGTCACTGGTGTGTTCCAGCGCTGGAACGCAAGGGACGTAATCAAGATGGCGTCCGGCTTAGCTGCACCGCTACAGAGGACTGGGTAAAGTATAAGATACAGACTGCACAGGCAGTCTGTATCTTCAGAAATAAACTACATGAAGATACAGACTGCCTTTGCAGTCTGTATCTTATACTTTACCCAGTCCTCTGTAGCGGTGCAGTAAAGCCGGGCGCCATCTTGATTACGTCCCTTGCGTTCCAGCGCTGGAACGCACCACTGTGACGTCATCAAGATGGCCGCCCCCGTCCTTACTGCTCCGCTTTACAGGATTAGGTAAAAGCATAAGATACAGACTGCACAGGCAGTCTGTATCTTCAGGAATAGATTTAGGGAGAGATAATCTTTTATTATAGGGACAGTAAATTTTCGGTGATTGGTTCTCTTTAAAGGGGAACTCAAATTACATTCTTTTTCTTTCAAATCAAAAAGGTTCAAAAAGTTATATAGATTTGTAATTTACTTCTATTGAAAAATGTCAAACCTTCCAATACTTATCAGCAGCTGTATGTTCTGCAGGAAGTGATGTATTCTTTCTAGTCTGACACAGTGCTCTCTGCTGCCACCTCTGTCTGTGCCAGGAACTGTCCGGAGCAGTATCAAATCCCCATAGGAAACCTTTTTTGCCCTGGACAGTTCCTGTCATGAACAGAGGTGGCAGCGAAGAGCACTCTGCTAGACGGAAAAAAGAATACACCACTTCCTGTAGGGCAAATAGTAGCTGATAAGTACTGGAAGGTTTGAGATTTTTAAATAGAGGTAAATTATAAGCCTATATAACTTTCAGACACCAGTTGATTTGAAAGAAAATACAATTGGGATATCACAAAACTTGATTGGACCCACATGTGATGTCACAAGGGCTCATTTCATTGCAACCTACTTGTGGTGCTACAATGTATTATGCAAATAAATTGTTTGTGATGGAAACATGGTTGCAATGTCACATCAGGGGTATGTACTGTACTGTACCTGTTTAGTGTGCTCTAACCCCTTGTGACTGGTGTATTTTTTTTAACTATAATAACCAAACAATTTAACCTTTAGTCCAAGGTCCCTAGGATTAAAGATTCCTCCCTCTTTTTAACCGATCCACTTATTAGAGAAATGAGTAATAATGGATATACAATGAAATAATGATAACGATATTTGAATATGGATATTTCAACACATCAATATCCTATTGAAAGAAACTCTCCAAACAGGCAGTAATAAAGTCTCCTTTGTAAAAGTCCCAATTGTACACCACTTAATGTCAATATTCCACTCAATGGAATAATAAGAACTATTGATTTGTCCATATATGTCATCTTGTTATCATTGGTGGACCTGTTATGGACCTGTTGTGGTGGTGATAGCAGGCTCTTCCTATTGTTGAACAAAAATACTTTCCCTTGCATGAAAAAGGACAGCAATTCCATTGCGGATCCAATAAATCACGGCTTGATCCAGAGGAAAAAGTAGCCACTAACTGTGCAACTGCCAAGTGACTCTACAGTATTCCACCTCAAAGGAAAAGTCAGACAGGGAGGGGGAATAAAAAACCACTATGGGCAGGGGCTGCAAGAGAAATCAAAAAAGGCGATAGGCTTACCAGTCTCCAAGTCCACGCTGCGCCACATCATGGAGCTCCCGGACCCTGCCAGCTGTCACGATCTCTCCAGTTCGGGGTACGTTAAGACCTGAGATCCACATCACAGACTGGTGGAATTTAGCCAGCTCAGCCAATCAGTGACTGCAGCGGTGTTCCACCCAAGTCACTGACTGGCTGGGCATCCATCAGCTGGATCGTGACGTAGCCAGCAGGGGGCTCAGAAGACAGCAGACGGGGTCTAAGAGCCAGACACGGCTCTGCGCAGTCTCGGGGAGCGGTAAGCCTATTGCCTTTTTCAATTTCCCCCCACCCTCTGCCCCTAATAAGTTTTTAATTCCCTGCTTGACTTCTCCTTGAAGGTTCCTACCCATATATAGAACCTTTTAGATTACTAATTAGATACTTGTAACTTTTTTGTTGTTCCAGGTCCTTGTAAACAAAAAGTAAATGGATGCCACTGTTGGCCTTCCTGGAGGGCCTACTAAAATTTTGTAGAGTTTGAATAGGATATAGTAGGCTGGGGTTACAGGGGATTCATTCCATAAAAAGTTTACCATCTTATCAATGGCACCCCTAACTCTTTACTGCAAAATAAGTCCAAGAGCAGGCAACATTGCATCTATTATCCCCTTATTTCTTTAGTTGTGCAGTTCTATAGTGACCTTCGGGATCACATTAGCACATCAGGACGCCATCAAAGTAGTCTCCAATATGAAGACCAGTCAGGTGGCACTAATTAAGTGTCCTTGTATATTCAATGAATAGTGCTTGCAGAAGCACAATCCTAAAGGTAAAATGCAAGCTTTAAATCTAACACAAATCTCTACAACTGTAATGTTGTAAATATGTCATCACGTCTCCTTTTTACTTTACTTATAGATTTACATTATGGCAAAATTTAAGTTTCTTTTTTTGCAAAGTATTAATATTTGCTTCAGTGTGCTGAACAGAAACCTAGCAACTGTAAAAAAAATATAAAATTTTTAAGCATAATTTTTGTAACTTATTGTATATTCAGTTATGAACCTATTTTTTCTAATGATGTTACAAATCAAAAAATAAAAATGAATCCATTATTTCCTTTCTGCATTTCTTTCTCCAATACCTTATAATCAGATTTAAAGTGCTTTTAGCAATATTAACAGCGGGGGTGTATATTTCCCAGATCTCAGTATTAGATTCCTTAGGTAACTGGAAATTTTAAAATGGCCTTTCCTAATTTATCCTTGTCATTATTGTAAGGAGCTTTCTTATAACAAGTTTGGCTAAATGCAGCCCCTGAGCTTGTAATGTAATGGTAGATAAAGGAGCTTAGTGCCTAGACTTCCTGTTTTTGTAGCTGAATACTATCCACATACCGCATTTCTTCATCTTTCTTCATAACGCAAAGAAACCAGGACCTAAAATAGGGGTAGATTAGAGAACATTATATATATCCAAAATGCATCTTATTAGTGGAAATGGTATTGGACACAGGTGTCACGCACAATGAAATTACCTGAGGTAGCACCTTCATGCAAACCCTTTATCTCCTTGTGGAGCCCACAGTGGTTCAAAGTCTTAACACTTTAATTTACCCATTGAGCATCTATGAGGGATAACTGTCAAACATTATATACACTCAGATGAGATAAGTGCTGCACAACCTCTTGTTTATGAGGTTTTTTGAGGCTCACGATGATGGGCATAAATATAAATATTAAAATAAAATCCAAAAATAACTCATGAAATTACAGCACAATTGTTCTCCTATGCAATTAAATGTGTTTATGTGATAATCACTTTGGCAACATTCATTTTTATTGCTTAACAAGATATAACAGAGCCTGCAGTGTTCTGAGTAGACATATATCTTGCAGGATCTGAGCATCAGCCAATTCTATAAAATTGCTGCCCTGGGACTCTGCTCACAGTGTGGTTGCTTGCTTGGCTGTGCAGCATTCTGGCAGCCTGTCACCTTCTAAAGACTCAGGCAGACGAGTTCTAAAAGAATATTCTACTAAAAGCGAGGATTACAGGCTTTGTAAGGCTACCTTCACCCGCCAGCCATTGAAAGCTAAATAGGAATACAGTCTATTGATTAGCCATCAGCTGGAAGGCTGGCCTTTTGTACTCAGATTGAGTGCTTTATACAATCTATCAAAAGCTTTGCAGCTATTTGTGGGTGATCACAGACAGGGCATGAATGACTTCAGTCTTATTGTATGTTTATCTAATAAGCTTCCAAAAGAATAGAAGATTGCTATGACAAGCAGCCTTTACGGGGTATTCCCTATTGCTGCGTTTACACAGAACGATTATTGGCCCGATCGTACGATTAGCGATGTCGGATTTACGATTTTTTTTTTATAACGATCAGCGTTTAGATGGTACGATATATCGTACGAATATTCACACTGCGATCGTTTAAGCCTATCTCACACATTGGTTAAATCGGCGAACGACTGTTCACACGGAACGATTTGCGATTTTTTTGCGTACGATGAACGACGATTTGATGACCTGATGAAAGATCAAAATATACGATTTATCGTGCGTCGTTCGATCGTTCGCTGCGTTTACACGTACGATTATCGTTCGAAATCCACCATTATCGCGCAAATTCGCACGATAATCGTTACGTGATAGGATCACTTAATATGGTGGTTTTGGTGGTTTCCCTACAGAAGCCACCCCTTGGCTGGGTCCTTTCCAGAGGGATATCTGGCTAGTCCTGTGTTTTGAGACTCTTAAATGAGGCTCCACGGGCTCTTCTTTTGCACATTTAAAGGGAATGTGTCACCTAAATTATCTTTTGCCGATTTAGAATCAGATTGCTGACAATGGCTCCTGAGAGACATCTTATTTCCCTCAGCTCATTTTGCCCTAAAACAGCACCTAACAGCCTAGTCACCTACTAGAAGATACCCTTTCTTCTTTTGAATTCTGTCAATTGCCCTGACTGGTACAACTCTTTATTCCATCTAAAACAACTTCCCCTTTAAGGCAACAACATCACTATGAGCGAGAACACTACTAGATCAGCAAGAACACTACAAGAATTATATACAGAAGGGTCATTCAGCTTCTCCAAATTACTACAAAGAAATTGAGTGTTACACCTTCAATCCAACTACCTGTGTCTTGACTTATAACTCTAATTTTGATCTATCTTGACAACTATTTCTATGGCATTTTCTTAGAAATTATCTCCTTTAATGACAAGATTAATTGTACTATACTCACTCCAGCTTCTCATGAGGCTGCACACTAAATTTGCTGACAATGAAATTTGCTTACCAGATCATTCTGCTTTCTAATAAAGCTTAACAGGCCCAATTCGATCCACTCATCCCATGTCAGGAAATGTAGGCGTCATACATTAAAACCACATTGTTGGGTATTATTGACTAACAAGAGAGTCATGTTAACCCTATTAGTCTTTTTATATGTGGCTTTGCTGAAAGACAAGGTTCCAAAGTGAAAGCTGCAATCTTAATTGATGCAATAAGAGAAACCTCCATTTGTTCCACTGCATTAGTTTTCCGTCTTTGTGTTCAAAAATAAATTTAAGTGTCACTGTCTTTATAACTTTCAATATCAAAATCAACAGTAGATGTGAAATAAAGCAAGTTTGCAATATGCATTCATTATTTTTGTTTTGTTGTTATAATGCTGTAATACAAAGCTGAACTTACCAAAAATCCAGGTCCAGTCTCCTGAAGGCAGATTTTCTGACTTGTGCCGGTTAAAAACAGAGACTAAACAGAGGAATTCTGGCCAGTCCAGAGAGTCAGGGCACAATGTGTCCATCAATCACATGGCTGCCTTCTCTGTGTCAGCGTGCAGATGGCCTGGACCACACAGGACTTCCTGTTTTCTGACAGTTTCCTGTTTTTTGAGAAAAAAAGTCAGAAAACAGGAAGTGATGTGTTTTCCATAACTAAAAAAAAAAAAATTTATGAATGTAAATTGTAAACTTGCTTTATATCACATCTATTGTTGATTTAGATTTTTAAAAAGTTATAACGACAGTGACACTTTAAAGTTAGGTTAGGAAAGCTTTTATAGTAACATTAAAAGAGTTCTTTCATAAAGACATGAGGTCACAAGCATATGGATCTTGTATGAGGCAGCATGGTCACTGTGACTTTAAAGGGGTTTTCGTGGCCGGATAGGGGATAACTATCTGATCAAGGTGGAGCACCCCAGCAATCTGAAGAATCTGGATCCATGTCTCCCCATTAGAATGGAGCAGCCCCTTTATTCATCCTCTTTGGGTGCTGCTGAAGGGTATAGCATTTGGTTATCTCTATGCCACAACTTGGGCTCCTGTTCTCGAGACTGCAGGGGGGGGGGGGGTTCCCAGCTATTGAACCCCCCTTCTCCCCATATTCAGACAGTAGGGGATAACCTTGACATTAGGAAAACTGCTTTCAGATTATATATAAACTATATAGTTTATAGTATGCATTACACACTAAACTATGTGCCAAAAATGCATACAATAAACACCTTTAAAAGGGTCCGAAGAGGTAAAATTTGTATTAGAAATTCAGTTTTCTACTATTACACTGTACATTTTTTTCCTGAAGAAAATGTGCTCAGTACGAACAATACCCTAATAAAAATAAAAAAAAACAATTGATTTTGAAGCTTGACGAGATGTTGCTAAGTAGATTAGAGAAATCTCAGATCACGATACACCAGGATCATACAATATGAATGACAGGTTGTTTTTATTGTTTTTTTTTTATTTTACATTAATAAAAAAAGATTTGCGGAAGAAGTGTTATCTCGCTGCACACAGCTCTTCCAGAAAACACCACATTTATTACACATCCCCTGATAAATTATTCAGCACTTTCCTTAATGAGATGCGACTCAAAAAGGGATTCCCTTTATATAAATTCTATATTTTCCGTCCCTGAAGACTCCAGTGGGAAGCAATCTTTTTTTATCACTAAGCAATCGTTCAGGGCTTTAATGATGAAATGGTTTTCAGGTTGACAAGGCAAATTAATTTAGTTCTATCTGATTGTCTTTTCATGGTAAGTAAACATTGACTGCTTCTAAAAGAGAGATGTCAAGTGGGAGGCTACACAGGGAGACTTAAGTCAAATATAGCAATGTGTGGCGGCAATTATCGTTCAGGTGCTCTGTACTTTCTAGAGATTAAAGTGCTAGCTTTAAAACCTACACTATGTAATTAAAGTTAAGATGAAGTAAGTGACATCAATAGACCTGGTACATGGTGACATTATATCTGCAGTGATATACAGCATTCAGTAATGATACAACACTAAAAGATAACATTTTCCTGCCACAGCTATTTTTGGCACATGCATGCTTTTCCAAGAGCCATTACTTATTTATTTTACCATCAACATAGCTATGTAGCTCGTTTTGTTTTCGGGCTGAGTTGGTTTCTTAACGGTACCATTTTAACCCCTTCCCGCAAATGGACGTGTCGGCACATCCAAATCTGCACACCGTTCCGGCAAATGGACGTGTCGGCACGTCAAAGGAATGACATGGGCGCAGGAGCTGCACCCGTGTCATCCACGTGGGGGGGGGGGTTGTTGTCAGTGATAGCTGGGCACCCGCCGCACCTAAGGCTAAGTCTGATCAGCTTTGCCTATTACAGGCATATTGTATTGCAGTGCAGATCAGCACTGCAATGCAATATGCCTGTAATTATGCAGTTGTACAGTAAAGTCCCCATGGTGGGAAAATGAAATAAAGTGTAAAAAAAAAAAAAAAAAACACACAAAAAAAATTAATAATAAATTAAAAATCACGTATAATCCCCATAGCCCCCAATACAAGAATAAATGTTGAAAAAAATTAAAATAAAAAATATACACATATTTAGAAATTATGCTGGCAACAAATTTATTACATAATTACACCCGTACGGTGACCGCAGAAAATTTTAAATGAGAACAATTCTTATTTTGTCATTTTTTTGATGAAAAAATAGCATTTTTCATCAAAAAAAATTTTGCATATCGGCCAAAATTTCATGAAAGTGCGGACCCTTATGATCTGCTACTTAGGCTATGTTCCCACAATGGGAAAAGGACGGCCGTCTTCCTAAACGGGTGTCATTTCATGGCCAAAAGAAATCTTTCCATTGATGTTCATGATCATTATTTGTGGCCATCATTACTACTAGACTCCCACCTTTTAGCAGCATTTTGCCATTGTGGAAACTTAGCTTTATGCCTTAACCTCTAAATGATTTAGGTTTATTGTGGCAAAACCAAATTTAGCAATGTACTTTGTAATTAGAGATAAGTAAACCGAACCTATCAAACCCGGGTTCATTTAGAACTTTGTCAAAAGTTCGGTCTGTTAACGATCCAATCTTTTGGCCGAGTTCGATTGAACCTTTAACAAAATGGCGGTGTAAAAGGTTTTCCAGGCATTTTAGGACAGTGGTTTGAGCAAGGAATTATCCCTAATTAGAAATGAGCGAATACGATTCGATCGAGTAGGTATTCGATCAAATATTGCGGTATTCGAAAGATTCGAATTCAATCGAGTAGTGAGGCGAATACGCGGGAAACATTCGAAAGCCCTCCCATCGCACTTGGCGCTTTTTTTAATCCAATCACCATGCAGGGAGGCCGTGAGGGATCCTGGGAGTACGCATGCAGCGCCAAAATGGTGTCTACCCTAATTGGATGGCTGAACCACATGACCTTGAATATTTAATAATTGACTTCCACCTCTCGACCGCAGATGCGCTTTCAACTTAGCAGGGAGAGATAGGTTTTAGTAGCGTTTTGGTTAGACAGGATTACTACTGAACCCAAAAGTCCTTTTCAGGGCTGAGATCCAGCGCAAAAGGTCATCTTTGAATCCAAAGCACTTCTCAGTGCTAAGACATAGATGATATAACAGCAGCAGCTGTATTCATTCCAGTACCCTGTGTGTACAAGTGACTTATAGTGTCTCTGGTTTAGCCCACTAAGGGCACGTACACGTTATACATATTGTGCCAGTTGCCCAGTAAAAGGCACGTGATACCTTATTGTGCCAGTTGCCCAGTAAAAGGCAAGTGATACCTATTGTGCCAGTTGCTCAGTAAAAGGCATGTGATACCTATAGTGCCAGTTGCCTTATCTCTGCTCTGCAGCGGCCTAGTGTTCGTTCAGCGTAATGCGTGATGCGCACAAATAACGTGACGCTCTACGGACGCACATTTGAATCATGTATGTAACGCTGCGCACGAAATATGAAGGAAATGTGTGAAAATTGACGTAAACATTCGTAAAGCGTTCGCAAATATTTTTCCTTCGCAACTAAAGAGAGTGGCATTATACTGCGATTTTGGGGTGTTGGATGCACCCAGCATGCTCCCCCTGATGTCACAGTGTCATTCCGGAGGTGTTGGCATCGTTTAGGGAGATTTCATGGGGGACTTGGTGACCTCCAAGTGGTTGAATTTGTTTCCCATAGACTATAATGGGATCAAATATTCGTTCGAATAGCCGAATATCGGTGCCTATTCGATTCGAATTCTTGAAACTTGAATACTTCACTACTCGCTTATCTCTATCCCTAATCCCTTTTTTGAATGTAATTTCTGCTCAAAGTCTCCCCCTATTGATGGTCACTCCCCTTCTATATATATAGTGTAGCAGGGAACAGGAATTCACCATTAGTTGCTGGACATCTGTGTAGAATAGTGGGGGACAGAGAGAGAGAAAAGGGAGATTATAGCTTCAGGCAGGACAATTTGGAGTCAGTTGTAGTGAGGCATCTGTTCCCTCTATTTAGCGTGTGGCACTGTGCTAATTGTGTCAATGTTCCCAACAACATTTTTGCTAGCTATCTTGAGCGAATTTAACCCACTGAAGCACTGAATTTAACCCACCTGGCATATTACGTCCATTCCCTTTTTTGGATATATTTTGGCACCATCTTAAGTGTCTTATTACCAAAAAGTTCTTTATTGCAATCTTGGGTGAAGTTAACCCACCGAAGCACCTGACATAATTCAGTCATTTCCTGTTTTGGATATAGTGTCTTATTACGAAAAAGTCATTTCTGGTTATTTTGGGTGAAGTTAACCCATAGAAGCATCTGGCATTTTACATTTGTATTCTGTCTAGAATTTCACCCATAACAACATCATGTCCAAGCACCAAAAGTCTGGTCCTTTCCATGGTATGGCCAGTGTCAGTAAAGGTAGGAGAAGTTGTGGAACAAGTACTCATGGTGGTGCTAATAACAGGCGTTGCAACAGGACGCAGCTACCTGTACGAGCTAGTGGTCAAGTTGTGACCCGCCAGCCTGCAGTCATGGATTGCAAGCTCCACACCAGGCAGTAGCCATACTCGGAGCCAACTATCAGCAGGATCATTGGACACCACTGCTACATAGTAAGGGCAGTCACTCTCCTCGGCTGCTTCTCCTGTCGTGACTAAAAAACTATGACTATGGCACCATCAGCCTGCAAACTTCTGTCAAGCCTAGCTGTACCCTTAAAGTCTCAACCACTGTTTTCAGACAAGGAAGAGGAATGTCCAGAAAGTCAGCCTTTGGAAGGTAGCATTGAGATTCAAGCCATTGTAAGCCCTCAAGGCAGTTGACTGACCACCCGCTTGGGGGAAGGGGGAGGTGAAGTCGGTTGGCAGGCAACTCCCCCATTAGGTATATGCCCCGAGTAGGTAGAGAGTCCCCACTATTAGGTAGATTCCTCCAGTAAGTAGTTATCCCCCTTCCCAATTACATAGATGCCCTAAGTAGTTACCCCCCCTCCTAATAATTAAATGCCCTCAATAGTTCCCCCACCCCACCCAAATTAAGTGAATGCCCCCAGTAGGTTGTTAACACTACAATTAGATGCTCACAGTAGGCTCCACCAATTAAAAAAGGAAAAAAAGTTCACAACAGCACAGTTGGGGCTATAAAGAGGTGGCAATGATATCATCCATATTTAACAGTTCCAATGTATTCCAACTGCAATTCATTGTGAAGCATTAAACTTTTATATCCACTATTTTTATGTACAAATTACAAATATTCCATTTAGAAATGTGACTGCATAGTCCTAAAATGTTCATAAATGTGTGCCCCTGTCACTTGTAACATGAAATTTTCATACCTGTCCTCCAGTATTTAAGGACTTGGTTGAAGGATATACCACAGAATTTGCCAAGGTCACCCTGACCTTTACATGTCTGCAATGAAAAGCAATTTGTAGTACAAATTCTTGGATTGGTATCTTGGCTTGCTCTTCAAATAGACACCAGTGTCACAGATGGCTGCAACCCAAGGCAAAGACATGCAATGCAGTGCAATGTGCCAGATTTGCAAGCAAGTATTAAAAATACAGAAAGCACGTATTAGGTCAAGGATTTTGACACAGATAGCAAGGCTACTACATTAAAAATATTCAACTCCAATACCAAGAGACAACTTTGCGTCATTTGTTTTGTTGTGTTAACGTTTCACTGCCATGTCTCATATGAAAGCACATCCATATTATATCACTTTGTCAACAGCTATATTACACTATTCAATCATGATGAGAATGTTTTTACCCACTTGTGACTTGACATGAAATTATTTGTTACTTTTAAGAATTTTTTGTTTTTCATTTTTTTATTATAATTATAGTAATCTTATATTTTAATTGTATAACCTTCTGTAAGGAAAGCTGTGAGGTCCATGACTTATTATAATGTACAGGGAATCATACAGGAGACAAAATGTATAAATATGAACACGGATATGCCAATAATTTGGATGTTAATATATACCAGGCATGGGCAACCTCCAGCTGTTGTAAAATTACACTCCACATCATACCTGGGCAGCTAAAGCTTTGGTTGTTCAGGCATTATGGGAATTGTAGTTTTGCAACAGCCGGAGTGCTGAAAGTTCCCCATCCCTGGTATATACCATTGGCAATGATAGTAATGACACAACTGTCTCCTAAAGAACCACTAAACATATAGCTAACCATTGAGTTTTCCCCTCCTCTCACTTTTTTTAGTGTAGTAAGTATTTTTTTTAATTATATCTGTTCATGACAAGTCTGATTGAAAATCAATATTGCAGCCACTGTATTCCCCAATGGGTTGTCAACCAGCTGAGTCCCAAAGCAACAAATCTGCCTTGTTATGGGGTAATGTGAAAGTTGTGAAAGTACATGACAAAGGAAGGATAGGTCATCAGAATTGGATCAGTGGGGTGACAACACACCTGTCAATCAATAGTTCAGCACAGCCACCATGCCCAAATGTATACAGTGAAAGAACTAGACGCACACAGCTCCATTTAATGTGTGTGAAGTAAATGAGAGCTAAGTCTCCATGCAAAGCCTGAGAATACATTTAGTGTAGTGCCCCAGTACCTATATGCCAGGTACCATCAAAAACACATTGGAAGAGATTCATCAAACTGGTGTAAAGTAGAATTGTCTTAGTTGCCCCTAGCAACCAATCAGATTTCATATTTCATTCCTCACAGATTCTTTCAAAAATTAAAGGTGGAATCTGTTTGGTTGCTAAGAGCAACTAAGACAATTCTACTTTACACCAGTTTGATAAATGTTCCCCATTGTTTTCTGGCTGTGAACAACTTGTTTTCTAAATAGTATAGGGTACTGTAAGTTTGCCTGTGAAACTGTCCTTGTATTACTGTATACCAGTCTTATTACATAGCATTTACTGCATACACTGAGGTAAAACAGTAGTGTAAGAGTTAAAGGCAAAGTCTGGAATAGGCCATTTTTTTTTCAAAAGAGCCAGGGAGGAGGTGGCTGCACATAACAACATGCACCTACCTCCCCGGCTCCAGCACAGGGATCCGCTGTCCTCCGCTCCAGTCCCCGGTCCCCAACCGCTTACATTTCTACGCGGGGACTCAAGTGGTGATGTGTCAGCCCCGCTCAACCAGTCCTTAGCCGTAGCATCATCTAACCTCAATAGTGGAGCACCAAATCTCATATGGCATTAAAATCAGCGTAAAAACTGTTTACTGGGACCTTGGATAGAATGGTGTAAAGCATGCCATTATTGAACTCCACAGTATCAGAAACATGTTCTGTAAGGCTAGGTTCACACTGCGTTTTCAGCATCCGTTTAACGCATCCGTTTTTCCATTGACTTCCATTATAAAAAAAAAAACGGATCCGTTTTTTTTTTGGCGGACCAAAACGCACCAAAAAATGTTGATGACCCTATTTTTCTGGACGTTAAAAAAAACGGATCTGTTAAACGGATGCTGAAAACGCAGTGTGAACCTAGCCTAAGCAGTGTGATGGATGAGCCTGGGACTGATGAAGGACAATTTGGTGGAGAAGGAATATTGCTGTGTGGTTGCTTTTCAAGGATTGGCCTAGGCTCCTTAGTTAAATTGAAGGCAAATCTTAATAAAAACACATATACCCCTCAAAAGCAGATGGAGAATTGCAGCTATCAGCAAAGATGACAGTATTCACAAATGTCTCATACATCAGGACCATATGTCACACTGTAACTCAACATTGTGTCCCCTGTACACTCAGCACTGGATGTGACCAAAAATGATACAATCTAGACAACCTGACATGCATTTTGACAACTCTCTTTATCAGAGGGAAGTTTGGGGAAGAACTTTTTCTGTTCCCTCTGCACAAAGTAGGACTGATAGGATGAGTAGGACTGATAGGACATGAGTGGATGAGTTTGATAGGGAAGCACTTGACTGTCCCCAAAGAGCCCTGACCTCACCCCCATAAAAGTAACTTTAGCATTAACTAGAATGAGGCCTGAGAGCTAGGTCCTCGCATCCAACATCAGCATCTGATCTCGCAAATGCTCTTCTGGATGAATGTAGAAAATCTAAGACACAAAGGGGGACATAATACAGGATTTACCCCTTATTTATCATGTGCGCAAAAATTTTAAATTTTCACCTACAGGCGCAGGCCTACATCTGGTCCGGGCAAGCTGAATACATTTCACTTTTTTTTTTAACAACTTTTGAGACGTGCACAATTTTTTAGAACATGTGCACTTTTTTATAAATTTACCAATCACAAGGAGAAAAACAAATGGATAAAACTAGATAGAAAAAATCACAGCTATTAGACTCAGGGCCGTTTCTAGGGGCGGGCGAGCCGGGCCACCGCACGGGGCGACCACAGCTAGGGGGCGCCCTGCGGCACCCGACAGAACCCAGCCCGCAGCCCCCGCATCATCAGGGCTGGCCGGGGGATCTGGAATCTAAGTTTCAGATCCCCTGGCCAGAGCAACCTTTAGCTGTGCGTACAGCACGCACAGCTAAAGGAAACAGCAGCCGGGGCAGAGACAGAGGCTTCCTGTGCAGGCGGCTGTGTATGACAGGTAGCTGCCAGCACCGGAAGCCAGAAGAGGACGGAGGGATCAGAAGAGGAGCTGGAGGCTGCAGGGGGAGAGGTGAGTAGCTGGTGGGGGCTATGAGGAGGGGGTGGGGGGAAGGCTGCACAGAGGGAGCCCCAGATATGTCCCGATAACCCCGCCCCGCGATAAGCCCCGCCCCTCGCGCCAAAGACAACATGTCATCCAGCTCTCCCAGTATCCTGTATGTCAGTGTATAATAGAGGTCACCCAGCTTTCCCAGTATCCTGTATGTCAGTGTAATGGAGGTCACCCAGCTTTCCCAGTATCCTGTATGTCAGTGTGTAATGAAGGTTACCCAGCTTTCCCAGTATCCTGTATGTCAGTGTAATGGAGGTCACACAGCTTTCCCAGCATCCTGTATGTCAGTGTTATGGAGGTCACCCAGCTTTCCCAGTATACTGTATGTCAGTGTGTAATGGAGGTTACCCAGCTTTCCCAGTATCCTGTATGTCAGTGTAATGGAGGCCACACAGCTTTCCCAGTATCCTGTATGTCAGTGTAATGGAGGTCACCCAGCTTTCTCAGTATCCTGTATGTCAGTGTGTAATGGTGGTCACCCAGCTTTCCCAGCATCCTGTATGTCAGTGTATAATAGAGGTCACACAGCTTTCCCAGCATCCTGTATGTCAGTGTATAATGGAAGTCACCAGCTTTCCCAGCATACAGTTTGGGACTTTATAAGTGGGAAAAGGGGAAGTTGCTGGAGGTGCGGAGCCTGAGATGTCTGTCTGGCAGGTCCTAAAGAGATGAATTGTAGCTGCAAGAAACTGTCATGGAGGCCGGGGCCTGATGGGGAGGAAAAGGGACCCGTCAGATCAAAGAAGACGTCACCTGTGAGTCCCTGTATAATGATTTTGTATTCAGTGGAACATTATTTGGCAGGGGTGCAACACTGATCTATGCTGCAATACACATACTGCTTCTTTCTAATAACCCGAATCTTGATAAAAGCCCCCCCTTCCTTTCCCATGGCTAAACTGAAAGAGGGGGGGCGGGGGGGGGGGGCGCTTTCATCAAGATCCGCCCTGTTGTCAAAATTACCTAGAAACTGCCCTGATTAGACTCATCAATAACATTTGTATAAAGTCATCCAAGAGGAGAATAAACTATTATAACTACAAAGCGGAAGCAATTTCATATTAATGGATTTAGAAATGAATGTCTAGGTGCCCAAATTTATTTGTCCGTATAGTGTTTTCAGCTGAATTAGAACAGATAGGACCAATGTACAGCAATGGTGTCATGAAACCTATTAATCTACTGTATATCACTGCTACTGTATATGTATACGCTAAAAGAATTTTTTTCGTGCCATGCAGCCATACCTTTTTTCTGCTTCTGCACTTCAAAAAAGTCCTAATTTACAGATACACACCAAGAAGGTGTTATAAATACTGCCTTCTGTACCCTAGCAACATGTTCAATTGTAGGACTGTAAGTAGAAACATATAACTAAAAAGATAGAATTACAGTACTGTATTCCAGGCTCTGTACTATTTAGTATTTTGTCACTGTACATTTTAACCACAAAGGATCATGATGTAGTAACACAATTGTAAGAGATTTTGTTAGCTGGGACCGGCCTGTCATTTATCTGTGTTTTGATTCAGCGGTGGCCTGATTCAATCAGACAAATAGCATAGCTCTGTATCTTCATCTACATAAATATTCTAAATTGAAGCTTTGTGGGGAGCAAGCCTGTCACCGTCCTGGTCATTCATTTTGTATTCCATTATCTGCAAGGTTATTTTAAGATGGCTGGATACAACACAATTTCTTCTTATCTCATTCATCCATAAAATGACGGCACTGGCAATAACACCTGATTAGAACAGCACCATTTTACAATACAGATTGACAGTAGAGAAACTAAGGCAAGCCAGTTGCATGTCATTCTGACACTTAGGCAAGCAAAGTGCTTTTTAACTGAAAGGATGATGGATTTAAAGGGTGGAAATTGATGAGTTTGAATCTGGCCAACTTGATCTGACATGCTTAGAAGAAAATCCTTAGTGTCATCAGACAACAATGAAAGCAACAAGTAATTGTTAGTGTGATTTACACACGCTATAATTCATTACAATCAAAAGGTTTTCGGTTGAGTCAAAGCTGTCTCAATTTTACATGGTCATCATACATCAGCTTCTGTTATGTAAATATAAGCGCTTGAATGTGCAAAGCAACATTGAAGATAGAGTAAATCCAGCCATCCTTATTATAGTAATGTTACTACTATTCTAGATTTATATAGTGCTCACATATTCATGGTGCCAGACAATCAGGAACTATCAGCACAAGAAGGAAAGGGCTCTTCCTACTTGTGCTGAACTTTGTAAATACTAAACTTTAACCCCTAGATGACCCATCACATACAGGTACAGCATGGGCACTTGTGACCAGACGACCCATTACTTACCCATATGCCATTATTTGCTACAGAGCTATGAAGTAAGCTCAGGAGCTGAGCTTGCTTCATAGCAGGGGAGGACCAGCTGCAATTAGCAACCAGGCCCTCATCGTTAATGACAAGCAGCAGTGATCAAGCTGCAACCTGTCATTAACCCCTTAAATGTCGCGATCAGTGATTTTATCAGGCAGGCTTTATGGGAAGACGGGAAGACGGACAATAATACTGATTAATGCTATGCAATGGCATATGTAATCTAAGGCCATGTTCACAGAATGGCAGGGTTTTAGGGAGATCATCCCGGCCGGTACTGCGCCCAGATCCCATTTCTACGCTGCACACAACGGAACGTGTGGAGTGTCAATTGTATTGTCACACTGACTTGTTGATTATTTCCGGGCGCTAATTCAGGAACAACGACCGTTGTTCCCGCTCAGTCCACACAATGTATGGCCGTTCTGATGGTCGTACATTGCATGGACTTCAATGGTTAATTAGACTGCAGGCAACCCAAATAAAATAAAATGATGTTTCCGCGGCTGATGCAGGGCCGTATTTGCCACTAGGCACCCGTGGTCCAGTGCCTAGGGCGGCGCCCTGTGGGGGGCGGCACCCGCAGGTAACACTTTTTTTTTTTTCATTTTTTTTTTAACCCCCTCCGCCACCATAGGCACCGGCCCACGGGTGCCTAGTCTGTGCCGGGGGGGGCATGGGGGTTTGTAGTGATCACCGGGGCCGGGGTTGTAGTGATCGCAGGGGTCCGAGGCCGGCGTGACCTTCCGGCACAGACAACCTGACAGGAGCCGGAAGTTCACAGCTGCAGCCCCGCGATGCTTAAACTTCTCTCCTGCTCGGCGATGACGTCACCGAGCAGGGAAGAAGTCCGGAACCGCGGGGCTGCAGCTGTGAGCTTCCGGCCCCTGTCAGGTTGTCTGTGCCGGAAGGTCACGCCGGCCTCAGACCCCTGCGATCACTACAATCCCCCCCTCCCCGGACCCTTACGATCACTGCAACCCCCCCCCCTCCCCCCCCCCGGCGATCAGTACAACCCAACCCCCCCGGCCCCGGACCTGCATTGGGGGGAGGGGGGAACCAGCCTGCCCCTGCTCCCCCTGCCCTCCGGCCGCTCCGTCTCTCCCCCCCAGCCTCTCCCCCTGCAACCTCAGCTGCCCCCTCAGCTGTGTTGGCTTTGGTACTCAGTATTGCACTCAGTGTCCCCTTGCTATTGCAATAGAGATTGAGAAAGTTCTCCAAAATAAGTGAAATTCAATAACTGGGAGAGAAAGACAGTACCTGATATAACTGTGTGCTGCCACCTGTGTGCTGCACGTTTCGCGTACCGCTTGTTCACAGAGGAGTGCAGATCCCTATAATCCTCTTCCTTATATAACCCAGTGAGAAATGCCGGTCTCCAGACTCCTCCCCCACTGGTCACATGATCGCACGCTACGGCGCGGCGTCCTGACGTCACACGTACACCCACGTGAGCGGGCCCCCGCAGACGTCATCAGTCGTTTTCACTACTAAGCCTGTTCCATCTGCAATTTGCACCACATACAGTACGTTAGCCATGGTGGCTAGTAGGGTTGATTGAAACTCGGGAAATCCTAGGTTCGATTGAACTCGAACATTCATGAACCTGCCGCATGTAATTGCTGATGCCTTTTCGGTCTGTGGGGAAGGAGGAGAGTGCCCGGGAATTCCAGGATTCAGCCTAAGTAATAGGCTAAATCCTGGAATTCCAGGCGGTACCGGGGCTGCCTCCTTCTTCCCCATGGACCGGGAAGGCATCAGCAATCAAATGCGGCAGGTTCATGAATGTTCGAGATCGATCAAACCTAGGATTTCTCGCGGTTCGATCAACTCTAGTGGCTAGCACCCAGAAGGTGCTGAATGACTGTGTTCCCACAGTAGCCGCTTAGCCCCACCTTGTTTGCAGCACCTTAAGGGTAGGGTTTTTTCAAGCTCTTCATCCAACTGCTCCTGGTTATGTCTAATACACTACTGTTCTACACCTTGGTTGATCAGTTGTGGATCCTTGGTGAGCCTATTGAATTAGCACAACCTGCATAGGTAGGTGTGAAAAGTGCTTCACTAAGAAAGTGGTTTCGAGCCTGACTGACAACACTGCACCAGAAAGTGCCCTTTGTTGTCTCTTTTTCATTTTAGTACAGCTGGTTGCTTGAGAGATCCCTTGAGGTGCACCCATGTTCCTGATGGATGTTGCATGGTGGGCCTTTACTGGTGATTTAGACCTTCCCTGGGGCACTACCTAATAAAGGTTTCGGGCATGGTGGTAATTGGGGTGCTTTGATTGTGATGTGTAATATAAAAGGCCAGACACAATGGGTTGGACAAATGGTGATCTTTCCCCCGATACTTTATTAAGTTCAAGCAAAAGGCAAGACAACCATGAAGCAGCATGAAAAATATGCAATGGGAAACTACATATATATATCTAGCACATTAGCACAATGTCAAAATAAAACTGACTGATCACTGAGCAGTCCCTTGGGCACTAAGGGAGGGAAATTACTAACACTCGCATATCACCAAGTGTTCCAGCAGATTTATTAAGGGGTGCTGGCCCCTAAATCTTTTCCTGTGCAGCATAGGCCATGTGCTGCACATTGAAATTCCTGGTGTAAATCATAGTAAATATAGTTGACCATTGAGGACGTGCCCCTTTTTGATCAAACTTTTTGCCAACTTTTTTAAAGGTGGTGAACAAAGCATAAATGTTTTAAATTGGGAATTTTTTTTTACACTAGAACCCTGGTATAAGTTTCTGCAGGGGAAATAAACCAATCTTGTAATGCTCTAAGATCCCCATTATTTCCAAGTTTCCATCTTCTACCAGAGAGCAGGATAAGCATGTGCTGTTTCCAACCACAAAGTGCAATGTTCATGCTTTAATGGATACATTTCCCTCCACACAACAAGGTTTCACCCAGCAATGAAACACAAATTAACAGATTGATCTGAAATATGAATGAGAAATGTATTTCTTTGAAACTCCAGCTAGACCATTAATTGCAGTCCAAACCTCAGAGAGCTACTTCAGGAGAACAGAATGTACTGCGATTAAGTATTGACACAATATGCACAATTAATGCACATTATGTAGCCCACACCACGTCTTAGGAAGAAATGCTGATTCCTGCCATGTTCTGTTCTACTGGGAACACACACTGCTGTGAGCAGATTGTTCAAAGAAGATCTGTAAGTTCCAGTTTAAAAAAAAACCTTTTATACATTTATAATCACAAACATGTTGTTTGCAGGGTTTTAACCATCTATCGGAATTGTAATATTTTTTTACAGATTACCTGTCTTGAGATGAATGTTCTGGCCAGAAATAATATGAACTAAAAAATTTGTTCATAGTAAGCACAATAAAATACACCTTATGCCCCTTATGTTTGTGTTTAGCTGCTCTCTCTAAATTCATAGCATTTGCCAAGACAATACTGCATCATATAAAATGAAATAAAAATGCAAGATGTATACTTGCCTGTATCTCCTGTATTTCATCACAAAGTATTAGAACCGACTTTACCATTTGATAAGATTGTAAATTGGAAAAAAAAAGGCATGCATTGCTTTATGCGAATTTCACATGTGTCACATTTAATATTTCTTTATATTATAGACCATGTGTCTTGGTATTGATTGCATCTAACGGGGGAGTGAAAGTTGTGCACAATGAGAATATTTTATTGTGTAAATTTTCTTATTAGAAATAAATAATATTCTTGCATAAATCCACATGGGCAAATAGTAATTGATGAAGAGCTTATCATAAAAATCATAGCTGTATAAAATAACTATTTACACTATACAGGATGTAAAATGTTTCAAATCATGATATATTTGTTTTGAAAACAAAATGACCCAATCTGCTCTCTTCATACTGTAGTAAAAGATAACAGTTCTCTATTGCCCCAACACAATGGTTTCATAATGTGATTGCACAATAGATCCATAGAGAGGGCGCATAACAGTTGTATGAAGTGCCTAAATCATTCCAGTTTAAATGCCATGATGTTTGAGGATGTTTTTTTTTGGGGGGGGTCCGTTTATACTGTTACTATGTAATATTTTTATTTATTTTTTAAAATATTTTTATAATGGACACAAAGGTATTTTAGACTTTTATTTGGGGGGTTATAAGGTTTTGGGTTTTTTAATATTTTTAAAACCTTTTTATTTACACTTTTTTTAACACTAATATTTTACTGTAAAACATGCAATCATTAAATTGCATATGCTGATCTATGCTATGCCATAGCATAGCATAGATCAGTGTTATCGGCAATCTGTGCATAAAGCCTGCCTGAAAGCAGACTCTATACATAGATGGCCAATCTGACAGGACAGAGGTAAGTGGCTTACCCCCGCCCGTCGGTGCATGGTGCTTGTTCTGGGACAGGTGCTTGTTCTGTCACTGACCACCTTAAACACTGTGATCGCTATAGATCGCAGCATTTAAGGGGTTAATAACAGGCAGCTGCGATCCTGCATCCTCGGCCAGGACACACTGATGTGTGCGGGACCGTTCTCACTGCAGCGGTCCCCCACACATTAAAAGCCCTTGAAGTAAGAACCCAGAATACTGATAAGGACCTGACACTCTTTAGAAGACAATAGCTGTTTGTAATACTGGAATACACTTAAGAAAACACTCTAGTTGAGTCAAGATAAGTTCGGAGGCTAGGAAACTAGCCTTTGCACTTAGTGTAGCTACTGACATTTTGGTACATCAGTTACTTGTAGAATTCTTCAGACATAGCAGAAGAAGAGATTCAGTCCCCCAGGGTAAATAGGTTAGTCCCGTCTTTCACCGCATTCCCTCGAAGCGGTGCTCTAGCTGGACATGGCTAAGATCTAGTCATCAGAAAGTATAACAGTAGTCCCGCACAAAGCTCCTGGCAGCAGGCCAGGGCCTGGAAGAATACAAAAAATATGGACAAAAATGATGAGCTTATCCAGTTCTTTAAATAGTTGTGTCTCACTTTAGTAAATATGTCGAAAAACTAAACCGTGAGGGAAAATGGAGAAAACCCCAACAATTTGCAGCCAGGAACATGTTAGTAAAGCAGCCCCAATATGTTTAGAAAATGCAAAAGACGGCTCAAAATAACACTCCAATAGCAGGAAAAAAAACATCTAAGGTTATGTTCACACTGCGTATGAATCCGTCCGTAGTGCGAACCGCGAATATACGCACATAGTTTTGAGGTTGATGCGTTCGCTTGAAAGTATACGATATACGACTGCACATTGCACACTACGTATGAGCTTACGGCCGGATCGTATACGGCGCCGTGAAAAATGAACAAGACCATTGTTTGAGGACGGAAATGTTGAAACTCACGTCCGTGGATTTCCATGCGGTCCCGTACTAAGTACTTATTTCAGCCAAATTGAACTTGATTTTTCGATCCAAAAGGTTCTGTGAGTTTTATTGGGCTGGGTGAAGATTTCCAAGTAAATGACCTGCCTCAGATCGCTTCGAATCAAGCTAGAGAAGCATAACTGTACTGCGGGCTTATGTTCGCGGTTCGTACGCATCCGGCCGCATGTCTATTTTTCGCACGCCGGTAGTTTCAGCCGCACATGTACGACAGCGTAAGACCTGCGTACGGATTCGTACGCAGTGCGAACGTAGTCTTAGGCTGGGTTCACACTATGTATATTTGAGGCTGTATTTGTGAGGCTGTATAGCAACCAAAACCAGGAGTGGATTGAAAACACAGAAAGGATCTGTTCACATAATGTTGTAATTGAGTGGATGGCCGTCATTTAATGGCAAATATTTGCTGTTATTTTAAAACAACGGCTGTGGTATTGAAATAATGGCCGTTATTTACTGTTATATGGCGGCCATCCACTCAATTTCAACATTGTGTGAACAGATCCTTTCTGTGTTTTCAATCCACTCCTGGTTTTGGTTGCTATGAGGACCTGACATGAGGACCAAATACAGCCTCAAATATACATAGTGTGAACCCAGCCCAAAAGTGTAAGACTTATTTTGACAGTAAAAACATATTTGTTGAGTGTACACAGTCTAAAAGTAACAGTTTGCTAAAGAATGTTATTACACATCACTAAACAAGTGCTACTGTATATCAATGCAAACGCGACTTTATTACTATACACCAGTGCTTCTCAATTCCAGTCCTGAGGGCCCACCAAAAGGTCATGTTTTAAGGATTTCCTTAGTATTTCACAAGTGGTATAATCAGGTCTTCTCACAGGTGTTTTTTGTATTGGATGTCCTCAAAACAGGACTTGTTGGTGGAACATAAGGAATGGAATTGAGAAGCACTGCTATACACATTACTGAGGAAAGAAATACAATGTATAACAATGGAATTTTTTGGATTTTTTTTGTTATAGATTCTGTCTCTTACAGGTAATGTGTACCTACGCTACCAATTACAAACCTCTCCATTCTCTGAAGGTTAGAAAACTTGCACCTATCAAGTAGAAGAAGAGCCTCCAGAACAATGTTTGATACATTGGACTTTAGGTCACTTGCTGCGCATTGCAAGGAACATCATGCTGGTAGGTGGGAGGACCTAAGGGTGGTGGGGCTTGAAAGGGTTTTTCCATGATTTTGAGAAGGAAATGTCACCAAACTGTTACTTCAGGTGGAATCCAGGTGGATTTTTAGACTGAGTAGTTTATCGCCCCAGGGTCCCAACAAAGGAATGCTGTACACAGGTTTTTATAAATTAATTATATTATTATGCATTATGGTGTAGTTTTCACAGATAACGGTTGAGAACTTTGTTTTCTAGGTATTTACACTTTGGTTAAACTCTTTAGCCTTATTATCTTGTGTCACTATCTACTTTTATTGACTTATAATATTATACTTTTTGTGTTTGGGGTGTTTTTGCTTTTTTGCTTTGTCACTTTCTTTATTCTGCTTTTTTTGAGGGTGTATATTAAGGTTGAGTCACTAGCTCTGGAGCAGGGGCGTAGCTAAAGGCTGATGGGCCCTGGTGCAAAATTTTAGCTTGGGGCCCCCCATCTCACCCGATCAGGCAAAGTCATATCTAACATTATATCCAATTACTCTAATGTGCCACCATGTTCTAATGCACTGTCACTGCCTCCACCTCATGTACTGCACTACTGCCCCCTATAATTAATGGACTGTACTGTGTCATTGTCTAATCATTGTATTCCAATCTTTGACTCTCCAGCTGAAAAACTACAACTCTCATCATCAACTGCCAGTTGGAAACGATGGGGGTTGTAGTGCTGCAACCTGAAGAGCCACATGCTGCAAAACTACAACTCCCATAATAAACTGTCAGCAGGGCACGATGAAGTTTGAACTTCTGCAACCTGGAGAAGTCACCTGATATCACCTGCAGTCCTATGTAACACCACAGATAACAGTAATATCCCTCTGAGTACAGATAATGTAGTAGATTTCACCTGCAGTCCTATGTAACAGCACAGATAACACAGTGATATCTCTGAGTACAGATCATTTAGTAGATGTCACCTGCAGTCCTATGTAACACCACAGATAACACAGTGATATCCCTCTGAGTACAGATAATGTAGTAGTCACCTGCAGTCCTATGTAACAGCATAGATAACACAGTGATATCTCTGAGTACAGATAATGTAGTAGCTGTCACCTCGGGGCACCCCTACTAAATGATTTGCTACAAAATAAGAAAAGTGTCATACAGTGACTCACAGGTGACGTCTTCTTTGATCTGAGGCGTCACTTTCCCTTTTCCTCTCCATCCAGTCCAATCCTCCATGATGATTTCTTCCAGATATCTTTCATCTTTTCAGAACCTGCGAGACAAACAATTTAGACTCCACACATTTCTGGAAACTTCCTTTCCTTTCTCCCTCCTGTAGGCTCCCATAGTAACTGCGCTGTTTGGTGTTATGTGCAGTAAAGCGAGTAGGAATGTGGGATGCTCCCTGTATGTAGGATCCCCTGCTGTGCCCCCATGAGCTAATAATGCCCCCAGAGGTGCCCCCATGAACTAATAATGCCCCCAGAGGTGCCCCCATGAGCTAATAATGCCCCTAGAGGTGCCCCCATATACTAATAATGCCCACATAGGTGCCCTCATATACTAATAATGCCCCCAGAGGTGGCCCTCATGAACTAATAATGCCCCCAGAGGTGCCCCCATATACTAATAATGCCCCCAGGGGTGCCCCCATGAACTAATAATGCCCCCAGAGGTGCCCTCATGAACTAATAATGCCCCCAGAGGTGCCCCCATATACTAATAATGCCCCCAGAGGTGCCCCCATGAACTAATAATGCACCCAGAGGTGCCCCCATGAGCTAATAATGCCCCTAGAGGTTCCCCCATATACTAATAATGCCCCCATAGGTGCCCCCATATACTAATAATTCCCCCAGAGGTGGCCCTCATGAACTAATAATGCCCCCAGAGGTGCCCCCATATACTAATAATGCCCCCAGAGGTGCCCCCACGAACTAATAATGCCCCCAGAGGTGCCCCCATATACTAATAATGCCCCAGAGGTGCCCCCATGAACTAATAATGCCCCCAGAGGTGTCCCCTATGAACTAAAAATGCCCCCAGAGGTGCCCCCTATGTACTAATAATGCCCCCAGAGGTGCCCCCATGAACTAATAATGCACCCAGAGGTGCCCCCATGAACTAATAATGCACCCAGAGGTGGCCCCCATGAACTAATAATGTCTCCAGAGGTGCCCCCTATGAACTAATAATGCCCCCAGAGGTGACCCCTATGAACTAATAATGCCCCCAGAGGTGCCCCCTATGAACTAATAATGCCCGCAGAGGTGCCCCCATGAACTAATAATGCCCCCAGAGGTGCCCCCATGAGCAAATAATGCCCCCAGAGGTGCCCCCATATACTAATAATGCCCCCATAGGGGCCCCCATATACTAATAATTCCCCCAGAGGTGGCCCTCATGAACTAATAATGCCCCCAGAGGTGCCCCCATATACTAATAATGCCCCCAGAGGTGCCCCCATGAACTAATAATGCCCCCAGAGGTGCCCTCATGAACTAATAATGCCCCAGAGGTGCCCCCATATACTAACAATGCCCCCAGAGGTGCCCCCATGAACTAATAATGCACCCAGATGTGCCCCCATGAGCTAATAATGCCCCTAGAGGTTCCCCCATATACTAATAATGCCCCCATAGGTGCCCCCATATACTAATAATTCCCCCAGAGGTGGCCCTCATGAACTAATAATGCCCCCAGAGGTGCCCCCATATACTAATAATGCCCCCAGAGGTGCCCCCATGAACTAATAATGCCCCCAGAGGTGCCCTCATGAACTAATAATGCCCCCAGAGGTGCCCCCATATACTAATAATGCCCCAGAGGTGCCCCCATGAACTAATAATGCCCCCAGAGGTGTCCCCTATGAACTAATAATGCCCCCAGAGGTGCCCCCTATGTACTAATAATGCCCCCAGAGGTGCCCCTATGTACTAATAATGCCCCCAGAGGTGCCCCCATGAAATAATAATGCACCCAGAGGTGCCCTCATGAACTAATAATGCACCCAGAGGTGGCCCCAATGACCTAATAATGCCTCCAGAGGTGCCCCCTATGAACTAATAATGCCCCCAGAGGTGCCCCCATGAACTAATAATGCCCCCAGAGGTGCCCCCATGAGCTAATAATGCCACCAGAGGTGCCCCCATATACTAATAATGCCCCCAGAGGTGCCCCCATGAACTAATAATGCCCCCAAAGGTGCCCACATGAACTAATAATGCCCCAGGCCCAGAGGTGCCCCCATATACTAATAATGCCCCCAGAGGTGCCCCCATATACTAATAATACCCCCAGAGGTGCCCCCCATATACTAATAATGCCCCCAGAGGTGCCCCCATATACTAATAATACCCCCAGAGGTGCCCCCCATATACTAATAATGCCCCCAGAGGTGCCCCTAAAAAACAAACATCCTACTCACCTAATCCGCGCTGTGGCTGCAGGCAGCAGCTCTTCCTCCTCTTCGGGCTCCATCTTGCGAGCCGCAGGGACGGGACTTCCGGCAGGCGTGATGACGTCACATGATCACGCCTGCCGGAGAGATCACGTCCCGGCCTCCCATAGGCTGCTGGCATGAAGTGCCGGCAGCCTATGGGAGGGAATACAGGAGGAGGACGCTGACAGGTCCTGCTCCTGTATTCTGATCGCTTTAATGTTCCGCCCGCTCACTGTGCGGGTGGAACATCAAAGCGATTTCTGCATCCCGAGAAGCTGCGCGGCCGCAGCTTCTCGGGATGCTCAGAGACAAGTGGCAAGGGGGGCCGTGCCTAGCGTAGGGGCCCGGTCGCCATGGCAGCCGCTGCGACCCCTATAGCTACGCCACTGCTCTGGAGAACAAGCTAAACACGTCCTGCTTGGCCTGAAGCCAGACACTAACTAACTAAACTAAAGGAAATGTAGACTAAAGAGGGAAGGGTGTGTGTAGCTAAACCTGTATTGACTGCAGCTGTGCTGTGGAAGAGTGTTACACCTAGTGGTTGGAGTAAGGTACAGCAGCTTACTGTCTTAACTGTGTGATTAAAGGTGGTACTCCAGTGAAAAGCTTTTTCCCAGTAATTGAAACACATTACAAAGTTATATAACTGTGTAATATGCTTCAATCACCTATCTGCCCCCCTTCCCTATCTTTTCCCCCCTCAATCCCCCACCAGGAATTGAAGTAAACTCATTCTTACCTAATGACTGTTGGCCCCAGGCTGTTCTGTGGAAGCCATTTTGTGACAATGACATCATCAAGAGGGAAACTGGTCTAAGCCCTGTTAGGCCAGCCTCCCTTTGTCAGATGATTCAGGTTGCTCAGCTCTGATTGGCTGATCAGGATGTAAGCCATCTACATAGTCAGTTATACATCACAGGAGACAAAGTTCATCATGGGAAAGCCCAAACCAGGAAGCTGTGCCTATGCAGATGATGTCATTGTCACAAAATGGCTCCCACATAACAGCCTGGGGTCAACAGTCATTAGGTACGAATGAGTTTACTTCAATTCCTGGTGGGGGGTTTAGGGGGAAAAGATAGGGAAGGGGGGAAGATAGGTGATTGAAGCATATTACACAGTTATATAACTTTGTAATGTGTTACAATTACTGGGAAAAAGCTTTTCGCTGGAGTACCCCTTTAAATAGATACACTTTTGTCTAGGTGTAAGAAACACAAAAACATGTAGTGGGACACTACAAACATACTTCTAATGTTAGTGTGGTGAGAAAACTTGCAAAACCATGGCTGTAGGGGGTGAAGAAACTCTTATTCTTATATGCCTTCCTAATACCCAATGTGGAGTGCAAAATGTAACTAAATAAGCCATTGTGAATTTAATGTCAGTGTTGTTAAAAAAAAAGAAAAAAAAAACACAAATGCATGTAAATCATTGGAATCTGACCTCCACACTTTTTCTTTTACATTATGTGCTTACACTATTACATATAGAAAAGAAGTATTGCTCAGTTCAGTTTTTTTGTTAAATAAGGAAGATTACTGAACAGAGACAAGTTGCCCTGTTACCTGGATGATACTAAGATAAAAGAATGAACATTTAGAGAGAGAATTATTCAGAATGTTTCCAGTCAGCGTAGTGTATTCTAAGCTTTCGGAAAACCCTCCGCAAGGCAGTCTGTGACTTATTGAAGCTGAAAGAATAATCTACTCAGCCTTGTCAGAAAAAGCTGAGTGCTCTCCTGGGAACTGCAGGGTTTTCCTTCTACACACAGGGAATATTGAGCAGGGTTGCCGCATTTATAGCAGAGCTATCCTATTCTATTTACCTTGCTATCTAGGTAGAGCTGCGTGTATCTTTTTAGCTGCATGACCTTTTGTAAAGACTTAAGCTTTAACATGCTGCTATGAAGGGACTCCCTGATATTTAGCATTTTCTCTTTAGAGGAGAATTCAGAGAAAAGCTTTTCTTTTAATTCCAGCCAACATGTGGGAAGGAAAACATCTGCAGGTACAAATGTTTCCCTGGTAACCTAGTTCCTATGGTATTAGATGCTTATGTGCCCTAATGCACTTATATAACATGCAAGAAGAACAAATTGGCAGTAATAAAAGCAAAAGGTTTTCGAGATCTGCAATCAGTAGGAATTCTTCTGCAAAAAAAGAAAGAAAAACAGCTATAGAAAGGCTGAAAAGACTCCACTTTTGGTGGTAAAGGCTTCCCCCGGGGGCTGCGGAGCTTTACTTTATATTTCTTAGTCTAAAAAAATCAGCTCCGAGGTTTTCGAAAGTACAGCACACGGAGTTCCAGCAATAGAGAGAATGCTTTCCATTGTGCTCCGAACAGATAGACACTGGATAGGTGGTTTGCCTGCAGGAAATGCCAATCATGATTCAGGGGAATTTCCATCTGGTCACAAGAGAAATGACATTTACTCTTGTCCTGCTGCACATACAGAGGATATATCCAATAGCTTAATTTTTGTCATGTGTAATACTCTCTAAAGGTACAGGTATAGCTTTTATATGACCTTTCATCAGCTCACCAACAAACAATGTCAATGAGACAGATAGAAATCAGGGCACAGGTACAGTAGTTCAAGAAAAATACAGACAACATATGTCTAATATTGGTGCTTTAATACTGCTGCTTTAAAATGATCTGTATTATCTGTGTCATTTCCAGATTATGGGCTTTTGTTGTGCATGATGTCCTACTTTGTTATGGTGTATAGTTGAATTTATATAATACCACCAAGTAATATGAACCATGCTTTGATTCGGGTTATATGGTATGCATTAAAACATGAGATTATTTGTTAATAAAAAAAACTCTTTAGATGCCCTACTAGGTAATTTTGTTGCTGGATAAGGGGTATCTCCTTCTAGAGCCTGATTTATTAGCCACAGCAGAGAGGTGCTAGAAAGCCCATCTCTTGCACAGGAGGACTTTGTGTGTCCATACATTGTGTAATGATTTTTCTCCTGGGGTTCCCAGGCACCTACACAATTTATAGCTGACTACCAGTACCTTGCCTATCCTTGAGAACATCTAATAGGGATTGCCCATAAAGGACTTCCTATTCAATGGAGAGCTAAATTTCCCCTTGCATGTGCCATTAAACAAAACCCCTAGCTACATCCACAATGAAAGCTAACCAGCCAGACATGTGCTGTATTAAAGACAACCTTGAAAAAAGATATGTTTTTATTTTACAGCCTCTGTTTTGTTTTTGTTTTTTACTCTCTTGCTATCCTCCCCAATTTTCAAGATATAGGGGTTTCACTACTGGGTTGACTGTCTCAGGTGCAACATTCCAAAGGAGTTGAGGTTGCAAACTTTTTCCATTTGGGGCGACTGAATCCACATAGTTTAAAATCTCTTATCTTAGAATGAATGCTCAGATGGTGCAAATCTGTATAAACGTGCAAAGTATTACAGGTTACATGGTATGTAACCATAAGTGGTCCATCCTATCCACTGTATGCCATTGCAACTTATACAGTCAGGCTATGCTCACACTACGTAAAAGTACGGCCGTTGTTGCCATCGGCAACAACGGCTGTACTTTATGCAGTGTTGAACATTGCCTATTCCTCTATGGGATCCCGGCCTGGGCATATACACATCGTATACCCTCCGGTCGGGATCCCGTGCGGTGCCGCAAATAACTGACATGTCAGTTTTCTGCGGCCGCAATTCAATGAATTGCGGCCATAGGAAACCCTGTCAGTTCACACAATGAAGCAAGCCGCACCGGCCTCTGGCTTCATTGTGTGCTGTGGGAGGTTCTGATGCGGCCGCACGCTGATGCGCCCGCCTCAGAACCCTGAGGCCGGAACTATAGCCTCATAGATAATATACTGAGTCTGCAACTTGTGAGAGGAAAATTGCACACTCTAGTGCTACCTTTTATCCCTAGGGAAAACTAAAATTATGGCCTTGCATTTGCCACAGGTGTGAGCGATGACACCTGTGATCAATTAAGCCTATAGAAAACTATTGCAACATGTTGAGGTTGGTATATTACTAGCTGTGTTGTGTGCCTAGTGGTCTCCTCTATGGCTTATGACATTAAATGCTATCTGTAAAATCAGATTTACAAAATCTAATCTGTTTGACCACCAGATGCTTATGAGTATCAAGAACCCATCAAAACACAGATCAGCGCTAAGTATTACAACTAGTACATCATCAGAATGAGCAAAGTATTTTACAGATGTCTGTCAGGATAAATGAGATATGATCTGGAAAAGGTCGGCACTCCGATGAAAAGCGGTGCCTGGGCCAAATAGGAAATATCAAAAGGAAAAATCCCGGCACTCGCCAACTTCTGCAAAGTGATTTATTTACACGTGCATATACAGACAGTCGGATAAGGACGCGTTTCGGCGTAAAGCCTTTCTCAACAAGCCTATCTCAAACTAGACATGTCACAACTTTATACATATAACGAGCGCTCCAATATGGCGTCACAGCAGCTGGAATCAATCAGATTCTTTTGACGTCATCCATGTGGGTCCGAGCCGATGAACAGCTGACAATCCACGTGACCTCATAGCGTAAACAACAGAACTCAGGAACCAGCTGATCGCTGCATCATCATGTAGGCGTCACTGTTAAATCAGCAGGACAGGAGGCGTGGATTATGGGCGTAGATCGGCGGAAAATTACCACGGAAGATGTAGGTAAATCATGTGACTATATCGGTACATCATATGAATCATATAGGAAATAGATATAAATAGTGACCATGTGAAATAGAATCAAGTGAACCCAAAGGTAAAAACAGCTAGCAATACATTAACCCCAAACGTACAAAAAAGTGAAAACTGAGTAGTATATAACACATAGACATCCCGTATTAACCTTCTACTGTCTCGTTATTTTCACTGTTTTCCAAGAGACCTATCTAAAAAGAGAGTAAAAATTAGCTAAAGACAAGAGAGTTAGGGATAATCATGGTACAAAACTACAACTAAATTGTATAAATACATAAATACATATAAATACATTTAAATACATCAATAAATAGACAGATAAATAAAAGAACCGCTACATGTAGCCTAAGTGAATATAGTTAAATCGTAATCTCTATTAAGACCCATAGGCTCCAACGTTTGGAGCGTATGGATCCAAAACGCTTCTCTGCGATGTAATAATTTCTTGATGTTACCCCCCCGTCTTGGTATCTGTACCTTTTCTATGACCTGAGAGCGTAACTGTGCAATGTTATGATGTGCTTCCTTAAAATGATGGGGGACAGGTAGGAGCCAGTTACCACATCTGATGGTCGATTTATGTTTGGATATTCTGTCTTTTATGGATTGAGTAGTTTCACCAACGTAAAACTTACCACAAGGGCATATAATGATGTAGATCACATTTTTGCTATCACACGTAAAATGACCCTTAATCTGAAAATTCTTGCCTGTTAGTGGATGGTTAAACGTGTTACCCTTTTGGACATTATTACATTGGGCACATCTTAGGCAGGGAAAAGTACCCAATTTCCTCGGCATAAAAACTCTTTGGTCGTCTCTCTCATAGCTGCAACAACTGTCTGCTCTCACTAGAGTGTTATGCAGGTTGGGGGCACGTTTGTTACATATTAATATGTAACAAACGTGCCCCCAACCTGCATAACACTCTAGTGAGAGCAGACAGTTGTTGCAGCTATGAGAGAGACGACCAAAGAGTTTTTATGCCGAGGAAATTGGGTACTTTTCCCTGCCTAAGATGTGCCCAATGTAATAATGTCCAAAAGGGTAACACGTTTAACCATCCACTAACAGGCAAGAATTTTCAGATTAAGGGTCAGTTTACGTGTGATAGCAAAAATGTGATCTACATCATTATATGCCCTTGTGGTAAGTTTTACGTTGGTGAAACTACTCAATCCATAAAAGACAGAATATCCAAACATAAATCGACCATCAGATGTGGTAACTGGCTCCTACCTGTCCCCCATCATTTTAAGGAAGCACATCATAACATTGCACAGTTACGCTTTCAGGTCATAGAAAAGGTACAGATACCAAGACGGGGGGGTAACATCAAGAAATTATTACATCGCAGAGAAGCGTTTTGGATCCATACGCTCCAAACGTTGGAGCCTATGGGTCTTAATAGAGATTACGATTTAACTATATTCACTTAGGCTACATGTAGCGGTTCTTTTATTTATCTGTCTATTTATTGATGTATTTAAATGTATTTATATGTATTTATGTATTTATACAATTTAGTTGTAGTTTTGTACCATGATTATCCCTAACTCTCTTGTCTTTAGCTAATTTTTACTCTCTTTTTAGATAGGTCTCTTGGAAAACAGTGAAAATAACGAGACAGTAGAAGGTTAATACGGGATGTCTATGTGTTATATACTACTCAGTTTTCACTTTTTTGTACGTTTGGGGTTAATGTATTGCTAGCTGTTTTTACCTTTGGGTTCACTTGATTCTATTTCACATGGTCACTATTTATATCTATTTCCTATATGATTCATATGATGTACCGATATAGTCACATGATTTACCTACATCTTCCGTGGTAATTTTCCGCCGATCTACGCCCATAATCCACGCCTCCTGTCCTGCTGATTTAACAGTGACGCCTACATGATGATGCAGCGATCAGCTGGTTCCTGAGTTCTGTTGTTTACGCTATGAGGTCACGTGGATTGTCAGCTGTTCATCGGCTCGGACCCACATGGATGACGTCAAAAGAATCTGATTGATTCCAGCTGCTGTGACGCCATATTGGAGCGCTCGTTATATGTATAAAGTTGTGACATGTCTAGTTTGAGATAGGCTTGTTGAGAAAGGCTTTACGCCGAAACGCGTCCTTATCCGCCTGTCTGTATATGCACGTGTAAATAAATCACTTTGCAGAGGATAAATGAGATGACTGAGAATTTCAGTCACAGAATCATTGAGAATGAAGTGCAGGTGGTGGGGGAGCGGAGGATTTTGTCAGTGGTCAGCTCCATACTGGAGAATGACTCCCATCCTATGCATGAGACCGTGACAGCACTGGGCAGTACTATCAGTGACTGTTTAATTCACCCAAAGTGCAAGAAGAAGCGATATCAGAAGTCCTTCCTTCCTGCAGCGGTTAGGCTGTACAACCAACACCGACCTATGCAGAGATCACTCCACAAAAAGAAAATAGTCTAATGTTTTTATTGCACTTTTTTACCTTTTTCTTCTCTTTGCCTACTTTAATTGTAATGCCTTTACTTTACCTTTTTAGCTTTTTGTATGTATAATACCTATGCTGCTGTAACACACTGAATTCCCCATGGTGGGAATATTAAAGGATTATCTTATCTTATCTTTTTATTTTGCAGGTCCCTATCTGCAACATTAACCAAAAGTTAAAAAAAGCATACTTATAGCCGTTAGAAGAAATAGTCAATTGCACAATGTAATTGTAATTCTATGAAGAATTACAATGTAAATGTAATTGTAATTCTTCAGCGCGTACAGAGCAGGAGCGCGCGCCTCCCATAGACTCCCATTATGAGCGGGAGGCTAAGGGCATTCCGCGGCGGACAATTCCGTCGCGGAATTCCGCTACCTTTTCTCAGTGGGAACGGGGCCTAAGGCTATGTGCATCCGTTTTCATCCGCTTTTCCATTGACTTCCATTATGGAAAAAAAAAACGGATCCAACGGATACGTTTTTTTAATGGACACAAAATTAGGCTGACCATGTTTTTGGGTACATAAAAAAACGGATTTGTTTTGATCTGTTTTTTTCTATAATGGAAGTGAATGGAAAAACGGATCAAAACGGATGCACACAAATGCATCAGTTTTTTCATTCGTTTTTGGCAAAAAAAACAGATAGCAAAAAACATAGTGTAAACCCAGCCTTAGGGAGTGTGATAGTACTCCACTGAAATTTTAAGCACAGTACAAAAAGAGGCAAAGCCACCATAATGGTTGCTATGCAACAGACGGTGTTATAAATCCAACTGATAAAACATTCCATTCATTGATACAAGGATGTAAAATAAGCCATACACTTTTAGTCACTGACAACCAAACTTTAGCTTGGTCGACACCTGTTTCTCCCAACCACAAGCGTACACAAGAACATTCAGTATGGCCATATGTTTTTGTGTTCTCTATGGAGAGGAGAGGGTAAGCAGCAGCTCTGGCAGCAGTTTATTTCTCTCAGAACAATACGGTTATGGAGAGAATCAGGAGCCTGCCATCACCAGTAATGTTCCCCTATTTCTGCCCTCAAACAATAGTTAGGTTGACCCCCTATATAGTAGGTATGAAGGTCCCGATTAGGTAGGTGGGTGTATGTGACATCATCATGTTGCAGATGGCAACTGATGGCAGCTTTCTTTTAGGGTGCAGGCCTGCAACCCACAGAGCAGCCCTGTTTACCCACATCCCAGATGTCTACATAGTTGTTAAAAGAAGAGGAAGTGCTACATAATGGTAGGAATGCCCCTATCCAAACATTTTTGAGTAGAGTTGCTAATGTTTTCATGACAGAATAGAATACATCTCACTTTTACCATCTGATATATGTTCTATGTTCTACTGTGAATAAAATATGGCCTTATTTTATGTGCAGATCATTGCATTGTGTTTTTATTCACATTAATGAACATTTTACACAGTGTCCCAACCTTATTGGCACTGGGGTTGTATATTGATAACCGATGGTATAGCAAGTTACATCATATTGTTTTTAAATCTTGAGTTTGCCAGTTTGTTTTTGTGATTTTTCTAAAGACTCCTTCACCTAGCTATAACCTCTATATAAAAACATCAGCAATACTTCCCCTTGAAACAGAATTTGTTCTTTCGAAGAATATGAGCCTTAGCCTTTGGACATGTCCTCCTTAAGATACTGATTGTTAAGAAAACATGAAGATGAAATCATTTAAGAAAAAGTTTTCTATTCTCTAGTTTCTATAATTTACTTTTATTAAAAATCTCAAGTCTTCCCATACTTATTAGCTGCTGTATGCCCTGCAGGAAATGTCATGGGAATCCCTATAGAAAGCCTCTCCTGCTCTGGTCAGTTCCTGTCAGCATAGAGCACTGTGTCAGACTGAAAATAAAACAACAGTTCCTGTATGACATTTAGTAGCTAATAAGTTCGGGAAGACTTCAGATTTTTTAATAGAAGTAAATTACAAATCTATGTAACTTTCTGACAATAGTTGATTTGAAAGAAAAGATTTTCGCTGGACCACCCCCTTTAATATCAATTCCTGACTGGATTGGATTTCCTGTAAGTTTTTTTGTTTCTTATGGATACATTTTAAAGCCCTTCTCTTTTTGGGGGTTTTAAAATAAGTTCATCAAATGAAGATAGTTAAAAAAAAAAAGGGGGGGGGGGGTTTATAAAGACTAACATACCCGTATCCATTCTAACATAAAGCCCCACCTCCATGGACTATATCGGATTTACTAAGAGGCAGATTCCTCTGAATAAATACGGTGGATCTGAGGCTGACACACGGCAGGCACGGAAATCTATACCTTCTCCAGAGCTGGTGTAGATTCTTACCATGATAAAATCATGTTAAAGCCAAGCCTTTTCCCCACCTTGCTGTGCCCCAAATCCACCTATCAGGCGAGAAGGGCACATGTTGGGGAGAGGGCACAGAATTTTGAGCAAACTGCTTTGATAATTTCCCCCCACTGCTTTCCAATACAGATGAGGTAAACTTATTCCAAAAGAACATAGTGCTATATTAGAATTATTAGTCAGGCGCATACACTTAAGGTATTGGCTGAAAAAGATTACATCTTTTTCAAATAAAGAATGATTTGATCATAATAAAATATTATGTCCTTGCTAATTTATAAAAGTATAAAATATTTACATAGTTGCAGACATAACAAAATTTGCATGGCTATACAGGGAGGGGCAAAAGTCTCAGGACACTCTTATTTCAGAAACAAAACGGGAAAATTACATATATAAATATCCTAGCTAGTAATGAGTGAGGGGGCCTTATCTTTTAGGTTATATCCTGAACATATCCCTATCTAGAAACCCACCATATTGGATCAAGGGCATGTTTTTCCAATGGGAAGGTGGTCATGTTGCATATGAAGGAAGACCAGAACTGTGTCCGAAATCAAATGTCACATTGTTAGATTTGCAATAGCTCTTGTTCATAACAACTGTATCCACCGCTTTCAACTCTGTGTTTAGCACCATGGACAGCTCTGCAGAACACAGAGCTAAAGGTGCTGAATCCACTAGACAGTTTTTCACTGTCAATTAGATATTTATTTTATTTATTCCGCTTACTGATGCTACTAGAAAAGTCCCACATCTGGCGATTTCCATGCAAAAGATCTATTCTTATTAATAGGTGCATGGGAAATGCCAGACATGGAACACATCTATGGCAACCCAATCTTCCAGCGTCAGCTGCAATTGCACACTGATCTGAGGAGAGAACTATAGTGACAGGTACCCCTCTCCACCAGTCCTACATTGATAGAAAAAAAGGGAAATTGCATCACATAACATCATCCCAAGTGACTAAGCATATTTAAACATTGTCATTTGGTTATTTTCATACAGTACATTATATTACATTGCAGTACAATATGACAGACAGGTCGTGATCTTTGTGAACACCTGGCAGACCATTTTAAGGATCTCTTTCTCCTTATAGCTATTCCCCATAATGTGATATAGAATTACAAGAAGAGAGGATGTAGAAGATTGACACTTGCTGACATTAGTTAGGTGATCTGGGATTATTGGCTTGTCCTCTACAGCTGACCTTGACACACATGATGGCTAAAAGCCTCCAATGGTATATAACTGCAGTACCTGATCTGTCCAAAGCTTCCCCCAGCTCCAGGCCCTCATTTGGTTGTATAATGACCAATGTTATTTATGTAGCTGTAAAGATCTTACTACTGCATAAAATCCTTCCAGAATTCCATTGATTTTAAAGTAAATGGCTCTCCACTCTACACATCAGCTATGGCAATGATTCCAGCTTCTGGTCATTTCTGAATAATTCCCAAGTATTTTCCAAGTATTTTGACAATATTTACATAAATATACAATCTCAGCAGTAAGGAAATAATAATAATATGAGAATTATTACTTAGCGACAGTCTCAATATGTTGAGAAATCATAAAAGTATTGCACAGCTCAGTCACTCCGACAGCAATTTAATTTACATATAAATAACCTTGGAGCTGGGGTAAAATGAAGTGTGTTTCTGAAAGCTTTCCCATGTAACCACTCTCTTATACAGTCATCTAGATCGCTACCCCTGAGGTCTCCATAAGTCACACATTTATTGATACAATATAGACAGACTGCTTTATTACCCAACGCTTTTTATATTTCTGAATGTTGGCCAAAAAAAGCATCTGGCATACAGCATGAGGCTATGTTCACACTGCGTATATTTCAGTCAGTATATTTCAGTCAGTATTGCAACCAAAACCAGAAGTGGATTAAAAACACAGAAAGGCTCTGTCCACACAATGTTGAAATTGAGTGGATGGCCGCCATATAACGGTAAATAACTGCCATTATTTCAATATAACAGCCGTTGTTCTAAATTGCGGCCATCCACTCAATTTCAACATTGTGTGAACAGAGCCTTTCTGTGTTTTCAATCCACTCCTGGTTTTGGTTGCAATACTGACTGAAATATACTGACTGAAATATACGTAGTGTGAACCCAGCCTGACACTGGATGGCTACAAAAAGAATCATCTATAAGTCAGCACATTTTTAAAAGAAAATGATTTTATGCCATCTTAAATGGCTTACATGGACCATCTGCCAATGTGCTGATCAGGGCCGGCTCCAGGTTTATGTGGGCCTTTGGGCAACTGAGCCTAAGAGAGCCCCTTTGGGGAGCCAATCATGTGGCAACATTGAAATAGCAGGTCCCCTTATAGATGCCCCCTTTATGCAGTGCTCCTTATAGATGGCCCCCTTTGTGTAGTGCCCCTTATAGATGGTCCCCTTTTGTGTAGTGCCCCTTATAGATGCCCCCCTCTGTTTAGTGCCCCTTATAGATGGCCCCCTTTATATAGTGCCTCTTATAGACCCCCTTTTGTGTAGTGACCTTTACAGATGGCCCCCTTCTGTGTAGTTCCCCTTATAGATGCCCCCCTCTGTGTAGTCCCCCTTATAGATGGCCCCATTTATGTATCCCCCTTACAGATGGCCCACTTTCTGTTTAGTCTCTTTTATAGATGCCCCCCCTTGTATTCTTCCTTACAGATGGCTCCAGGGGCGTAACTACCACCATAGCAGCCATAGCGACTGCTACGGGGCCCTATGCATCAGGGGGTCCAGTGGCCCACTCCTGCAACACACTGGGCCACCAAATTGTCATCATTTGTAGCACCCAGTGGCCAAGTGGGCCTTCAGGGTGTTGCATATATCCTGATGAGTACTTGCAGTTAAATATTAAAGATTAGGACTGCACTTGATGAGTTTGTGGTCAGTCGGAAGGGGGGCCCAATCAAAAGTTTGCTATGGGGCCCAGCCATATCTAGTTACACCCCTGGATGGCTCTTATGTGCAAACAAGATAAAAAAATAAATAAATAAAAAAAACTCAATTTATAACTCGTTCCCCTGTTGCTGCAGCTCCTAGACATGCTGCCCAAAAGTCCTGGCCAGCTGTGCTCAGTCAGTTGTGTGTGCATCTTAAAGGCGTACACACAACTGACTGGTAAGCTCACCCATGAATCTTGCACTTGTGTGCATCAATTATTGCTGGGTGAGCAATGAAAAGGGCCCTGGCCGGACTGGGACCCTAGAGGCGACCTGGGCCCCAGCACTTTGAAATCCAACATGCTAAATCCTCATCTCCCCTTTCCGTTATAAAGTCAGAAGGCCCTTCAAAATCTGTAAGTTTACCCAACTTTTTTCTAACATGTACAGGGATCTTAGGACTATAAAATGCATAATGATTCTATTCTTTCGCAAAGTTTGTCAAATATAATGAAAGGTCACTGTACAGCGGTATTATGGCAGAATTTACATACATTATTGAAACATATTTTTCAGGATCTTTATTGGACCTTTTTATTTTTTTGTATTGTGCAACATTGTCAGGATATGGAGTTTTAGAAGTGTTTTTATAGGACTGTCTTTTTATTACACTGTGTTTATAATTTAAAAAAAATAGCTTACATGATATGTATTACCTATTTAGGCTATGTTCACACGCTGTGAACATCCAGCTGTTCCGTGACCCCGGCCGGGTCACAGAACGGCTGGTCTGTGCCCGGATCATCGCAGGCGGTACTTAAGTACCGGCCGAGTGATCTTTCCAGCTGCGGAGCTCTGATGCGGGCGCATCAGCGCGCGCCTGCATCAGAGCTTCCCATAGCCCACAGTGAAGCAAGCGGCCAGAGCCGCTCGCTTCACTGTGTGAACTGACAGGTCTTTCTGCAACCAGAATTCACTGAATTCCGGCCGCAGAAAACTGACATGTCAGTTTTTTCCGGCGCCGCATGGGATCCCAGCTGGAGCGCATACGATGTGTGTATGCTCCGGCCGGGATCCCATTGAAAATAAGGCATTGTTCAACTCCTCAAAACTACGGCCGTAGTTCTGCGGCGAGAACTACGGCCGTAGTTTTACGTAGTGTGAACATAGCCTTAATGTGTTTTAGTCAAATTTGCTCCTCATCCAGTAAAGAATGGTTGATTAAAGGAATGTGGGTATGACTTTATTGAAAAGGGTCATGGCTTAAATCTACTGTATACCAAAAAGATGCCAAATTTTGGCACACAACTTTTAACTTACAGTAAGCCATCTACTAGAAGGGGAAACCTGGATAGTCTAAAAATACACCAAATTTTTAAACAGCATAAGCCACTATGAGAAATGTTGCTCAGTTTTTGGCTGTCTGGTTTAAAGGAGAAGTCTGGCGAAAATTTATTAAAAGTATTGTATTGCCCCTCAAAAGTTATACAAATTACCAATACACACTTATTACAGGAAATGCTTATAAAGTGCTTTTTTCCTGCACTTACTACTGCATTAAGGCTTCACTTCCTGGACACAATGGTGATGTCACGACCCGACTCCCAGAGCTGTGTGGGCTGTGGCTGCTGGAGAGGATGATGGCAGAGGGACACTGAGGGACACAGGGCACTGGAGGGACACTGAGCATCCCTCTGCCATCATCCTCTCCAGCAGTCACAGCTAGCACAGCTCTGGGAGTCGGGTCGTGACATCACCATTTTATACAGGAAGTGAAGCCTTGAAGCCAGGCACGCTCTTCCCCTTCATCTATGCTGTAACTGTTAATACAAGCAGTCTACAGAATTATAATGGGAACCTATGGAACTTTCGTCAATTCCGTATACCAGGAGTTCCATAGGCTCCCATTATAACTTACACAGCTCGTATTAGCAGTTTATAGCAGAGAAGACGGGGTATATCGCATGTTACTGCGCACATCTGCCCCTTCATTCTAGCAATCAGTGAGGGTCTCAGTACCTGGACCACAACCGATACATAACTTCGCTATTACATGTCATAAGTTTTTTTTTATGATAGTTACACTTTAAGGGTGCGTTCACACCTACAGGATCTGCAGCTGATTTTCTGCAGCAGATTTCATTTAAATAACTGAACACAGCATCAAATCTGCTGCAGATCTGCTGCAGATCCTGTAGGTGTGAACGCACTCTTATGGTGCGTTCACACCTACAGGATCTGCAGCTGATTTTCTGCAGCAGATTTCATTTAAATAACTGAACACAGCATCAAATCTGCTGCAGATCTGCTGCAGATCCTGTAGGTGTGAACGCACCCTAAGGGAGAAGTCTGGCGAAAAATGTAATTTAAGTATTGTATTGCCTCCTTTTTAGGTTATGTGGTGAGAAATATACATTAAAATACACATACCTACACTCACCAGCCGGACGACCTCCTTATTCCCCTGAGAGAAGGCTCTAAATGCCCCCTCTGGCACGCATACCATAGGTTTGCCACCATAGGTCTAGTCTAAGGGCCCTATTACACAGCACAATTATTGTGTGAAAAGTAGTTATATTGTTCGCATTTAAACTATAATCTTTCTGTGTGTATGAAGGCAACGATCGTGTGTTGGTAATCTCATAAAGTCACTGTAAATTGTTCACTAATCGTTTGGTGTATGTCAGGGGCGTTGCTAGGGTCCTAAAACATCCGGGGCACAGGCCCTCTGAGTGCCGTCATAAACGATTAGCAAAGGAGCCCAGTGCAGAAGTAAGTAACCCCCTTGACCCCTCAATTAGCCCAGCTCTATTGCCGCCACTCATAATAACTGTAGCTAAGCAGACAGAGGCAGCCACCCGCCCTGGGCTCCAGTCAGGGTCACTGTCACCAGTAGCGGTACACCCCAGTGGTGCACACCACTGCAAGAGTGGCCCAGCCAGCTCCTTCACAGCTCCCCCTGTACGCCAGTGTTTCCCTACCTTTTCTGCCTCAGGGAACTCTTACCAGATAACGTTCTACAAAAGGCAAAAACCTCATTCAGTGACTCACAGGTGATGTCTTCTTTGATCCGAGATGTTCTTTTTCCCTTTCCTCTCCATCTAGCCCAGGCCACCATAATAATTTCTTCCAGTTGCAATTCATCTCCTCAGAACCTGCCAGACAAACATCTTAGGCTCCGCACCTTTCCTTCAACTTCCGTCCCTTTTCCCCTCCTATAGGCTCCCATATAGTAGCAATTCCACTATTTGGTGTCATGTGTAGTAAAGTGAGTAGGTATGTGGGTTGCCCCCTGTATGTAAGATCCCCTGCTGTGTCCCCATATAGTAATAATACCTCCTGCTGTGCCTCCATATAGTAATAATGCCCCCTGCTGTGTCCCTTCACAATCTAACAATTAGCTGAGTGCACCTGGGATCATCAGGTGTTTAGTAGGAGGCTCTTGTCTCCGATTCAGTCAATATTGCAAGCCCCCAATCTCAGAAACAAATCTTCTTAGAAATGCTTTTTCTTGGCAATTTTTCACAATAGACAGTTTCACAAAGTTGCAGAAACATGTATATCACCCATAGTGCTCATTCAGTGGACTTCTTTAATTGGTGGATCATCTCTGCTCCTTGTGGAGTTTTAATAATCTGCTCCTGAAACATCCATTCAGCTGCATGATTGAGGCAGCCTACTGGGCCTCCCCAGGAGCCGGGGCCCCGCACTGGCTGTCATCTGACTGGGTAAGGTAAGAGCCCCATCAGATGACAGCTTGCACTGCACGGGACAGTCAGTGTGAGTGCAATCACTGCCAGCCTTTAGTTGATCAGGGGCACAAAACATTCGGGGCAGCAGGCAATTTATCCGGGGAAAACTGCCTAGTGACGCCACTGGTGTATGTACACATTGTTCGCTCTTCTGCTGGGATCAAAAGGCGTAGACGATCGTAGTAACCATCATAATTACAGTCGACAATCGGCAAAAACAAAATACCGCTTTGTCTGATAGGACCCTTAGTGTGCGTCTTCTATTAATTGGCTTTAATGTAAAAAATGTGAATTACTTTTTGGTGCATTTAAGCTATGGTCCTTTCGCTGAGACTACACCCATGTTCCAGTAACCTAAGCCCCTTTGTCAAGCACAGCACAAAAGAAGCTGAGGAAGCCGGGTAAGGCGGAACGCATGGGGTGTTTTTGCTGCTCCCACCTGACCAATCCTTTTATCTACTGGACCGCACAAGGTGATATCATTTTCAGTACACTTTTCATTTTCATTATTAGTCACTGCATTACCTATTATTTTTGTAATAGTTTGGAAAAAAATTTTCTTGCATTGTACTCATGTGCTGAGTCCGGGGTCAGGTAGGGTGTTGAGTCCAGGCTGGGACGCCAGCTGGACCAAGGATGACATTTTAGTGTTTTTAATGTTGAGTGGCATTTAGGGCTTGTCTCCCTAGGACCACTGCTCCTGTTTTGTATATATTTTGTGCGCTGTAAGGCTATTTAAATAAATATTTTTTTTCTTGATGTGCTACCTTTTTGTGCATATGCTTTTTCTTCATAGTCCTTCTGCACAGCACAAAAGACAAAAGTGTCTATAAAGCTCTCAAAACATTGAAAATGTGGTGCAAGTCATATAAGCCAGTTTTTGGCACACTTTGTGCCAGATTTGTGACACAGGCAGTTTTGGTCCCCTGCAATGGCTGTCTTTTTATTTTTTTTTCCAATTAAATTTTTATTATTTTTTAAGTGGAAGATATCTGATAATAAAGCAGGTAACCCACAGGATTTTCTCTGTCTGCAACAGTATAGAATATCAGTAGTCTGTAGTCGTCAAAACCCACCCCCACCACACACACACACACACACACACACACTACACAGCTCCATATTAGTAAGTTTTTGGTTGTGAATCTGAATCTTAACTACAATATAGAGCTGTGTAGTGTGTGTGTGGGGGAGGGGGGTGTTTTTTGGGGCTCCATGTTTTGCAATGCCACAACATTAATGTAGTTATACTAGATTAGGAATGGCAAATAATGCTGTCCATCTGCTTGTACTTGTCATTTTTACTAAATCTTCTTTTTAACCACTCCTTTCAAACTGGTAACATTCCTATACACATGACACTAGCAATACACTATCTTACCTATTACTTTTGGTGTACAATTTCAAAGTAGAAAACACATGGTAAAATATTTCCTGATGGTGACCTAAACAAACATGTAAATGCTATTTCTATTAGGAACTGTATCAGAGCACGGACAAACTAGAAAGTGGGTCACTACAAGATGTGACATATTGCAAACGTCTGTGAATAACATTGGGAAAGATAAACTAGGTTAACCAAACCCAAATGTTATTCTAATTATTTAAACCATGCAAATGTCTGAAAATGCCAGCAACAGAAGCTGAGCCTCCAGCTCTGTCATCTTAAAAGTGAACCTACGAGAGCTTCTGATCAGTATGCAGTAATGTTGTATTACAACAATTATTTACATGTGCAAAACGCACCATCTACAACTTGGTAATATATTCAACTCACATGTAACTGGCAAACGTTTGATTAATATACTGTATGTTCTGTCCCTATAGACATCAATATGAGCATTGTAAGTAGCTCCTATTCAGCAGTGGATTACAATAGGGGCATTTCGGGCGGCAGCCCGGGGCCCTGAGCACCTGGGGGGCCCATGACCACCCAAAAAGACTTATACCTTCAGTGGTGTACTGTCTCCTGGCTACACTTCTGCCATAATTTGCAAAAAATCACAGTTTTTTTATGGCAATTTTGCACAAATCAGGACATCATGACATTATCTGTCCTGTACTATGAACGCCAGGCTAGTGCTGCCACATTTACAGTGGGGTTTGGGGCCCAGGCTTGGTGAACAGCTTGGGGCCTATGGTAAAGTTAATCCGCCCCTGCTCCTATTAATGTCTATTGGGACTTTCTAGTAGGCACCAATATTGTAATTAGAGATGAACAAACTTACAGTAAGTTTGGCGAACCCGAAGCTGACCTCTGTTAAATTCCACTGCCTGGAAAAGATGGATGCAACCCTTATCTGTTAGCTTGTCCATTGTCACGGCCGCGGCGGCGGCCCGTGTTTCGGGTTGCCGCCGCAACCTCCTCCTGCCCCATGTCCTTGTGCAGGGACCCGGCGCTGCTGCTAGTTCGGCCTCTGGGGGCGCCTCACCTCTCCTCCGCTCCTGTCTTCGTCTGTGCCGGCCGGCGCGCGCGTCCCCGCCTCCTAGGGCGCGCCCGCGCCGGCTGTCTCAGATTTAAAGGGCCAGTCCGCCCCTAATTGGTAGTTGCACCCTATCACTTCCTATAAATCCCAGCGTGCCCTGTCCCTCGCGTTGGAGCCTCTACATGCTTCCCATAGCGTTTGGCCCAGCCCCCTGTTGTTCCTGATACCTATCCGCTACCTGGTCCCAAGTCCTTGTTCCTGGTTCCTGCTCCCCTGTCACTCCATTGCTCCTGTGTTCAGCCTGTCACCTGCGGTTACGTCTACAGACCTCTGCCAGCACCATCTCCTGCCTACTGCTCCTGCCACGCCTCGCCTGCCGTCGCTAGCAACCAAGCCAGGGGTAGCGACCTGGGGGTCGCCTGCCGCAGCAAGTCCATCCCGCCTTGCGGCAGGCTCTGGTGAAAACCAGCGGCCCCTTAGACCCGCTCCCTGGTGAGGTTAGTGCCATCGCTGGTGACGGTCCAGTGGATCCACTACTCCAGGCGTTACATCCATCTCTAATTGATATATTAGTCATGCAAATAAAAATAAGTAATCAGTAATTTTATCAGTATGTATCATGTATGTATAATTATTTATAGTTGCCACAAGCCAACTACACCATCATTCCAGCCGCTCGCTCCATAGTGTGCAATGACAGGGTTTTCTGCAGCCGCTATTCAATGAATAGCGACCACAGAAAACTGACATGTCAGTTGTTTACGGTGCCACTAGGGATCCTGGCCGGAGCGTATATCATGTGTATACACTCCGGCCGGGATCCCATAGACAGCAAGGTAACCTATATTTTCGTAATAATCACGGCTGTTGTACAAAGGCCATGGTTTTACGAAAATATATATTGTGTGAACATAGACTTATAGTGGTAGTACATGGTAACTGTATGACTGTGTTATTTAGGGGCAAGTCTTCTATAGTTACAGATTTCAGGACCCACAGAAATTATTTTATTTAATAATATTCAGGAACAGTTTACAGTTAAGCTGTTACATCTCACCTTGCAAAATCTGCATCAGGGCCCCATGTCTACCATGTGCAATATATAATACTCATTTATTCTTATGGAGAAGAGGTGCCTTGGTCCCCCTCTCAGGCACCCTGGCCCTAATGCAACTGCCACCTCTGCACCCCCTATGGTTACCCCCTCTACCGGAACACCACAGTAACTATATGGACATGCCCTATAGTAAGCATACCCTTAAAAGGGTTGTGCGGCGCTAAGAAATTATTCACAAAATAACACACATTACAAAGTTATACAACTTTGTAATGTATGTTATGTCTGTGAATCGCCTCCTTCCCCGTGTCCCACCACCCCCGCACGTGTACCCGGAAGTGTGGTGCATTATACATACCTGTCACGTGCCGACACCAATCTCCGATCTTCTGCCAAGGACGTCATCTTCGGGAGGCCGGCCGAATCGCTGCAGCCGTCCCTCATGCCGGCCCCCCTCTGCCGCATCATCAGCTGCTCAGCCGCGATTGGCTGAGCATAACTGTGCTCAGCCAATCGCGGCTGAGCAGCTGATGTATGCCTCTATGCAGCTGAATCCGTGTCTTCTCCCTCCGTCTCATCACACTGCCTGTCTGTCTCTCTGCCCCTATTATACCTTCTGCCCGGTTCCAAGCAGCGGGGTGAGCGCTACTTATCTAAAACTCACCCCGCTGCGGAGCCCCCCACCCCGCCCGTTCCCAGCTGGATCAGCATACCCCTAAACAGTCCTGTGCAGGAGCGCTCACCCTCCCCGCTCCTTCCCGGTGGGGTGAGTGCTCCTGCACCTCCCTATGCCCGGTCCCTTGCAGGAGCGCTCACCCGCCGCTTGCTCCTGGCGCGGTGAGCGCTCCTGCCCCATCTCATCTGGTCGCCCGGTCCCTTGGAGCTCTCACCGGTGAGCGCTCCTGCACCTTCTCCATGTGCACCAGTCCTCACTCACTGGACCAGGCGCCGGTGAGTACAGCCTCCGTGCCCCCACTGCGCCTCAGTGAGGACTGGTGCACATGGAGAAGGTGCAGGAGTGCTCACCGGGTGAGAGCTCCAAGGGACCGGGCGACCAGATGAGATGGGGCATGAGCGCTCACCCCGCCAGGAGCAAGCGGCGGGTGAGCGCTCCTGCAAGGGACCGGGCATAGGGAGGTGCAGGAGCGCTCACCCCGCCGGGAAGGAGCGGGGAGGGTGAGTGCTCCTGCACAGGACTGTTTAGGGGTATGCTGATCCAGCTGGGAACGGGCGGGGGGGGCTCCGCAGCGGGGTGAGTTTTAGATAAGTAGCGCTCACCCTGCTGCTTGGAATCGGGCAGAAGGTATAATAGGGGCGGGGAGAGAGACAGGCAGTGTGATGGGACGGAGGGAGAAGACACGGATTCAGCTGCATAGAGGCATACATCAGCTGCTCAGCCGCGATTGGCTGAGCACAGTTATGCTCAGCCAATCGCGGCTGAGCAGCCGATGACGCGGCAGAGGGGGGCCGGCATGAGGGACAGCTGCAGCGATTCGGCCGGCCTCCCGAAGATGACGTCCTTGGCAGAAGATCGGAGACTGGTGTCGGCACGTGACAGGTACGTATAATGCACCACACTTCCGGGTACACGTGCGGGGGTGGTGGGACACGGGGTAGGAGGCGATTCACAGACATAACATACATTACAAAGTTGTATAACTTTGTAATGTGTGTTATTTTGTGAATAATTTCTTAGCGCCGCACTAACCCTTTAAGTGACAAATGCTAACCTATATAAATAAGGATGTCTCCTGCAGTATTTCTTTAAGAACATTGTAATTCCTTCCAATTGGTAATTGCAAGAGGAATGATTATTATATTACTGTACAACTCAAGCAAAGCATAGAAGATAATATTTCATTCTACACATTATTGCCTATTAAAACTAATTTTGAGCTGCCTAATGGATAACTTAGCAAAATACATTCTCTGGCAATACACTTCATCCAGGGTTCATTGCCCAGACCACTCACCATGCTTGGCAATATTTGCTTGTCAGTCCATTGGTGCCAAGGAAACAATTCATGAATCAAAAGATTCTACATCACAGAGGCCGTAGATCCAGGAGTACCAAATCACTAATAGCAAAATTTACAAATTCAATATTATACTAAAGAATTCCTAGGGGGTTATATTTGACCTAGTATGTGTCATTTAGAAACTGCTAGTATACAGTCTATAGGAGCCTCAAGTGGTTTGACAACCATACAGGTCTACAATTACTAACACATAGGTATAATTTGTAAAGTCAATGCTATTATACTACTATTATTACTGTTTTGCAAATCGGTTAAAAGTTGAAAAAATTTGTGCAAATCCCCACATTGTGCAAACATTTCACAGCTTTAGGCTATTTTCACACAGCGTACAGCAAGGCCGCGGGCCGCAAAGAACTGAAATGTCAGTTTTCTGCGGCCATAATTCACTGAATTGCGGCCGCAGAAAGACCTCTCAGTTCACACAATGAAGCGAGCGGCTCATTGTGTGCGATGAGAGTTCTGATGCGGCTGCGCGCTGATGCGTCAGCATCAGAACACTGCGGCCGGAAAGATCATCCGGAAGAATAATCTTTTCAGAGATCACGGAACGGCCAGTCTCATATGCCATGTCAACATAGCCTTAAACTGATCTGGGCTCCAGTGGCCTAGTGGGCAGTAAGGAGGCACAGTATTGCTTAAAGGGAGGAGTGTGGTCACCATGCACAACATTTATTACAATTTACACCTTTGCACAGGTGAAAATTGTAGTTAAAATCTATACCAGCTCGGAGCTGGTGTTGATTTCTTAGGCTGACTTTCAGTAGCCTCCGGTATGCTGGGTTTATTAAGAGGTATGTGCTTCTTAATAAATCCAGCACAGCAGGCATAGTGTGGGGAGTCAGATTAGAATGACACCATGACTGATAAATTCTCCCCAATGTGTATGTAGTCCATCACTTAACCAGAGGTTGAATCTTTACTTATAAGAAGTTAAGTGCAATACAAAAGTATACCAAAAAGGGGACTGCCCACAGGTGCTAGTGCAAAACAACCAATACTTGAGGTAGACTTTAGGTATCGGTGAAGAAGTGGGGTAAGACTTAGGTGTAGAAAGCTAGTGTAGGGGCCCTTGTCTAGTTAGTGCAGTACTTTGCCGGGATTGTAGTGTAGATACTTGAAAGAAGAAATCCTCATACTCATGTACATATGTGGACTTTGCATATAATGAACACCTTCTACCCCACCGGCTTGGAGACCGCCAGGTAGGGTAGTACGGGTCCTAGGTCTCTGTCTCTGTCACTTATCAACTTTGTCTTACTGGGATCAGTCCATCTTCGTTTTCTCTAGGGGGCGACTGTCCTGACTTAGAAGATCCACAGTGTAGACAAGGGTTGTCCAAAATTACAGTTACTCCACTTCTAAGGGATTAGCACTGCATACTGGTTGTCTCTGTACAGATCTGAACTCATTCCAGGCAATAGTAGACTGTACTGCAAAACAGGAACCCTTCCCCTATAGGTATGTGCAGGGCCGGACTGGGACTAAAAAGCCGCCCTGGCAGTCTAACCGTACCAGCCCACATACAATACCCCCAGTGTTTGTTTGCAGTGCCCTCACAAGGTATGATTAACCAAGCAGCCAAGCCGTACAAATGATCAATATATTGCTATTGGCCACAGTGAGATGTGCAGGCGATAGCAATATATTTTACTGCCCGCACAAAAGATAAGATCAGCCGATGATTCTGTGTTAAGGCCCTTTTACACGGGTTGATTATCAGCCGAAGGAGCATTTTTAGCATTTCTCCTTGCCAATAATCAGCTCTTGTACCGGTCTTAAGACAGAGGGCAATGCAAGCTGTGGAAAACTCTGATTTACTAAGTCACAAACTTTGCCACTCATTTCATATGGTGACCTCCATCATCATCACAAGAAGGCGAAAAAAAAGGACCACAGACACTAATGGCAGAAATAAGTGTCCACTAGCACCACACAAAGAGCAATAAAATGGATAATACATAGGTGCACTGGAAAGTATTATCACACTGCCGACTAAAGTACAGAATACAGAACTGATCAGACGCAGAATGTGCCATTATAGAGAATCTCCAACCTTTCTTAACCGCCTCATTCAGTGACGCCTACCTATGGGCCAAAGTCCAAGAAAAAAGGAGATATTGTCCCCGCGCAGACCATATATATTAACTAGTTTATTGGTATAGATAAATCCATAGGTAACGCGTTTCGAGAGTGCATAGCTCCCTTTATCAAACCACCAGGATAATGAAGATCATACACAAACATGAGGTCCCTATATACCCCAACACATATCCAACACCTGCCCACAAATGTGTCAAAACAAAAACAGAAATCCAAATCAAGATCAAAATTTAGATCGAAAACACATCCTAACATTACATATAATACAGCTATAACATCTAGTATCTAGCATAACTCGAAATCCATATGGTCTTACCCTGCGCTCACTCATGGCGTCTCCTCGGAGCTCAGCGTCGGTCAAGGACCTTTGCGCATGCGTACTTCGATTCAAGGTTCCTAAGCAACCAGAGACGCTCCAGGTCCTGTATGCAATAGTTATGGGAGACGCTACAGGTCCTGTGTGTAATAGTCGTAGGGGACTATATATTCTCACCACATGGGGTTTATATTGAGGTGGAAATCCTATTATGTAGTGGTCGGTTAATAAAAATAAAACCCCATGTGGTGAGAATATATAGTCCCCTACGACTATTACACACAGGACCTGTAGCGTCTCCCATAACTATTGCATACAGGACCTGGAGCGTCTCTGGTTGCTTAGGAACCTTGAATCGAAGTACGCATGCGCAAAGGTCCTTGACCGACGCTGAGCTCCGAGGAGACGCCATGAGTGAGCGCAGGGTAAGACCATATGGATTTCGAGTTATGCTAGATACTAGATGTTATAGCTGTATTATATGTAATGTTAGGATGTGTTTTCGATCTAAATTTTGATCTTGATTTGGATTTCTGTTTTTGTTTTGACACATTTGTGGGCAGGTGTTGGATATGTGTTGGGGTATATAGGGACCTCATGTTTGTGTATGATCTTCATTATCCTGGTGGTTTGATAAAGGGAGCTATGCACTCTCGAAACGCGTTACCTATGGATTTATCTATACCAATAAACTAGTTAATATATATGGTCTGCGCGGGGACAATATCTCCTTTTTTCTTGGACTTTGGCATTTATTACGCACACCTTGTGTTTGCGGTTGAGAGTTCCCTGCAGCGACCTTCTGTCTGTTTCCTTTGATGCACTTCATAGTGGTTGTGGCTCATCACAACCACACCAGGTGAGCGTAAACCTATACGTTCCTATCTATATCAGTCTTCCCCTTGAACGCACAGTGTTATGCGATGTGGCGCTCTGCCCTGTGTTTTTTGTTTCCTATTTGCCTACCTATGGGGTTATCCAGGATTCAAAAAACATGGCTGCTTTTTCCCAAAAAACTGAATACTGATACAGAATAAAATTTACCATATAAACACAAATATTACCAATGACACCAGTATACACAGGGCAAATAATACACCATGACCACTACCATCTTCACAACACAGTAACTGGATAATACCACTTTACTCCCTAAGCAGTGACCATATAGAGGTAGATCCAGCATATGCAGGTTCTGCAGACATAATAAGTGATTGTCGTGCAGCTACATCCAGTGACTCACAGGGGTGTCTTCTCTGCATGAAATGTAAGCGACGTTTTTGCTAATCATTTGTTCATTTTTCCTTTTCTTCTCCATCCGGCCCGGCTATCATAAAGTCTTCTCCAGTTGCCTCCATAGAATCTATCAGACAAACATTTTAGGCTCCTTATTCCAGCACCATGCTATTTTCTATACAAAGTCCTCAAGTGAATTGCTTCACACAGTTACATTGCTTCTCTGTGCCCCTATGTATGCAGTTAGCCCCAGTTTGAGCCTCCCACTAGTAGCCAGGCCCCTCTATGTTCCCATATATTATTATGCCCCCTTTGTTCCCTATATATTACTGGGTCCCCTTTGTGCTTCTATTTAGTAATAGGCCTCCTGTGTGCTCTGCCCCCATACGGTATTAGGTCACTCTTTTATGCCCCCTATAGTAGTTAGGTCCCTCTGTGTGCAATATAGTTTGACCCTCTTTGTGCCCCATATGCCCTCTTTGTGCTCCCATATAGGCTTCCTCCATAACCCCACATAGTATTAGGTCCCCCTGTGTTCCTGCATATACTATAGGCCCCTCATGCCTCCATATACTACAGACCCATTTTGTAAAGCAGTTCCCATATATAATAGCCCCCCTATGCAGCAGCCGCATGTAGTATAACCTGCCTTTTCCTGTGCAGCAGCCCCATGTAACATAGCCCCACTCCTTTCCTGTAAAGTAGACCCATGTAATGTAGCCCCCTGTGTAACCCCCACATAGTATTAACACCACAGAGTAGTCTCCACATAGGTTAGGCCGCTTTGTAGCCCCCACATAGTATAGCCCCCTGTGTAGCCCCCACATAGTATAGGTACCTGTGTAGCCCCCACACAGTGTAGCTCCCACATAGTATAGGCCCCTTTGTAGCCCCCACATAGTATAGCCTCCCTTTTGTAGCCCCCCAGAGTAGAGACCCCCAGGTAGCCCCCACATAGTATAGCATCCCCCATGCCTCCCCGACATTGTATAGGCCCCATGTGTAGCCCTACATAGTATAGGCCCACCTGTGTAGCCCCCCATAGTATAGACCCTATGTGTAGCCCCCATAGTATAGGCCCCTTTGTAGCTTCCTATAGTATAGACCTGCTGTGTTGCCCCCCACAGTATAGACCCCCTGTGTAGCCCCCCACAGTAAAGAGCCCCTGTGTAGCCCCCCCGCACAGTATAGACCCCCTGTGTAGCCCCCCCACAGTATAGACCCCCTGTGTAGCCCCCCATAGTATAGACCCCCTGCGTAGCTCCCCCCCCCACAGTACAGACCCCCTGTGTAACCCCCTCATAGTATAGACCCCCTTTGTAGCCCCCCTCCCATAGTATAGACCCCCTGTGCAGCCCCCCTCATAGTATAGACCCCCTGTTCAGCCCCCCTCATAGTATAGAAGCCCTATGCAGCCCCCTCATAGTAAAGACCCCTGTGCAGCCCCCACACACACAGTATAGATCCCCTGTGTAGCCCCCCACACAGTATAGACCCCTTGTGCAGCTCCCCCCTTCATGGTATAGACCCCCTGTGCAGCCCCCCCATAGTATAGACCCCCTGTACAGCCCCCCTCATAGTATAGACCCCCTGTGTAGCCCCCCCATAGTATAGACTCCTGCACAGCTTCCCCCTCATAGTATAGACCCCCTTTGCAGCCCCCCAATAGTATAGACCACCTGTGCAGCCCCCTCCCATTGTATAGACCCCCTGTGCAGACCCCCCCCCCCCCCCCCCATAGTATAGACCTCCTGTGCAGCCCCCACATTGCAGTATTCATGTAAAAAATGGAAAAAAAATACCCTCACCTGGATCCTGGATCTCCCTCTGGCCTGGCAGCTTCTCTTGTAAGTTCAGTGAGCTTCCACGGCGCACCGTCAATCCATGACAGCGACATCTAACGGGTCCGGGTGGATCCCGGACGGCGCCGTGGGCCACTTAGGCGATCGCGATTTCTTGATGGTCCCGGGGTCCCGATGTCTCCATGGTGATCCCGGGGTCCTAATGAAGGTCCCCGGGGTCACCATGGAGATGCCTCACGCTGACAGGGGTGGCTGTACCACAAAAAGAAAGACTGAAAAATTGGACTGCACCTCACGAAAGATACGAAAAAATAGAAATTTTATTGTACATGAATGCCGGGAACAAACAAAGACCATAAAAACAATTAAAAATACCACCAAACCACCGGCCCAGAATCGGCCAAGTGGCACCTAGCCCACTGAAAAATATATGTTAGGTGATGACCATACTCTCCATCAAGAAATAAATAAATAAATATATAAATAAAAAAATAAATGAATAAACAACTATATCCTTGAAACAAGTGAATGTATACAATAACCAAACACAGTAATGTGCCAAATCCCCTGTGCTGAAACACACTAAATCATAAGAGTTAATACATCATAGCAATGCAAACAATCAAAGTGCAAGTGCAAACAAAGTGCGAAAAGGAGGGGGTTAATATAATACAACCACTATGGCCATCACTCAGTGGGTAAGGGAAAACATCCATGGATGGATCTTTTCCCTTACCCACTAAGTGATGGCCATAGTGGTTGTATTACTCTGGGGATTTAGCACATTACTGTGTTTGGTTATTGTATACATTCACTTGTTTCAAGGATATAGTTGTTTATTCATTTATTTATTTATATATTTATTTATTTATTTATTTCTTGATGGAGAGTATGGTCATCACCTAACATATATTTTTCAGTGGGCTGGGTGCCACTTGGCCGAATCTGGGCCGGTGGTTTGGTGGTATTTTTAATTGTTTTTATGGTCTTTGTTTGTTCCCGGCATTCATGTACAATAAAATTTCTATTTTTTTCTTATCTTTCGTGAGGTGCAGTCCAATTTTTCAGTCTTTCTTTTCGTGGTACATATGCATATTTTGGGCTGTTAGGACTTGCACTCATTTATTGATTGGTTCCTTGGTGCCAGTCCGTTTACAATATAGGGACAGGGGTGGCTGTGGCTATTGCCTGTCAGCATGAGGCATGATACAATACATTGCAGTACATCAGGTACTGCAATGTATTGTATCAGTGATCAAAGTATTTTACACTAGTGTACAGTAATGTACACTAGTGTAAAAGTGAAAAAAAGTGTGCACCAAACACAACACAGCCCCCCCCCAATAATAAAGATGCATTACATTCCCTATACCCAATAAAACGTGACATAAAAGTGATCAAACACAAATCCTATACATATTTGGTATCGCCACGTCCGTAACGACCCAATCTATAAAACTATATCAATAATTATATTGCACGACACACGCTGTAAAAAAAAAATAAAAAAAACAGTACCAGAATGGCTGTATTTTATCAATCCACTTTAGAAAATACGTCATAAAAGAGATCAAAAAGTCATATACATATAAAACTTGGTATCAATAGAAACTACAGATCTTTTCGCAAAAAATAAGCCCAAAACCAGCTCTGTCGCGCAAAAGATGAGAACGCTATGGATCTTGCAATGCAGCGACAGTTTTTGTGGGTTTTTGCTAGGAAGATAGTTTCTATTGCGCCAAAGTGATAATAGTTAAAAAAAAACTACACAAATGTGGTATCGCCGTAACCATAGTGACCCAGAGAATACATGTATTATGTTATTAGTGACCGCCGATACGGATTTTTACGGCGATCACTAATGGGCTCTATTCTGCTGCCATCAGCTCTTTATGGCGATGGTGCAGAATAGTACAGCGGCGCCGCTAATGCCCGCAGCCCCCTCCTCTCAGCTACCGGAGGTAGCTGAGGGGCTGTGGCAGAGTGTGGGGTCAGTCCTGGCAAGTCCCCTCACCGGCGATCGCCGTTATTACCAGTATAACGGCGGCGGCTGGTAACAGACATTGCCAGCGCAGCTGAACGCTTTCATCTCTTCTCACCATGAATCCACAGTGAGAAGAGATGAGAACATGTCCCCCCCTGTCCCCAGAATTAACCCTAGTGACCTGGTCACTGACCCTCCCCTCCAGGGCGGCCATCTGATCCAAGATGGCCGCCGCCATCTCTGTAAACAGACTCTGTTCACAGTGATGGATTCCTAAAAATGATCAAAGCTTCATTCTCTCCACCACCGGAGGTGGTGGAGAGCATGGGGCAATGATCGGTGACCACCTGGTGTGCTCCCAGTAAAAGTGATCAGCGGTATATACTATATACCACTGATCGCTTGTTCCAAATGGGGCTGGCACTTTTTTACGCCTGTCACCAAAGTCAAGTGTCCTGGATTACCCGTAACCACCCTGGATTACTTGTAACCACCCCAGATTACCTGTAACTACCCCAGATTACCTGTAACCACCCCAGATTGCCCGTCACCACCCCAGATTGCCCGTAACCACCCTAGATTGCTTGTAATCTCCCCAGATTGTCCGTATCCACCCCAGATAGCCCATAACCATCCCAGACCGCCCATAACCATCCCAGACAGCCCATAACCATCCCAGACAGCCCATAATTACCCCAGACTGCCCATAACCACCCCAGATTGCCCGTCACCACCCCAGATTCCCCAACACTACCCCAGATTGCCCGTCACTACCCCAGATTGCCTGTCACTACCCCAGATTGCCTGTCATTACCCCAGATTGCCTGTCACTACCCCAGATTGCCCGTAATCTCCCCAGATTGCCCGTAATCTCCCCAGATTGCCCGTAATCTCCCCAGATAGCCCATAACCATTCCAGACAGCCCGTAACCACCACAGATTGCCCGTAACCACCCCAGATTGCCACAGACTGCCTATAACTACCCCAAATTGCCTGTAACCACCCAAGATTGCTCGCAACCACCCCAGATTGCTCGCAACCAGCCCAGATTGCCCGTCACCACCCCAGATTTCCCGTCACCACCCCAGATTGCCCGTTGCAACCCCAGATAGTCAGTGAACACCACCAGATTGCCGTTACCACCCCAGATAGCCAGTGAACACCCCCAGATTGCCCATCACCACCCCAGATAGCCAGTAACCACCCCTAGATAGCCAGTAAACACCCCAAGATTGCCCATAACCACCCCATATAGCCAGTAAACACCCCATAACCACCCCATACAGCCAGTAAACACCCCCAGATTGCCCCTAACCCCACCAGATTGCCTGTTGCCACCTCAGATAGCCAGTAAACACCCCGAGATTGTCCATTACCACCCCAGATAACCAGTAAACACCCACATATTGCCTGTAACTAAAATGACGCTCCTTCTCTTCTGAGCCCTGCTGTGTGCCCATACAGTGATTTATGCCCACATATGGGGTACCATTGTACTCAGGAGAACCTCCGTTACAAATTTTGGGGTGCTTTTTCTCCCCTGTGCCTAGTAAAATTAAGAAATTTCAAACCAAACAAACATGCTATTGGAAAAATTCAATTTTTTTCATTTCTACGGTCTAGTTTTGAGTACTTTCCTCCAATACCTGTGGGGTCAAAATGCTCACCACACCCCAAGATGAATTCCTTGAGGGGTGTACTTTCCAAAATGGGGTGACCTTTGGGGGGGGTTCTATTCTGTAGACATTACAGGGGCACTGCAAACGCACCTGGCTCTCAGAAACTTCTTCAGAAAAATCATGCCCTGAAAATGCTAATTGGCGCTCCCTTCCTTCTGAGGCCCGCTGTGTGCCCACACAGTGGTTTATGCCTACATATGGGGTACCGTTCTACTCAAGAGTACCTGCGTTACATATATTGGGGTGAGTTTTCTCCCCTGTTCCTCGCGAAATTGAAAAATTTAAACTAAACAAACATGTTATTGGAAAAATTCTATTTTTTCATTTTTACTGTCTTCTTTTGAATACTTTCCTCTAATACCTGCGGGGTCAAAATGGTCACCACACCCCAAGATGTATTCTTTGAAGGGTGTACTTTCCTAAATGGGGTGAATTTTGGAGGGGGGTTATTTTGCTGACACTACAGGGGCTCTGCAAACGCACCTGGCGCTCAGAAACTTCTTCAGCAAAATCTGAACTGGAAATGCTAATTGGCGCTCCTTCTCTTCTGAGCCCCGCTGTGTGCCCATACAGTGGTTTATGCCCACATATGGGGTACCATTCTACTCAGGAGAACCTGCGTTAAACATATTTGGGTGAGTTTTCTCCCCTGTTTTTCGTGAAATTGAGAAATTTCAAACTAAACAAACATATTATTGAAAAAATTCTATTTTTTCATTTTTACTGTCTTCTTTTGAATACTTTCCTCTAATACCTGTGGGGTCAAAATAGTCACCACACCCCAAGATGTATTCTTTGAGGGGTGTACTTTACAAAATGGGGTGACTTTTGGGGGGGTTCTATTCTGCTGACACTACAGGGGCTCTGCAAACGCACCTGGCGCTCAGAAACTTCTTCAGCAAAATCTGAACTGGAAATGCTAATAGGCGCTCCTTCCCTTCTGAGCCCTGCTGTGTGCCCATACAGTGGTTTACGCCCACATATGGGGTACCATTGTACTCAGGAGAACCTGCGTTACAAAATTTGGGGAGCATTTTCTCTCATGTTTATTATGAAAATGAGATACTTTAATCTTAACAAATATATTATTGGAAAATTTCTATTTTCCATTTTTTTCCGGCCGAATTGTGAATACTTTCCTCCAGCCCCTGTAAGGTTAAAATGCTTATTATACCCCTAGATTAATTCTTTAAGGTATCTAGTTTCCAAAATGGGGTCACTTATGGGGGTTTCCAGTATACAAGCCTCCTAAATTAACTTAAAAAAAGAACTGGTCCCTAATAAAATCAGTTTTGGAAATTTCATGAAAATTTGATAATTTGGTGATACATTTCTAAGCCCCGTAACACCCTAAAAAAGTGAAATATGTTTACGAAATGAAGCCAGAATAAAGAGGACATATTGATAATGTGACTTACTAATTTTGGATCTTGATTTTCATACCCCACCAATCATTGGACCGAGCAGGGAGAAGCATGTGGCTGGGCACTTCACTACACTGCAAACTCTATCCAGTTGTAAGAGATGCACTACACAGGAATCCCAATGAGCCAGGGAGTAAATTGCATGGCTGCTTGCTTCTTCCTGCTCCTAATAAGGATTTGTGGGATCTGAACACCCAAACCCTGACCAATGACAGGGACACTTTATAATGGTTACCAGTAAAATAAATGTAAATATAGACACAATTTTGAGTAAGGGTGCGTTCACACGTACAATATCATGAAATCAATGTAACTAAATAACTGCACACAGCGTCAAATCTGCTGCGGATCTGATTCGGATCCTGTATGTGTAAACGCACCCTTAAATTAAAACTGTGTGATCAGATGGAAAGAACAAAGGCTGTATTTAGCAAAAGCAGATCATAAATAATGAGCATGTTCAGTATTGGATGGTTATAATTATTACAGCCATTATTCTATATGCTGTGTGCACTGCCGGCCAATTTCCAATTGGCTTCAATAAGGAAAATGAAGCCCTATTATGAGCTTAAAATTACAGCTGTATTTTTCTTTTATTCTAAGGTGTGTGAGCATAGCCCCAAGAGGAAACTCACCTGTAAACATAACTTTCTCCAGTGCGTACAGCAGGTGATAAGTACTGGAAGGCTTTAATTTAAATAATTTACAAATCTGTATAACTTTGTGACACCAGTTGATTAAAACATTTTTTGTCTTCAAAATTCTCTCTTGAGAAAAAAACCATGCATATGATTCAATAATGTGGTAAAATCAATAGCTTACGAGATTTCTTTAACCCCTAGGCGACCTAGGACGTACCGGTACGTCCTGGAAGTCTGTCCCCAGACGACCCTGGAGGTACCGGTACGTCCTGAGCTATGAAGCGTGCTCCGGAGCGGAGCGCGCTTCATAACAGATGGGGACTGCTGATTGCAGCCGGCACCTCACCATTAATGACACGCTGCAGCGATCGCGCTGCAGCGTGACATTAACTCCTTAAACTTCGCGGCGTTTAAGTGTAAGTGACAGGGGTAGTCCCCTGTCACTTACCGATCGGGACCCCCCCAGTGTACCAGAGGTGGTCCCGCCGGAGGTCTCTCACCTGCCTTTGTGCGGTCCGATCGGCGCTCTGGTCACTGAGCCTGCACAGGCAGGCTCAATGAGCAGAGCGCCGATAACACTGATCAATGCTATGCCTATGGCATCCTATGGCATCTAAGTAGTGTATGTAGAAGTCCCCCAGAGGGACTTTAAATGTGTAAAAAAAAAAAAAGATAAAAACACCAACACACTACCCCAAAATCCCTCCCCCAATAAAAGTCTAAATCACCCCCATTTCCCATTATATAAATAAAACATATAAAAATAAATAAATAAACATATAATATACCGTAGCGTGCGTAATTGTCCGATCTATTAAAATATAACAAGCGTCATTTTGAACGGTAAATAGCGTACATGAAAAGAGGAAAAAAAGTGCGTGGATTACCGATTTTATGTTACATTATATATAAAAAAAAATTATAAAAAGTGATCAAAACGTCCAATCTTCACAAATATGGTATTAATAAAAACTAGAGATCATGGCGGAAAAAATGACCCCCGGGAAAAATAAAACTGTTATAAGCGTCACAATAGGCCCATTTTATTAATATTTAATTGCCAAAAAAAAGGATTTCATAAAAAAAAAATATATAACATTAGAGTCTGTGTAACCTGCATATGGTTGTGTTCGGACTGACCAATAGAATAATGGAATCCTGTCGCTGTTACCATATAGTGCATTTCGTAGACACAAGAACCCCCTAAACGTTACCATATTGCATTCTTTTTTACGATTTCACCTATTTATATCTTCATAAATAATATATTTGGGATTCCGTCATACATGTTATGGTAAAATAAAAGACGCCATTACAAAGTACAACTATTCCTGTAACAAATAAGCCATTACATGGCCTTGTAGATAGAAAACTGAAAGTGCTAGAGCTCTTAGAAGGGGAGGAGGGAAAAACGAAAGCGCAAAGTTCAAAATTTGCGCGGTCCACTGGGTCATTTTGGGCCTGGTCCTCAAAGGGTTAATTCAAACCTCTTACATTGCAAACCTCATTCCCCCATCTCACATTTATCTTAATTAAAATGATGACTTATGAAATTCATTTACACCCACTATAATAGTATCCTCTTCATACCGAGAGATGACGGGCCTATGATTGGGACTATGTAGACTGTTATCTAATAATGAATGTCACTGCAATGAGCCCTCTATGAACAAGTCTTCATGGATCTGTTGACAACTGGCAAACTCCTTCAACTTTTTCCAAACTAATTAATAATTTCCTTAGCACAATAGGAGGTTGTAAAAGGGAAATCATTTCATTGAAGACCCTCCAGAGAGTATATATAATGAGCTAACATTGATTCTAACTCATACCGCAGTGACAGATGCTCCTTAAAGAGCATTCCCAATTAATAACACTTGTAAAGTTCATAGAAGCAGTGAGATCTCGCCATTCATAATGATCTCCCAACTCAGGATTCCCTCTAACAGTTACTTCCTTCTTTATGCATTAGCAGAACACATACCTTTTTGTATAACGTTACCTGATTTACCCAAGGTTCACATTGGTTACTTAAAGGGGTATTCAGCTGAAATTAAACTTTTAATATGTTGCTGCATAGGCGCAAAACATAATAAACAGGCTATTGTTAAAGCGACTCTGTTATTACCAACCCACCCCACCAAATCACTAGTACCAAGCGTTTGAGTAAATCTTTACCGGTTGAGTCTTTGAAAATGTGCCCGGTGCCTTGGTTAGAGCAAAAAATGATATTTTAACCCCTTACGGTCAAAGCCAATTGTTGTTTTTGCGCTTTTGCGTTTTTCCACTCTTGCGTTTAAAAGGCCATAGCGCCTGCATTTTTTCACCTAGAGACCCATATGAGTCCTTATTTTCTGCGACACCAATTTTACTTTGCAATGACAGGCATTATTTTTCCATAAAATATGCTGCGAAACCGGAAAAAAATAATTTGTACTGTCAATTTTAAAAAAAAGGAGTTTCTTGTTTGCACTGTTCGCCCTATGGTAAAACTGACATGTTATCTATGTTCCTTACATCAGTACAACTACAAGGATATGTAACTTGTATACATTTTATTTTATTTGATGAATTTTAAAAAATTTAAACCTTTAAAAAAAACAACTATATGGGGGAGATTTATCAAAGGGTGTGAATTTTAGACTGGTGTAAACTGGCCACAGCAACCAATCACAGGTCAGCTTCCAGCTCTGGTGAAGGAAAAGAGGAACTGTGATTGGTTGCTGTGGCAAGTTTGCACCAGTCTAAATTTTACACCTTTTGATAAATCTCCCCCTATGTGTTTAAAATGGCTGTATTCCCATCCTTATAGCGCTTTTATCCTTTGGTCTATGGGGCTATGTGAGGTGTCATTTTTTGCAACATGATCTGTACTTTCTATCGGTACCTTATATGTGACTTTTTGATCACTTTTTATTACATTTTTTTCTGGATTTGATGCGACCAAAAGGCGCAATTTTGCACTTTGGAATATTTTTACACTTACGCCGTTTACCGTGCGAGATCAGTTATGTGATAATTTAATAGTTTGGGATTACACATGCAGCGATACCAAATATGTTTGTTTATTCGTTTATTTATTTATATTTATAAAATGGGGGGGTGATTTGGACTTTTATTAGAGGAGGGGAATTTTTATTAATAAAGAAAAAACACTTTTACTTTTTCTTTTACTTTAGCTAGAAGTGCCCCTGGGGGACTTCTATATTCACAGCATTGATCTCTCATAGAGATCAATGCTGAGTATGTACACAGCAATGATCATTGAGTCGGTGATCGTTGATTCCTGGCTCTAGCCTGCTGCAGACCAGAGCAATGTATTCCCGAGTCGCGATCACCGTCAGTGCGACGCTGAGGCCCGGCCCGGGCAGAAGAAAGGATCTTCCCCCTGCGATCGCATCGCGGGGGGAGATCCGTTCCACTAGACACCAGGGAGACCGGGAGCAGAGCATTTAAATGCAGCTGTCAGGTTTTGACAGCTGCATTTAAATGCTTAATTAGCTGGCGTGGTGACGGCTGTGCTCCCAGGCTGCAGATAGCCCCAGGTCTGCGATGCCTCTCCTTCCTTCCTCCCCACCCTCCTCCTTGTCTAAATTACTTCTGGGCTGTAGCAACTCAGGTGCAGTTTAGACGAGCGATGAATAGAAATCCCGCCTTGGGGTGTTCCTAATGATAAGAAGGGTGTGGAAGAAGAAAGGAGAGGCAACCCAGACCTGAGACACAGACACTCTATGCCACACCAGTATGACACAGTACTGAAGATTAAAATATCATTTTTTTGCTCTAACCAATTCACCAGGCACATTTTAAAAGAAACAACGGGTGAGGATTCACTCTCATCAACCCATAGTGGTTTGGTGGGTTAGGTTGCTGAAGTCGCTTTAACTTTTTGCCCTGTCCCAGAATCCTCCTGTGTCATATTTGGGTCCCCAGCTAAACGATCCTGCCTCCACTTCTGAGATAGAGTCATCTTGGCAGTGACAGCCCTCTCAGCCAATCACTGACTGAGACAGGACAACTCCATGGTCAGTGGCTAACAGGACTGTCACTGCTGAGAGGAGTCTGTGAAGGTGAGATCGTTTAGCCATGAACTGAGGATGAAGCAGGAGGACATCATGGTAGAGTGGAAAGATACAAATAGCCTGTATGTTCTCCCCAAGGCCAACAACATATTTAACCCCTTCACCTCAGCAATACATAGATATACTTTCCTGCTGCACATACCAAGTGCAGCAGAAACGTATATGCACATTCCTGACACTGAAGGGGTTTGATGTGTGGGCGACCGCTGCAGTGAGAGCGGCCCCGCACACATCAGTCTCCAGGGAGCTGAGGATAATGGGGGATAATATATATAAAATATAAAATAAATAAACATATTATATATCGTAGCGTGTGAAATCCGATCTATTAAGATATTACATTACTGTTCCTGCACGGTGAACGGAGTAGACAAAAAAAAAACATAAACACACACCAAGATTGCTGATTTTTAAAAATTATATATGAGTAAAAAATTTATAAAAAGCAATCAAAATTTTTCTGTTACACCAATATGATATTATTAAAATCTAGAGATCATGTCAAAAATGACAGCCCAACCAGCCCTGTAGGTGGAAAAATAAAAGTTCTATAACTCTTAGAAGGCGGGGAGAAACAGTGCATTAGTTTGACCCGGACTTTTGTACATCAAAGGGCTCAGTCTTGAAGGGGTTAAAGTTTAATTTCAGTGGAATACCCCTTTACTGCCTCAAAAGTCACTGTATAATGCACATAACGATATTTTTTAATTAAAGTAAATACAAGTAATACAGTATTTGACTTTGTGGGCAGGCTCTTTGATACACACAGAGCTACGGGTTTCCACCAAAAAATCTTTACTCTTTACCATTCCAATATGGAACCGGTCAGCGCAATTGATGATATAAAAGCAAGGGCAGTGTCTAATGGGTGTCTTAATAGGATTTCTTACTATTATCTTTTTTTCTGGGAAGTAAGCTGAGCAAATGCCTGAAATAATACTTTTAAGCTGGCACTAAGGGTATGCAAATTTCTACTATGTAGGGATTAGAGTGGAGACCAAGTCATACCTAGTCATGGCTCTATGTCTGTAATCACAGTCTGCAGGCGTGACTGACAGGCACAGCAGCTTCTATTTCACACACTTCTGGGACATAGAAGTCTGTTTACCTGTCAATCTCTGCCGCAGAACATGATTACAGACAGAGAGCCGTGACTAGTAACAACTTTGTCTCTGTCCTGATGCCTGAAAACAAGTCATTTGCCTACTGCTCCGCATTAAAAGTATTATTTACTCATCTGACTTCTCAGAACAAAGATATGGTTGAAAACCCTATTAAGGCACTGCCCTTGCTTTTATTGTATTGATCATGCTTACTGGTTCCCATTAACTGGCTGACATGAAGAATTACCAGTACAATATATGTGGATCACATATTGTATAACTTATCGGCATTATATAGATACCGCTGTCCTAGAAAAATAAAAACCAGAGCCAGTTCGTTAACTGGCTCCAGACCACTAAACCAAATTGGGGCCACTCATATAGGGGTGTCCTGAGCAGGTGATTTCTGTGCTGACTTTATGCCCTTCAGGATTGATTTATCCTTTACATCAGGGGTGGGGAACCTCCGGCCCGCGGGCCACATTCAGCCTCTGAGACCTCCTAATGCAGCCCGTGGCTCTCCTGGGACGTGCGTCGCTCTGGTGGGGCAGAAGCCAGCATACACAGCATCTTCCTATGTCTGTGACGGCTGCCAGACACAGGAGGATGCTGTGAGTGCCGTCCCCTTCAGCACATCTTCCCTCCGTAATTTCATCGTGCGCCGCCTGCAGGAGAAGATGGGCACAGGCTAGAGGGGAGAGAAGAGGACCTGGGTAGCGTGGGAGCGGAGGAAATGTGAGTGGGATGTTTATTTTTTTATTTGAGACAGACAGTGAGGGTTAACTAGAGCCACCAGGGGCATCAATAAGGGGTTATCTAGAGCTACCGGGAGCATCAATAAGGGGTTAACTAGAGCTACCAGGGACATCAATAAGGGGTTAAAGGAGAAGTCTGGCAAAAAATTTTATTCAAGTATTGTATTGCCCCCCAAAAGTTATACAAATCACCATTATACACTTATTATGGGAAATACTTATAAAGTGCTTTTTTCCTGCACTTACTACTGCATCAAGGCTTCACTTCCTGGATAAAATGGTGATGTCACGACCTGACTCCCAGAGCTGTGCAGGCTGTGACTGCTGGAGAGGATGATGGCAGGGGGACACTGAGGGACACAGGGCACTGGAGGGACACTGAGCATCCCTCTGCCATCATCCTCTCCAGCAGCCACAGCTCTGGAAGTCGGTTTGTGACATCACCATGTTATCCAGGAAGTGAAGCCTTGATGCAGTAGTAATTAGAGAAAAAAAAGCACTTTATGTGCATTTCCTGTAATAAGTGTATATTGGTGATTTGTATAACTTTTGGGACTATTAGAACTATTAGGTACTAGAGGCATCACAGAGGGTTAACTACAATAGCAGGGGCATTAGGGGAACAATACTTTGCCTTGGCGCAGGTACAGCTAACCCATGCTACAAACTGCCGCGCACAGTATGCGGCCCTTAAATGATTTTATTAATGCCCAACTGGCCCTTAACAGGGAAAAGGTTCCCCATGCTTTACATGATTGTTCTATCTATCTCTATATAAATGGACTGCAACTAATGCAGACATGGCATAGTTATAGGCAGTGAAGAAGTAGAAGATGCACCTGGCTTCCTGAAACAAATATTTTGGCTAGCACATAGGTCTCTGTTACAGATCTTGAATTGGGGACCAAGAAAAAGTTTCTCCTGTTACTCCATTTCTCCTAAATAGTTTCAGCCTCTAAACTAGCTCCCTTCTTTACAAATAAATTATCTTACATTCAGAAGTTTTAGATTTGTATAATTTTCAAATTGTTTATTTTGGCCATTTGTAAATAGTTTGTATAGAGACATTTTATGTCTTAGACGTCCGTCTGACCCTTTGTACTTGACAGCAGAACAGATTTAAAAATAGCAAGTACTTAGCAGTTTATGAATTGCCCAATACATAGGTCGAATTGGAGCACAGAATTAATTCTAACAACGTCACAACCACGCTGTGCTTTTAGTACAAATTAGTATTTATGATCTTTAGGTCTAAGAGATAAGTATGCAAATTGTACGGGTCTGCACTAAAACCAGGGGTCAGAACTTGTAACTAGTAAGTACTGCAGAGTGAAATCTATACACTGATGAAATTACTTAATATGTGATCACTGGTCAAAATGGGTTATATTTTTAAGGGCAAAGAATATGGATATGATTATGCTCTAGTTACATTCCGCCATCTAGTGGAATTGCATGGAAACCACAAGTACATTACCATTGATGTGACAAAGATTTACTTATTCTTTAGAACTTTTTATCATTATAGTCGTAAGTAGCATGGAAAAGAAAAAAAAATGTAAGTACATATGCTTTGGGATGTTGTAAAAGACATTTTGTCAGAAACCTTTCATGCTCATAGTCATATTTACAAGTCTATCATAACCATAGTTATCATTCGTATGACGTTTCTGGTAAGGTAAATGTACCATTAGGCACTGAGATAATAAAAGTCCCACTGACAAACAGTGATCAAACATTAAGTTTACAAAAATAAAAAAGCAAATGGCCAATGCACCACTGATCATATTCATTATATCTACAGTATATATCTTCCATCTCCCACTTTTTAACTCAACATGGACAAAACAGAACTAATCATCTTTGCCCCATCTCGCTCTACCCTTCCACCTATCTGTCAATCACAGTCAACAGATGCACGCTGTCCCCGTTCCCCCAAGTCCACTGTCTGCCGCCTTCACCTCAAAAACAATTCCTGAATTCTGACAAATCTGCTGACGAATGCTCTTATTATCTCCCACTTGGTCTATTGCAACATCCTTGACCTTCCATCTAACACCCTTACTCTACCAGTCTATACTAAACCTTGCTGCCCATCTAATCCACCTCTGCCTCTCCCTCTGCCAATCCCTTCACTGACTCTGCATTGTATTCATTTTAAATTGCTGACATACAAGGCCATCAACAACCCATTCCCTGCGTATCTATCTCTGTCTTGCTATCCCACTACCGTCCCTAATGCAACCTTTATCCTCCAATAACCTCTGTTTGTGCTCCCCTCTTGTCTGTACCTCACACAACCAGCTTTAGGCTATGTTCACACTACGTAAAATAACGGCCGTTGTTTTCAATGGCCGTTATTTTGCGGCCAAAACTACGGCCGTAGAATTACGACCGTACGGGCTTGTCGTGAAACTACGGCCGTTGTTTAATTTTGCTTCCTAGCATGTTTATAAGCGGGCTGAAACAGGTCATTTACTTTAAATACTGCGCCCAGCCCGAGAAACCACTCAAAAAAATTTTTACATCAAAATCAAGTTTTATTTGGCAGATATAAGTTTTACATCTGCCGCATTGAAATCCACGGCCTGTTCATTTTTCACGGGGCCGTATAAACAACGGCGTTATTTGATACGTAGTGTGCATTCAACGTCCGTAGTTCCATTGCATTGCAGTCATATTAGTGAACCTCAAAACAACGGCCGTAGTTTTGTGGCGCAGACTACAGCCGTTGTTTTACGTAGTGTAAACATAGCCTTAAGATTTTGCCTGAGCCTCCCCCATACACTGGGACTCACTACCCTGACACATCCGGCTCTAGTCCACCATCAAGGCCTTCAAAAGCAATCTAAAAACTCACCTCTTTAAACTAGGCTACAACCTACAATAACTCTGCACCACTCTTTGACTAGATGTCCACTTACTTAGTAGATTTCGAGGCCTCGCGGGCAGGGTACTCTATCCCTATGTGCCAGTTTTCCATTATTCATGTAACATATTTTTGATTTTCATGTGGTAGAAAAAAAAAAAAAAATAAAAATAAAGGGCACTCACCATAATAACTGTAACTTTATTTTTTAAAAAACTTTAATACGCTTTGCAGGGTGTAGCAGACGGCAAGGATGCCAGTTCCTCAAGACAGCGTGACAGGTGTAAGTTCCAGTTTGTGGTTTAGGAAATCCTAGATTTTTTTTTTTTTTTGGGGGGGGGGTTACTTTGTTATCTATCTATTATTTATTAATTTTTTTTAATGGAAAAAAAAGTTTATGCAACAATCCTTAAAGGAGAACTCCGGCCAAAATATAATTTTTGATTTGTTATTATATAAGCAAAGTTAGACACAACCTGGATGTATGTACCTAATGTGTCCAGCAGGGGGCGCTGTATAGTGTAGAAATTACATGTAAAAATAAGAGTAGCAGGAGATGGCAGCATATCAGAAACATTTAAGGCTAGAGACGTGCTGAAGGGACACGGGGGACATTTGGTGATGCTGCTGAGCAGGGAGGGGTTAATGCAGCAGGAGTAGGCAGAGTCTCCTGTCAGGAGATCTACTAGTTAAGAGTCAGTTAGGGGAGCCGGATATACCGGAGCCTGGGCAGCGAGGGAGTCACCTGGCTGGAGCCCCTGTGCGCCGACACCTGCAGGAGGTGGATCAGGATCTGCATAGAGCGGCGGCCCTGCAAGCTTGTACGATCACATAATAGAGGAACCCGGAGGTCCAGGAGCTGCTACAGGAGGTGCCTCTAGTATGGTGCGCTCTCTGGAGCAGACAGAGAATGTACCATGTCAGCGGCACCTCCTGCAGCAGCTCCTGGACCTTTGGGCTCCTTTATTATGCAATCGCACAAGCTTGCAGGGCCACCGCTCTATGCCTCCAATTCCAATCTGGTCAAGATCCACTCTTGTCTCCAGTCTGGGTAGGGTTTTGTAATTCTGTAAATGGAGCTTAATTGCAAACCACACCTGAACTGGAGACAAGAGTGGTGCTGTCTCTGGAAGAAAGTGGCCATGTTTTTGTAGCCCCCTTTGCTGCAGTAAAAAGAGGTCTAAGCTAATATATGCCCAGGGAGCAGCCAATGAGCATGTGTATGTAGATATCACTTACCACCTATATGGGAGCCTGGTTATGGACGACCGGTAACTTGCCAGATGGTGATGTGTGACGCCACTAATGTAGTGGCTGGTCGGGATATGGTTTAGCCAGATAGTAGATTGTTGTGATGCCAGTGCCAGTGGGGCACACAGGTATGTAGGCACACCTGCTTTTAGTTTAGGGGGCTGGCTATGTTCTTTCCCCTGTGGTCGGTGACCTGCCAGGCTGTGAGGGGGTCTCTTGGGTACTTATCACCGGGGTCCTGAGTGGAGCTATGGCCCACCCGAAGTATCGGTACCGCCACCAACATAGAGGGGAGATGACCCAGGAATAGAGTAGTGACTGTGTAGTTGCCAGAACAATGATCACTGAGTCTTGTTGTCATAAATAAAATCTTCCTTATTGTGAGAATGCTTTGTACAATAGCTGATTATAGACAATAGATGTAACAGAACACAATCTGCACTAAGAGCCTTTGGGGTAGAAGAACTGAGCTGATTTGGTTGTGTGCTGAGTAGTAGAGTGAGCTGAGAACAGTAGAGAGGAGTTGGTGCTACAACTTCAGAGTAGTGGAGAGGAGTCTGTGCTGAGAATCCCAACCCAGGCTAGAAGTGTGCTCTGTCGGAACTTTAGAAGAAGTAGTAGAATACAGAAGAATACTGAAGTAGAAAGATACTTGTGCCCGTGTTTTGACCTTTGTTGTCGTGATTCCATCTATTGCCCTACAGTGTCGGGTGACACGTCCTATAAGGATGACACAAGCCCCAGACCTTGTTACCTAAGTTGAGCAAGGTGGCCAAGTTTACCTGATTACACCTGCGCTATGAGATAGAGTACGTAGGCTTGTAAAAACTCTGCTCTATCCAGATCAGTTCCTCTTGTTTAAGGATACTGTCCTGCATTTTAAGAAGTGTTCATGGAGTGGGTTGGGGTGTTCTCTGACTTGTCCTCTCCTGAGTAGTTTAGCACTGCATAGTTGGACCAAAGATAGCGTCTAAAAGAAAAGTCTCTCCGTATCCCATGTGTGTCTGTTCACCACCACACTTCTGACTAGACTACACTGGACACTGACTGGAGGGGGACCTGGCAAGTCCGGTGCCCAGATGGACTACAGCAAGGAGCGTCTTGTCTTGTGTCCTCTCTCCACCAAGACTTGGGTAAGACTCACTAAGTGTGGCCTGCATTTCCTCTCCCCATGTGACAACTTCCTACAGGAGGTGTAATGTCCCCTGTGAGAGGTGGAGAAGAAAGTCTAAAGAGAAAAGGAGAGAAGAAGAGAAGAGAGCTTTTATTGGTGCACAGATTGTAACAAGCAATAGCCCCTTGTTCACTACAGCTGTGCAATATAGAAGTGCATATAATGATAATAATGACAACTAGTGGAAAAACTTAAGTATCACTTCATTACGTCAACTTGTAGTACTGGCTTTTGCAAGGGGTGTATAAACAAATAACGCCCTTAGTGGGACACCACACCTACTTAGAATGCTGATTGCTATAATTAAATAAACTACCTCCATTCCACTAGCTGTGATCCCTATCGTCCAAACATGGATGACATTTCAGTATACCACATATGAGCCCATGTCACTTGTTATATGAACCTTATTTTCTAGCATTAGTTTCAGCCAAATCAGATAGTGCTCTGTATAAACCTCTGTTTGTCAAGTTTTAGGCACCACAAGCCATAAGGCCTACTGAGGCATCTAGATTTTTTCCAGGAGCAGTAAAAGATGCCCACATGTGACCCAATGGTTAATAATTTCTATGTTTTTCCTATAGCTGAAATATATGGTTTAAATTGCATCAGTTTGATACAATGATCTTCCATTGTGTCACTTCAGTTGCCGTAAAACCTGCTCCGACACAGTAATATTTTATTATTTTAAGATTTTCACTATTTGTGTCTATTTTATTCACTTTATTGCACATTGGGGATCTTATTAAAAGGACGGGTTTTGCTCTTACCTCCGCATGGCTTTGAAAAGTAACTCTCAATAATATTCCATTGTCAGCAGGTCAGTATTGTACATTGTTTATGACTCATTACAAGGAAGAACTTTCATTTAAACAGTTACATTACATAATGCAAACCCTGCATCAACAGAACTAATAGGATGGCTGGAGACACTAATTCCTGCCTAGCCTATCTCACAGAATGTTAATGCACCTACGTGTCAGGCAAACAAGAGACATTGCATTCTTTACAGTCTTGATTCCACTGCTAACAGCTATTTCAATAATATATTTTTTCAGATTAAAACACCATTTGGTAGCCCTGTGACAAGAAATGGTTTTAAGCTATATCCCCTTTCCACATTATGAATATTTCCTCGTCATTTACCATTGCTTATGTTTATAAACACCATTTAATTGTCAGATTTTATTACAGTGTCCTACCAAGTAATATAGTGTACCAGGAATTTATGTGCTAAAAATCAGCAGCGGAACTGAGATGTGAATTGTTCTCATATTCTACTCACTCACTGCCTTTGCTTACGTTATTTTTGTCCTGTAGTTATTAAGTGATATTTCACTATGTACAGTAAATGTGCTCTGTTCCAAGGCATTGTTCTCTTTATGGATATTCTATTGGACTCTTTTACAAATAGGTGATCAATGCCCTTTTACACTAATGAATGAGTCCATGCAATTGCATATGGATGTGTGAATTTGGCCTTACTCTACTGTATTATCACAGTACTCCTTAGCTCCTGAATTTTCAGAAGGTCAGAAAGGAACACTAAAACCAAATGTACACAAAGGCTACACAAAGGCTACCAATGAGGCTACTGATAACAGACACTGGAACAAGGGTGGGAAATGAATTTCCCCATGGGGCCACATGGGAAATTGAAATGGTTTTCGGGCCAGACTAATATACTTAACTCAGTTCTACCCAATACTCACAAACACTATATGCTATACATACCATCCCTTAATGATTTAAAAAAAAAAACTGTAAATGAAACATTACAATGATTTGATGAACTTGTGATACAGTAAAAAAAATAAAATAAAGTAACTCTTTGAGCAGCAACTGGCATTTAGTCTACTGTCATTATGAGGGGGTCTCAGAAGAGGCCCTAACCCCCTGACCACCCCACATCCCATTGTCTGCTGAGACCCCTTAATAATGACAATAGACTAAATGCTGCAACCCTCTCCCCAGCGATCATCCACCTCAGTACAACACCCAACCACCCACCCACCCCTATTATAATACTTATGGAAGCACAGGCTAGTCCTGTTCCCCAGGAGTGAGGTCCGTGCTTACTGGGGTGGAGACGGATCGCCTCTGCGGACAGCGATGGTGCATGCTTCCAATGAATAGAAATGCTGCCGGGTGATGTCACACACTAACAGACAGTGGCGTAGCTACCATGAAGGCAGGGAAGGCGACTGCTATGGGGCCCCTGCAGGAAGGGGGCCCCAAGGAAGCCTGCCCTGCCTTCATGTTAGGTACCGACCACTGTACCCCCAGGGGTCCAGAGAGGAAGAGGGACCCCCTCTAGACTGTTCAGCCCCCTCACTGTAGTGCCGGGTGAGCGGGCTGAACAGAGGAGCAGGACCTGCCAGGTCCTGCAAGGCACAGGAGAGGAATGAAGGACCTTTGGGTCACATGACCCAAAGGTCCTGAATACTTCTATGTGAAGATCAGCCCGGACTACAGGAGGAGGAGGGGGGAAGCCTTTGAGCTGTTAGTGCTGTGTATGTGTGTCAGTGAGTGTATATATGTGTCTGTGGGTATATGTATATGTCAGTGTGTGTATATATGTGTCTGTGGGTATATGTATATGTCAGTGTGTGTATATACAGTATGTATCTGTGTATATATTTATATGTTAGTATGTGTATGTATCTGTGGCTATATGTGTGTGTGTGTGTGTATGTCAGCAATGTCTGTAGCACTGGCATATATGTGTATGTCAGTAGTGTCTCAAGTGATTGACAGGTTTGCTCCCAAAGATGTTCTGCAGCAGCTTCTATTAATGCTGGGCTCTAATAAAAGAATCCACCACTAATATCTGCTGCATTTTCTTTTATTTCTGGTTGAGTATTTCTTATTACACTGATGATTTCCCTGTGTACAGTCTACTCATGGTGTATACATCTGTACTAGTGTAATCACATTCTAATGTAAATGTGTGTATGTCAGTGGTGTATCTGTATATATGTTAATGGTGCCTCTGTGTGTGTATATGTGCGTCATTGTCTGTGTTTGACGAGGGGGGGGGGGGTGGTAGGGGAGCGTACAGGATTCATAGGGCCCCGTACAGTTTTTTGCTATGGGGCCCCATGAATCCTAGCTACGCCCCTGCTAACAGACACAGTGAAGCGGTATGTGGTGGCGGCGGGGGAGTGTTCATTGGGGGAGGGGAGAGCAGGGGCCCATACTCTGTATCAACAGCACTCTAAACATTACGGTTTAGGGCCCCCTGTACAGCATAAACACAGCGACAAGAGTGCTGCTGACACTGACACTCTGAGCTTATCATTAATTCAGCAGCACAGACGCACTGACGCAAGCCTGTCAGAGCTAGTTAGCAGACCGGATGTTGCCCACACGCTGTACAATGTCCAGGTCTGCTCTACCACAATGTCTCTGCCCAGGGCAGACTGTCAGAATACCATCAAATGGAGAGAGACCAGCCAGAGGGACTCCATAATAATAGCCAAACTGTTTCTACAGTCAGTGACTAGTTAGCATGCCCTTTGTTTAAGGCTATGATCATATTTTGTTCATCATTTTCTAAGGCACCTTTCACACATCATTGTTATACTGTCCACAGTTCGGTCCACAGAATCCGTAATTGTGAACAATATAGTACCCATTGATTTCAATGGATCCTTTTACATAATCCATAATTTTATGGATCCGTAAGAGGGCACGGATCACCTATCACTAATAAATGAGTACGTACAATTATAGACACCCCTACAGATGTGTGAATGAACCCTCCACCAATGCACCTGCATGATCACGATGCCTTTTACACGGACCAATTATTGCTTACGAACATTCCTAGGAGCCCTCATTCACCCAATAATCGGTCTGTGTAAAAGTGCCGGAGATCAGCCAATGAGCAAGCAAACGCCTGCTCGACGGCTGATGTCCCTTTTTGTGTTATGTTATGGGCCACACATCTCTTTACACAGGAGATGTGCATCTGATAAAAGTGTATTTTAATGGCAGCACAAACTATGCAGCAATCATTAGTGCGGCCCAGACACACAATTGATCACGCCTAGTAAAGGCACTGCAGGCAAGTGCCAATCTCGCGTGAAAGGACCCTAAGGGTCCTTGAAAGAGAAACGGTCTAAGTTTGCCTTAGCAACCAATTACAGTGCAGCTTTTATTTTATGTAGTGCACATTAGGTACATTAGGTATTAAATCTATGCTCTTATTGGTTGCTTTAGGCAACAAAGACAGCTTCAAAATGTACCTGCCATGAAATTTGGACCCACCATGGCATGCAATCCATTTGCCATCGGAAGTTCAGCTATCTGTGGGTCACACACACAGTACTGACCTAGCATGGTCCTTTCCATAGATAACCAAACTTCCGTCGGCAAGATCGCACACCGCACCAGGTCCACACTTTGTTTCAGTTACACTTTAAGGTTTACTTCTATAGGCAAAGAAACAGTGAGATATCAAGGCAGCCTAGTCCATTTGCTTATCCTTGTTAATATAGTAATGCATCTGCAATCCTCTGTCTCTTAGCAACAGTTCTTCTGAAAATGCAGTCACTGGTACAGGGGTCAAGGGACAGACATTTATTTGTAGTTATAACGGTAATATTGGAAATTACGTGACTTTTTATTAAATATTGACAAACGTGTTAAATGTTGAAAAAGTGAAAAAGCAGTATGTGCACGTTCCCCTGTGTGCTAGCTACATCCATGTTAGTGTCTGTGTATTAGTATTAGATGTATTGATTATAACCCAACATGTTGGCAACACAAATGTCTTGAAATTGCTCTGGAATCTCACTATAGGTCAACTAGAATATAACCTATGCAAGAGCATTACTTCTCTCTGTAACTTCAATGACTCCCTCTAAACAACTATAGACCCCAAAAGGGGCATGTTAAGCTTTAGGGCCCTATTACACTGAGCCAGAATCGTCCAAATCATGCCGATTCTGCCAATTATCACTCCATGTAATAGACAATGATCAGCCAATGATGACGAACATCAGCTGATTGACGTGCCAGGAAATAAACAGAGGGCAGGAGAAGACCAGGAGCGTGGAGAGGTAAAGAGTTAACAGTTTAGGGAAAGAGCTACACGGACATTGCTAACAATGTCTGTGCAGCCCTTGCTAAATGGTAATCGAGCTGTGTGATATGCTTAGTAAATAAGCGCTGATCTAGCAGATTGGCGCTCATTTATATATTGATTGGGCCTGATCTAATAGGACCCTTATTCCCTATTCACAAGATAAGTCTATTATAGAAGGAAGTCCTGCAGTTGGCACCCTCTAATCTTTAAGAAATGGGTCCACAGTCTCCTGACAGAATAGTGTGACAGACGCTGTACCCACAATCTGACCCCCCCCCAAACCACTTATACCTTTGGATAGCTGCTTTTAATCCAAGATCTGTCCTGGGGTCCGTTCGGCAGGTGATGCAGTTATTGTCCTAAAAAAACTACTCTTTAACTGGCAGCCCGTGTCAAACGGAAGTATCTGCGCCCTAACTTTGCACCACCCCTGCGTTCCTCCTTCCCACACTCTTTATCATTAGGAATGCCCCAGGCAGATTGTCTCCTATTCCCCACCTGTGTCATCCCGGCACATGGGCTGGATCGTTAAGGCACACATCCTTTCTGTGTTTTTAATCCACTCCTGGTTTTCGTTGCAATACTGACTGAAATATACTGACCGAAATATACGTAGTGTGAACGCAGCCTAAGGCTGGGTTCACACTACGTATATTTCAGTCAGTATTGTGGTCCTTATATTGCAACCAAAACCAGGAGTGGATTAAAAACACAGAAAGGCTCTGTCCACACAATGTTGAAATTAAGTGGATGGCCGACATATAACAGTAAATAACTGCCATTATTTCAATATAACAGCCGTTGTTTTAAAATAACAGCCAAATATTTGCCATTAAATGGCGGCCATCCACTCAATTTCAACATTGTGTGAACAGAGCCTTTCTGTGTTTTCAATCCACTCCTGGTTTTGGTTGCAATATGAGGACCACAATACTGACTGAAATATACGTAGTGTGAACCCAGCCTTAGGCTGCGTTCACACTACGTATATTTCGGTCAGTATATTTCAGTCAGTATTGCAACGAAAACCAGGAGTGGATTAAAAACACAGAAAGGATCTGTTCACACAATGTTGAAATTGAGTGGATGGCCGCCATATAACAGTAAATAACTGCCATTATTTCAATATAACAGCCATTGTTCTAAAACAGCCAAATATTTGCCCTTAAATGGCGGCCATCCACTCAATTTCAACATTGTGTGAACAGATCCTTTCTATGTTTTTAATCCACTCCTGGTTTTGGTTGCAATACTGACTGAAATACACGTAGTGTGAACGCAGCCTTAGGGTGCGTTTACACAGAAAGATTTATCTGACAGATTTTGGAAGCCAAAGCCAGGAATGGATTTGAAAAGAGGAGAAATCTCTGGTTTGCTTTATGACCTGATCCCTCTTTATAGTCTGTTCCTGGCTTTGGCTTCAAAGATCTTCAGATAAATCTGTCTGTGTAAACGCACCATAAGGGTGTTACAGGGCTTAGAAATGTATCAGCAAATTATCAAATTTCTTGAAATTTCTGAAACTGATGTTTTTAGGGACCAGTTCTTTTTTGAGTGGGTTTAGGAGGCTTGTATACCTGAAACCCTAAAGAATTAATCTAAGGGTATAATTAGAATTTTGACCCTACAGGGGCTTAAGGAAAATATTCACCATTAGGCCATAAAAAATGTAAAATAAAAATTTTTAAATAATAAATTCATTGGATTAAAGTATCTCATTTTCACAAGCAACAGGAGAGAAAAAGCCCCCCAAAATTTGTAACGCAGGTTCTCCTGAGTAGAACGGTACCCCATATGTGAGCGTAAACCCCTGTATGGGCACACAGCGGGGCTCAGAAGAGAAGGAGCGACAATCAGCATTTTCAGTGCAGATTTTGCTGTAGAAGTTTTCAGGCACCAGGTGCGTTTGCAGAGCCCCTGTAGTGTCAGCTGAGTAACCCCCCCCCCCCCCCCCCAAAAAAAAAAGTCACCCCATTTTGGAAAGTAAACCCCTTAAAGAATTCATCTTGGGGTGTGGTGAGCATTTTGACCCCAGAGGTACTAGAAGAAAGTATTGAAAATTAGACAGTAAAAATAAAAAACTAGAATTGTTTTCAATTATTTTTGTTTAGTTTGAAATTTCTCAATTTTACAAGCAACAGGAGAGAAAGGACAAAAGTCAACCCATTTTGAAAAGTGCACCCTTCAAAGAATACATCTTGAGGTGTGGTGAGCATTTTGACCCAACAGGTATTAGAGGAAAGTATTCAATATTAGACAGTAAAAATGAAAAACTAGATTTTTTTTCAATATGTTTGTTTAGTTTGAAATTTCTCAACTTCACAAGGAAGGGGAGAGAAAAGGCACCACAAAATTTGTAAAGCAGGTTCTCCTGAGTACAACGGTACCACATATGTGGGCATGAACCACTGTATGGGCACACAGCAGGGCTCAGAAGAAAAGGAGCGTCATTTTGCTGGAGCAAAACTGCAGCTAGTATCGGTTATTAGAATGGTGCAGTTGCTAATTTTTTTTTTTTTTAAATTAGATTACAAGTAATCTGGGGTGATGACGGGCATCCTGGGGGTGTTAACTTGCTATCTGGGGTGGTACGAGCAGTCTGTGGCAATCTGGGGTGTTTGCTGGGTATCTGGGGGTGTTTACTGGCTATATGGGGTGGTAACGGACAATCTGGGGGTGTTTACTGGCTATCTGGGGTGGTTACAGACAATCTGGGGGTGTTAACTGGATATCTGGGGTGGTGATAGACAATTGGAGGGGGGGGGCAGGGTTACGGGCAGTCTGTGGCAATCTGGGGTAGTTACGAGTAATCTGGGGTGGTTACAGGTAAACCGGAGTGGTTATGAATAATCTGAGTGGTTACAGGTAATGCGGGGCACTTGACTTTTTATCCCATCATCAATTATTATTGGCGACAGGGGATACAAAATGCCGGCAGCATTTGGAACAACTGATCTTTTTTTAGTAATCAAATCACTGTGAACACTAGGGTTAATCCAGAGAGAGACATGTATTTATCTCCTCTCACTGTGGATTCACGGTGAGAGGAGATGAAAGCGTGCAGCGCCCTTTTCCAGTGGCCGCTGTTATACTGTTAATAACGGCGATTGCCAGTGTGGGGACCGGTTGGGACTGACCCCACATTCTGCCCCAACCCCTCAGCTACCTCCAGTAGCTGAGAGGAGGGGGCTGCGGGCCTTACCAGCCAGGGGCAAAGGACCGACCATAGGCCCAGGGCTGTTTACCAAGCCTGGGCCCCCCAACCCACTGTAACTATGGCAACACTAGCGAAGTATTCATAATACAGGAAAGATTATGTCATGATGCCCTGAATTGTACAAAATTGCTGTAAAATGAGAGCGATTTTTTGCAAATCAAGGCATAACTGTATCCAGGAGACAATACACCACTAAAAGTATGTCTTTTTGGGAGGCCATGGGCCCCCCAAGAGCTCAGGGCCCCGGACTACCACCCGAAACTGACCTATTATAATTCGCTACTGTTACCAGTGCCGCTGCACTATTCTGTGCTATCGCCATAAAGAGCTGATGGCAGCAGAATAGAGCCCATCGTAAAAACCCAGATCGGCGGTCACTAATATAATACATGTATTCTCTGGGTCACTACGGTTACAGTGATACCAAATTTGTGTAGGTTTTTTTAACTTTGGCGCAATAGAAACTAACTTCCTAGCAAAAATCCTCAAAAAACGGTTGCCACATTGCAAGATCGATAGCGTTCTTATCTTTTGCGGGAAGATGTGTAGTTTCTATTGATACCAAGTTTTATATGTATATGACTTTTTGATCTCTTTTATGACGTATTTTCTAAAGCAGATTGATAAAATACAGCTATTCTGGTATTTTTTTTTTTTTGACAGCGTGTGTTGTGCGATATAATAATTGATACAGTATTATAGATTGGGTCTTTACGGATGTGGCGATACCAAATACGTATAGGAATTGTGTTTTTGATGTTTTATGTAATCGTTTATTGTATATGGGAAATGTAATGCATTTTTATTAATGGGTGGGGGCTTAGGGGAGATTGTTTTGGTGCACTTTTTTTTACTTTTACACTAGTGTACATTACTGTACACTAGTGTAACACTTTGATCACTTATACAATACACTGCACTACTACTGTAGTGCAGTGTATTGTATAATGTGACCATCCTGCCACAGCCATGCCTGTCAGCAGGATGGCATATCCATGGTAAGCCTGGGGACCGGACAGCACCGCGGGACATCGCGATCACGTGAGTATACCCGTGGCATCGAGCAGGACCCACCTTAACCCGTTAGATGCTGCTATCATGATTTGACAGCGGCATTTAACGGGTTAAACTACCCGGAGCGGGTAGTTTGGGGGGGGGGCAGCAGTTTATTCTGATGCATTCGCCGTTAAAAGGCGCATGCTTTGGAGTAAAGCCCATGTGACTGCCGTAAAAAGGCAGCATGAAGGTCACTAAGGGGTTAAACCTTAGGGTATGTTCACACTGAGCAAATGTGGCGCAATTCCGCGGTGAAACTCTCTGCCACAGAATCCCGCCTGCCTCAGTGTCAAACAGCGTCTCTATGGGAGGGCTCGCTTGTCTCTAAGTTAGTGAGTGTTTCCACAGAAGACCAAGGACCAAGACATTTGTATGTCTTAACATCTTAATAAGATGCTCAGCCAGGCTCAGGAGGGAAAACTGTAACTACCTAGCTCGTTGCTGAAGCCAGATCTCCTGCTCCATATGTCACTAGTGATAATGGCATGCCATTAGTATGACGCAGCTACGCCAAGATGGTGGCTCCGATGTGGGGTAGAGCCAGTAGTGGATTATAATAGGGGTGTTTCGGGCGGCAGCCCGGGGCCAAGAGCTCCGGGGGGGCCCATGACCACCCAAAAAGACTTTCAGTGGTGTACTGTCTCCGGGCTACACTTCCGCCATGATTTGCAAAAAATCACAGTTTTTTTATGGCAATTTTGCACAAATCAGGACATCATGAGATTATCTGTCCTGTACTATGAACGCCAGGCTAGTGCTTCCATAGTTACAGTGGGGTGGGGGGGCCCAGGCTTGGTGAACAGCCCGGGTCCTATGGTAAAGTTAATTGCCCCTGGGTAGAGCCTAGCTGCCTAAACCTCAGCCCTTGAAGCGTCCGATTCATCTACTTGTAATGGTTATATAGAACAACTTCTTTGTCCATCCCTTGAGTAGGAACAAACTCTGAGCAAACTAGTTAAATCAGTGCCAGCGCACAATACATAAGTACAAAGTACCAGCACAGCAGCACCTAAAACACAATTCCTTGTAACCTGCAGGCCCAAGGACAAAAGATAACTCAGGGCTGGAAAACAATAGGGGGTCTATATGTACTGGAGGCGGGAGGAGCTTACTGGCTTAAACATTAAAATATTTCTATAATTTGCGGGCTCACAGGGGCAGAGACACCCCTTAAAGGGGTTATCCAGCGCTACAAAAACATGTCCACTTTCCCCCTACTGTTGTCTCCAGTTTGGGTGGGGTTTTGAAACTCAGTTCCATTGAAATAAATGGAGCTTAAAGGGGTTATCCAGCACTACAAAAACATGGCCACTTTCCCCCTACTGTTGTCTCCAGATTGGGTTTTGAAACTCAGTTCCATTGAAGTAAATGGAGCTTAATTGCAAACCGCACCTGAACTAAGGACAACAGTAGGGGGAAAAGTGGCCATGTTTTTGTAGCGCTGGAAAACCGCTTTAATTGTGCGGCTAATTAGGACGACGGGGAATTTCTCAGTGCCTCGGTTCAGTCACATGCCTTACAAGCTTCTGTGCTAACTGACCACTCTAAGTGATATCTCTAAGGTGGGCAGTGACTAAGCATAGAGATAATGGGTCATCATGCAGACAGGGCAACAGAGAATTCTAAAATGTAAGGGCAGAATTGTTGTTTTTTTGTCCTTACAGACTCTCAGTATTAATACTGTGACAGTGAAGCTAGAACATGATGCTAAACCATGGTTCCTCACATTTCTCAGTTTCACATTCCATTTTCAGGTCTAAGTGTTGTGTAATTATTAGAATACAAGTCTGATTATGGAATATTTCCCCTTCTAATCACTAACAATGGATCATTTTGAAGATATTAATATATTAAGGAAAGTATATAGCTAGTGAATACAAAATGGCAACACTGCCATCTAGTAGCAAACATATGTATTGCATACCCACATTTGCAAATCTCAACCAGAGATTTATTCTCCCAAAGTCCACTCTATTCCATTATTTTCAACTAATGGTCCTTTTACACGGAGCGATTATCGTTCGGATTTTCACGATAACGATCGCATTTGAGTGATAATTGGCTCGTGTAAACACGGTAAACGATCAACCGACGAGCGAGAAATCGTTCATCTTGGTGTTTCAACATGTTCTCATATAATCGTTGGTCGTTCGCTGAAAATTTTCAGATCGCTCTATGTAAAGTTTTTCACAGATTCACCCTTTGTGTGAGATGGGCTTAAGCAATCTTAAGACAATCGCAATAACGAACTATTCAAATTATTTATCTTTTTCTCTAACCGCTGATCGTTATAAATATAAAATCGTTGCCTCATAATTTGTTAAACGAAAGATTGCACGAATTATCACTCCGTGTAAAAGGACCATCATCTCTGTACATGGCCATTGTGTCTATGCAAGACCCCTCAAAATGACAGACTGTTTGCCAAGCGGCAAGTCCATATTTCCTCTCTCAGCAGCATGGAATTAGGGAATTGACAAGCCATTGGAAAAACTGTTCTTTGATTTGTGTCAAAGAACAGTTAATCTAAGCTAAATGACTTTACAGAGTATATCTTACACCAGACAGGCTAGTTAAAGGAGAAGTCCAGTGAAAAACTTTATTAAAGTATTGTATTGCTCCCCAAAAGTTTTACACTTATTACTGGAAATGCTTATAAAGTGCTTTTTTCTTTGCAATTACTAATGCATCAAGGCTTCACTTCCTGGATAAAATGGTGATGTCATGACCTGACTCCCAGAGCTGTGCGGGCTGTGGCTGCTGGAGAGGATGATGGCAGAGAGGTGTTCAGTGTCCCCCCTGCCATCATCTTTTCCAGCAGCCAAAGCCCACACAGCTTTGGCAGTCGGGTCGTGACATCACCATTTTATCCAGGAAGTGAAGCCTTGATGCAGTAGTAAGTGCAGGGAAAAAACACGTAATAAGCATTTCCCATATTAAGTGTATATTGGGGATTTGTATAACTTTTTTTTTTTTTTTGGGGGGGGGGGGGGGGGGGGGGGGCAAATCCAATACTTTTCAATACAATACAAAAATTTTCACAGGACTTCTCCTTTAAGCATCTGTTAGTGTCTTGTTTTTTTTTTTTTTTACAAAAAATATACTTTTTTAACCTTGCATTTGCATTTTTGGTTAATACAGTTGTAGACCATGTGTACATACAGTAAAAAATGTTCCAGCCATGATTGTGCCTCTCACTATAAACCATTTTCCAGACTTCAGTTAAAAAATGTATACATCATGCATTACATTAAGTGCTGAAAACATCCACTTAAAAATAGCATATTTTTAAACTGTTTAATGCACTTTTTTTGCATAGAGCTGCCTAATACAAATCTATATAAACTAGTCCAAACATCTGAATTGTTGTTTTTGACATATATACCAAAAATGTGATTCAAAGGGGGGCCTTAGCCTGTTTTGTTCCTATAAAAAGTGGTGCTCAAACCAACAATTCCTATTTAAAATAGTATATGGATCTTTGCCTGAATTAGGATATAACCCAGACCTAGACTTAGAAGCAGTATTGGCTTTGTTTAGGTACCCCATAGAGTCAGATTTCATTGGGAATATTTATATAAAGTATTTCTAAGGCTCAAACTACATTACCACCATGATTAAATAGTCTTGCAGGCACATGATACAATATCCTATAATTTCAGCATTGTTCCATGTTTCATTGATCCATCATGCTGCCATCTGAAAGGCCCCTACAGTCATTCCAGATTACAGTAATTATTTCCCTGACTTTTTCACATTTCTCATGTCAGCGAGAAGGTTAATTATTGTGATTCTTATAACAGTGTGGTGCATATACTTTGATATTAAGTAGGAAAGTAGCTTTTATTTTATTCCAAATATTCCACAATGTGATCCATACATGGACTGGCGGATATTAACATCCTTTATATTTCAAAAGATCTCATACAGTCCATAGTTTAACTGCATATATACTGTAGGTAGTAGACATTACTATATACAGTGATGCAAAACTAGGGGCATCCAAAAGTTCAGAACTAAGTGAAATATGATTACAGTATAATTTTTGTATATTAGTTCTCTCTCTCGCCCAGCCCCCATCCTTCCCAAGCACAGGAACGTTTGGCTAGGCTGAGCTATCCTTTGTTTTCTATGGGAAGGCTTATATCTCTGAAAACAAAGGGGTTGGGCAGTGAGATTTTCGACATGATCTGTCGATGGCCCCACACATTTTATAGGGATGTCCAAAGCCACTATGAGTGGCAAATAGGCTGACATAAAGGTGTATGGAGACCTTAAAGGGGTATTCCACCCAAGAGGTAAAACATTAACAGCTCCCAAACCTATCTTTTCTTACTCACCAAGTCCCACTGAGTATTTTGAGCTGTCTCTCATCTTTCTAGCTATTCCTGAGTTTTTCTAAAAGCCTGTCTATGTCCAAGATTCTACATTTCCCATCATGCATTTCTTTTCCCTGATTGGCCTAAGACACAGGTGTCAAACTCAGGCCTCCCAGCAGTTGCAAAACTACAATTCCCATCATGCCTGGACAGCCAAAGCTAAAGGCATGATGGGAATAGTAAATGTAGCCTCTTTGCTGCAATTTTGCAGCTAATCGCAGTAAAACAACACCATTTTAGCAGGAACACTCATTGTCGATAAACGGCCCATATAAAAGGTCCAGTGATCAGTGTAAAACAAAATAAATGGTGCAAGTAAAACTGCTAGAAACTAAAGTGGAGCAACTTGACTGCCTTTTATTAAAAAATAAATATTTTCATTCAATGCAGTGGTGTTTCCATGGGTGCCAGACACTTTCTGTCACTAGCTAACAATGATGTCATTCTGGGAGAAACAAATTTTTTTTCTGTGTCTAACCCATTTTCATTGCATGCGCAGTGGTACAGGAGATTTATTGGTAACCATTGTCGGGTAACAACGTGCTAAGGGCCAAGGGGCTGTAATATTGCATCGAAAAAAGCTTTGGGCGACATATTGTTTCCCAGTACTGTGACAAAAAAAATAATAAATAAACACTACATGACTTTAGCGAAAAGGTTTTGTTTTTTTTTGTGGCCATCATCGATGAAGAACTTGTCAGTTTGTAAAAATGTGCGAAAAACTCAGTAACCATGACAATACAAAATATTTTGACATTAAACAAACATTGTAACACCACTAACATTGTGTATGTCATTTAACGTGAACAGTGTCAGAAAAAATATGTTGGTTGTTCTACCAGGAGGTTAAAAACCAGAGCACTGCAAGGACATTACTGGCAATCCACAAAAATCAGGTGCTTCACTTCACTTCATTCCGCAACATGCATGCTCAGTTGTCGCTTTAAAACTTTATGGCATAGAAAAACTAAACATAAATGTGCGCGGAGGTGATATCCAGCATACCTTACATAATCAAGAAGCCTATTGGCAATTTACATCGGGCACCCGCATGCCAGCTGGCATGAAAAAACACAAGGAATTACTTTCCATTATTAGCTACTGAATGTGAACATGAGGCTTTTCCGCTGCAGTATATGTTCCAGTGTTGCCGTTTTCATTGTAGTTTATTTATTCATATATGTAGCCAATTTCGACTTTTGCACTCCCGTTTTTATCCTTCTTGTGCTTAAAAGGCCATAGCACTTGCATTTTTTCACCTAGAAACCCACATGAGCCCTTATTTTTTGCACCACTAATTTTACTTTGCAATGACAGGCTGACTTTTTTCATAAAGTACACTGCATAACCAGAAAAAAAAATGTGTGGTGAAATAAAAAAAAAAAACACATTCAGTTTATTTGGGGGGTATTTGTTTTTACGCCGTTCGCCCTGGGGTAATACTGACTTGTTATATATGTTCCTCAAGTTGTTAGGATATGTAACATGTATAACTTTTATATTATCTGATGGCCTGTAAAAAATTCAAACCATTGTTAATATATGTTCCTTAAAATCGCTCCATTCCCAGGCTTATAGCGCTATTATCCTTTGGTCTATGGGGCTGTGTAAGGTGTAATTTTTTGCGCCATGATGTGTACTTTCTATCGATACCTTGTTTGCGCATATGCGACTTTTTGATAGCTTTTTAGTACAATTTTTCTGGATTTGATGCAACCCAAAATGCGCAATTTTCCACTTTGGGATTTTATTACACTTACGCCGCTTACCGTGCGAGATCAGGAATGAAATAAATTATTAATTCGGGTGATACCAAACATGTTTATTTATAACATGGGAAAAGGGGGGTGATTCAAACTTTTATTAGGGGAGGGGATTATTTATTAATAACGACACTTTATTTATTTATTTTACAAATATACTAGAAGCCCCCCTGGGGGATTTCTAGTATATGCACACTGATCTCTTATTGAGATCTATGCTGTATAGTTATGCATCTGAATCCTTAATTAGCAGGCACGGCGATCGGACCGTGCCCGCTAATTGTCACGATCCTGGGCTACATGTGGCACCCGGGACCGTGGCGGTTCAGAGCAGGGTCGCTCTGTAATACTTTGTAATAAGATATGGTAACATTGTTATGCAGTACTGTCTGGTCAGTTTTTAATGTGTAACACATCAGTATCTCTTGTAACTTGTAATCAGCACACATGTGTATTTAAATATCTGATGGAAATAGCTATGTTGTCTAATCCCGCCATGCTCAGTGTGCTGCTGTAAGTGAATGGAGAGGGCGCGCGCTCGTTCGCTGCCGCCGCTCTCCTCTCAAAGAACTAACATGTTAGTTCTTTGAGCGGAGAGGAGAGGGAGCGCCCTCTCTATTCACTTACAGCAGCACACTGAGCTCGGCGGGATTCCGATGCTCAGTGTGAACTGGCCCTAATACTAAACTACTGACTAAAATTTTACTACTGTAAGACTAGCAAAAGTTATTAAACAATACATCAAGATTATTGTGGCTTTATCCAATGCAGGAGGAAGATTGATTCCAGGAATAGACATTTCCAGGGATTTTAATACAACTGAGTAGCGGGTACTGTGTCGAAGAAAGAACAAAAACGGCATCCCACGTAATTTTGAGGGGGGGGGGGGGGTTATATATATTTTTAAGGATATGATAAATGGACCTGTATTCAGATAATGTATCATGTGACACTCTTGCTTTGTGCCATAATTCTGGTTCATCTGGTAGGAAAGAAGAGTTGTTGAGACCAATGAGATTTCAATTTATGTGGATGATGTGAAGTTGTTCTTGGGTTAACAATTATTATAAAATGTGGGGCATACACTGTGCCCAGGATTAGTTGAAATTAACCTATATGTATGTCTGTGGATGATTTAGGACGAACATCTCTAAAAAGGTCAGTCAATTAAATATCTCTGAATTATATTAGAGAGAATAAACGAAAAAAAACTAGCTGCATTCTGTGGTGTTCTTTCCATCAAATATAAAAGAATCAGTGATGTTGGGGGCAACAAACATATCAACAGAGTGTAAATTGTGCTAAAACCTCAATGCGCTCGCTCTTTATATTTAAAAAAATCACCTTAGATTTAACCAGTACAACTTAAAAACCCTGACTGGCTGCTACATGAAACAAGTCTACTTTACATAGTTATAAGACAAGTAAATGGACTCATATAAAGAAGAAATTTAAATAAGTTTATGACCACTGTAAATCAAACTTTATTGCAGTTAAAAACTGTTCAAGTGCAGTTAATGTCCAAATAACAATATACAGTTATAATCTACACTTCCAGAAATTGTCAGAAGAGAGATACTGTACATCCCTTAAATAATGTCATCCACTAATTACATCAACATATGTGAGGAGCACAAAAATTTACAACTCTTTAATGTATTTGACTTGTTGCAAAAATTTATTTTTAAAGGTTTTTTTAAAGATTGTGTCTAGTTTCAGAAGTAAAATGTACAACTTTAGTAACTTATATAGATACAGTCACCTCAGAGAGTACATTTCAGGCATAGCATAAATGGAAGTATGCTACTTTTCTAGTGTAGCACCAACAGAAGATAATAAAAGTTTGGGCATTAGAAAATCATTTTAACTAGGGGCAATTATAGTGTATATAATGTACTAGGACATGCTTTAAATGGGAACTATAAGCAGGTTAGACAAACCTAACCTGCTGATAACGCCCTAATGCACAGGAGCACAGAGGAGGATGGTATGGCTCTTAGCTTCTACCTCTGCCCCTTTCCCATGCTGTTAGCGGTTTAACCCTTGGTCTAGAGCACCGTTAAGAGCACTGCCCCATCCCTATAGCGCAAATCCGGCCTGCCCGCTCCACTGATCATCATTGGAAGGAGTGGTCCGGCTTGGCATTATGGGGGTGGGGCAGTGCTCTTAATGGTGCTCTGGACTAAGGATTTAACTGCTAACAACACAGGAAGGGGGCAGAGGAGGAAGATAAGAGACATACCTTCCTCCTTGGTGCCCGATGTGCATTAGGGAACTACCAGCAGGTTATATCCTTCTAACCTGCCTGATAGTTCCCCATTAAATAAATTTACTTTTTTTCTTCACTGAAAATTTTCAGTTTCAGTGGGAGCTAGTGATGAGTCTAGTGACCAACTACACACTGCAAATGCCTTCATACAGGCGGGAGGCAGACTCTGTCAGTTCCAGATTATACTCAGAGCGAAGCGTCATAGAGGCTGTGGTAAACGAGAAGTTGGCCATTAAAAACAAATGACAGCTGGCAGGGGGGAACATAACAAACAACCATTACTTACCTCTTTCTTTGCCCGAGAAGCACGGGGTCACAGGTGCAGGGACCCCTAATGGAAGGCATTTTCCCCCGTGTTATGTCATCATGACTTGGGGGGGGGGGGGGGGGGGGGGATGCCAGATGCAGCTGATGGATTGGCGATCAGCCAATCAGTGACTGCAGCGGTGCCCCACTCAGTCACTGATTGGCTAAGCTGGTAGTCCATCAACTGGGTTGTGACATTGCTGCCAAGGAAGATCCCATAGCCCGGAGGGGTCCCACAGCAGCGAGGCAGCACTAGAGAAGCACCGGGAGAGGTGCTGGCTGTTTTTTTTTTCACATGGCGGGACTTCGTGTTTAAGCGGTAGCATTGGGGAGGAAGTAGGTGTGCACCCCCTAAAGGCTTAACACAGCCTCTTTTGACACAAACTCTGAGCATGATCTAGATGGATTTCCTTTAATATTGTATAGTTAAAACCGGAAAACAGTGAAACATGAAACATAAAAATACCAAACAATGTAAAGATACAAGTGCAATTTGTAATTCAGAACATTACTGAGTCTTAACTTGAAACAACTGGTCAACAAAACAAGTAATAACAGAAACCATGTGTGTACATTATACATTCATGGCAGTGGACAGAAAGCTTTATTTTATATTTCCTTCCCTTAGTGTTTCAGAGCAAAAAAATGTATTTCTATATAACTAAACAAAAAATTAATTTGGAACTTGTATTCCAAAAGAAAACTCAGTTATATGTGAACAGTATAAGTTTTATATATTCTAATCTACATGAAAGCATCTCAATGTCAATAGATGAGACATAGCTAAACAATGCTTCCTACCCTATGGCAGCTACAGTCTAGATTTCAATTCTCAAGAACCACAGTTAAACAATATGTTGTAGAACACTGACTTCTTATAATTTATCACTCTCTTCTCTTTCCATAAGAACCTTTTAATGGTACTGTATCTCAGCATGGTAGTTTTATGTGTGACCCCATATTTATAATGCTGACAAATGCTGCAAATCAGTAGCATGTAGATACAGCGTTCTCTGCACCTGCAATACTTTCATGGTGGTCTCTCCAGATGTGTTCATATGAAATGGGACATGCACAATAATCCTATATTAATAATAATTCTCTTTTAAAAAACAAGAATTCTTCTATTACATCTACAACCCTGAAGAGCAGTGTACATGCATAGACTACACTCCCAGATGGGGGATAATATTTGTTCCCATTACTGATCATTTTATGATCATCTACCTAATAAAGCATGTGTAGTAAAATGTGAATTAATTTTACATTGTAACTCAAGATTTAATAAACCCAGACTTTTTTCTTCAACTGCTGTGATTTTAACTCATACGACATACATTTTGAAAAAGTCATTAAATTAACACAGAACCTTTAAAACAGTGCAAATTGCTTAGAAAAGGTAAGGAACATTACAGTGTATTTTGTGCAGAAACAGTGGATGTGCAAAATTCCATAATCCAACCATCACTGAACCACATCTCCACTTTTACCTCACCAGCATTTTTTTTCTAAATCCAAGGACTGCCCATTGAGGTTTAGTGCATTTGTTATAAAGCCTTCTTGTGAGGTCGACCTCTTCAAACTAGCTGCTTGTAAACAATTAACGTGCGGTTAACAGAAACGGAGTTTATCTAAAATAGTGTCATTCCAAATATTCATAGCTATTTCATGGTGTCAAAACCTGTTGAAAAGAATAAAATAAAATGTGTTACTTCAGCAACTCACATAAGAAGCACATAAGCATTTATTTTCAATAGGTTTTATGGCTAGAAAGACTAATGGAAAGACTATTTCTGATGTCATCTTATAAGGAATCCATCAGGTAGTTTCATGTAGTGTAACTAAACACATTGCCACGTATCAACACCCTAGGGGTCCTATTCCACGGGCCGACCAGGGCCCGATTAGAGATGAGCAAACCTCGAGCATGCTCAAGTCTATCCGAACCCGAGCATTCGGCATAGCAGGGGCTGCTAAAGTTGGATAAAGTTCTTAAGCTGTCTGGAAAACATTAATACATGGATATGTTTTCCACATAGCCTTAGGGCTTTATCCAAGTTCAGCAGCCCCCGCTATGCTGAATTCTCGAGTTGAGATAGACTCGAGCATGCTCGAGGTTCGCTCATCTCTAGGCCCGATCAACGATGTAAACTAGCGCCGATCTGCTAGATCGGCACTCATTTACTGGGCCTATTCCACGGCCCGACAATCGTTTACCGATGTCCTTGCAGCCCTTGTTTCATACATTACCTCATCAGGCTGCAGGTCTTCTCCTACTCCTGATCCCGCGCGGTAGCAGCTTTGGAGCAGCCTGTCTGAACTGACAGACCGCTCAGCCAATCACTGCCCGCGGCGGTCCCGGCCAGTGATTGGCTGAGCGGTCTGTCAGCTCAGACAGGCCGCTCCGAAGCTGCTGCGGCACGAGACCGGGAGAAGGAGAAGACCTGCAGCCTGGACAGGTAAAGTATGATGTTTGTGAAATCGTCTGGCACCCACCGCGCCTGCTATTCCACGTAGCGATGCGCGGGTGGCGACCGATGATTTTAGGTTTGAACCAAAATGAAAGATCAGTTGATGACACAATCATCGGCTGATCGTTCTCTTTATTCCAAGGAGTGATAATCGGCGGAACCGGGCCGATTCGGCAGATTATCACTCTGTAAAGTAGGCCCCTTACAGTCCCATGTTAAGATTCAGGAACTTCAGCTTGTCAGTAATTAGAATTTTTTCCTATATGCAAATTAACAGCAAGAGGCCAGCATTTCCAACCTCTACAGTACAGTGTCTGCTAATAAAATGCAGGAGGAGACAACAAGCAGTAACAGGAAATGGAAATGCTGGGCACTATGGGAACTTGCTGCTCATTTACATATGACAAAACACAAAATCAACTGACAAGCAAATTCAAAGGTGTGCCTATGAAGGTGCTTTTAATTATTAAAGTTTACTATCATCTTTTGTGGTCGACAGAATACGCTGTCAAAATCCAGCCGTCGTGCTCCCTATGCAAGCTTATACCAGAAATGGAAATCTTCCGGCAGCGCTACTACATACAATGCAATCAACAGCCCTGCCAGAATATTTCTGTCTCCAGCGTGCACCTGCACAGGGAGCGCGGCGGCAGAATTTTGACAGTGCCTCCATGAAAGAGGATAGTTACATTTTAAATTATATGAAGGCCATCACATTATTTTTGCATGTTTCCTGTAAGACATTTTTAGGCAGTAATATAAAGCGATTTGAAGATGGCATGCATGATTAAAAAAAAAAAAAACTGGTGACTTCAACTGGTCAGTTATACCCACTTTACAATTGCACAATATAAAAAGGTAAAAAGTGTATTATACATTCCAAATAATAAAGAAAACTAAAACAAGCATTATCCATCTATAGGGGATTAAAGGCACAATACTAGCCTCTCATCTCTACAAATTGACTTTACACAACTAGAAAAATCAAGGGACATGGAAAAAGATCATTACTGTGAACAGGCTGAGGAAAATCTGTTTACTTCCCCATGAGAATACTGTTCCTGTCATTTCAGCTGTCAATGGATGTTATAATTGAGGAATAAAACCTTTTCAATACTATCTGGTATAGGCTGTTGTAGATTGATATGTCAATACCAATAACTAGACTCCTGTTCCGCTGTTAATTACTTGATAAGAGGCCTGTAAACAGTGTGCCAATAGTGTTCTGCCAGGATCTGACTAGGAGGACTGCATATTCCTTATTTGCCCTAAAACTGAATGTCTTAAATCTAGGCTTTTTCCCCCTTATGCTAATAGGACCCCTGGAACTATGAATATAACTTTTTGTCTCCCATAAAGTAGCGTTCTACTCCGAAAAGTATGCCAATAACTGAAATAAGAAGTATAGTAGACTATGTATAGAGTCTAATCATGTAAAATACACAGTACACTAAACTCCCTATTTAATCTGAAGAATTTATATTAGCAAATATTTATAGATAAATTACTATAACATTTTAAATGCAACATGTTTCCCTCCTCCAAATCCGTCAGTAATGATTAATGGCTGGCTGCTGGATACAAATCAGTCTGTCAATCATAGAGAAGCCAGTCTTAAAAGGAGCTCTCTCATAAATACAGTAGACTTATAACTAGGTCTATAAGACCTGTTAACTTTGGACACTAGGAAGGCTGTCACCATTTGTCATGGACTGTCACCATTTGTCATGTCTGCTTTGGGAAATGCTTGATTTTCCCATAAAACACCAATCAGGAGCATCTTTTCGTATATCTATGCATTAAGCCATTCCTCTGTTCCTTCTCATGATGAGACACTTTAGTCATCTGATCCTGGTGGGTAACAAACAGCACATCACATGAACATACTCACTGAAATTATATGGCACATGGGATCAGTGAGACACAGTTCTATCTCCTGGCAGAACTCTCTCCCATAGAAGCAACAGCTGTTCCCCAATCTGAGGTTCCAATTCCTAGAAAGTGGAATACAATTAAATACACTCTCTACATAACAAGGAATTAAAAAAGAAAATCCCTGAAATCAAAGAAAAAGAAGGATGGTACAGCTCAAAGCCTGCTAGGGTACACTGAGGTTAACTAACCCAGAAGTCATATACAAGTCAAGCAATCAAAAATAAATAAATAAATAAATAAAATGTGTAGTTCTCTAAGTGGCCTCTACTTACATTCTAGAGGCCAATTAGGGCATGGGTCTCCAAACTGCAGCCCTCCAGCTGTTGCAATACTACATTTCCCATCATGCTTGGACAGCCAAATCCAAAGCTTTAGCTGTCCCGGCATGATGGGAATTGTGGTTTTGCAACAGCTGTAGGGCCGCAGTTTGGAGAACCATGACTTAAAGGTAAATGCTTTTTATTTTTTTATGCTGAATCCATGAAATCAGTCAGCTGTGGAGAATGTATCAGACGAGAGATAAATCAAGAGAGTAAATCATACTATAAATTTACTATTACTACACTATTTCATAAACTCCTAATATAGTACATCTTATTTACCGTATTTTCCGGCGTATAAGATGACTTTTTAACCCCCGAAAAATCTTGTCAGAAGTCGGGGGTCGTCTTATACGCCGGGTATGGTCGCCCCATACGGTGGGGGGGCTCAAAAATGGCCCGCATCCCCACCATATGGGGCGACCATTTAAAAAAAAAAAACAGTTAACTCACCGGGGCCCGTTCCTGGCACGGAGGCCGGGAACGGGCCCAGGTGAGTTAACTGTTTGTTTTTTTCATTAGTTTAGCTGCAGTTAACCCCTGCCTGACCACAGCAGGGCTGCAGTCAGGCAGTGGTTAACATTTTCCGGCATATAAGATGAATCCCTGACAACCTGATTAAAAGTCAGAGGTCATCTTATACGCCCAGTCGCCTTATATGCCGGAAAATACAGTACATAGAATTTAAATTTTAGAGAACTTCTTTCCTCCACAATGCCAGGTATAAACTGTACCTGTCCATCACGACTTATCTGGACCTTCTTGTTGTCATTCCATGGGTTTAGTAAATGGTGTGCTTGCTGAAAAGGAAGGTTCTCCCTCCGTATCCATTCTACCATAAACACACCCCCAAGACTGGTGGATCCCCAGTCTTGACTCTTCTCTGGACCAATCTCTGAACACATCCGTGCAAAACCCTACAAAAAAAAATAAAAATCATAAAATGATAGGAATAGGAGAGAAAAGGCTGCTGGTGCGCATGCGCACCGGCAGCCTTTTCATTGGCTGGAGCGCATCACATGGCTTCCAGCTTGCTCAGCCAATCAGCAAGCCAATGACAAATTTACTGCGAGTATGTCATCTCATTGAAAATGACAGGGAAGGTATCTGCAGCGGATTTTGCAGTGAACGTGCAGCATTAAATCCGCTGATGATTCGGTACTATACCGTGTGAACACACCCTTAAAGTCTTCAATATTTATGGTTAACATAAACAAAAAACATGATTCTTCTTTTCATTCACAAATAATTTAATCAAAGCTCAATACACTGCTTCTCTACTGTGGTGTCTCAGATGTAGCAAATTTACAATGCAGATTCCAAACTACAAAAATGCAACAAATTACAATATAATGTGAGGCTGGGTTCACACTACGTATATTTCAGTCAGTATTGTGGTCCTCATATTGCAACCAAAACCAGGAGTGGATTAAAAACACAGAAAGGCTCTGTTCACACAATGTTGAAATTGAGTGGATGGCCGCCATTTAATGGCAAATATATGCTGTTATTTTAAAACAACGGCTGTTATATTGAAATAGTGGCAGTTATTTACTGTTATATGGTGGCCATCCACTCAATTTCAACATTATGTGAACAGAGCCTTTCTGTGTTTTTAATCCACTCCTGGTTTCGGTTGCAATATGAGGACCACAATACTGACTGAAATATACGTAGTGTGAACCCAGCAATGTGAATGAGGATTTGAAAACAATCCAAATTTAACCCCTTAAATTCAAATGGGTGAGATCCACAGACAGTCAAAATCTGCAAATAAAACATGGTGATTTTGCTGAAAACTCACAGAAAAATGTACTTGTTGTCACCATCTAAAATCTACTCCAGCCCTAATGAAATGCTTAACTGTCCTGTTTACTGCACTTCTGATGTAGGCATGCCAGAATTCATACACCACTTTTCGTGTCAATTTATGAACCACTGGTTAACTCCTTTAAATACCCATTAGGTAGCTTAGAATGCCTTAAAAGTTGTGCTGCTGTCAAAAAACAAACTACAGCTTAAACATATCCCTATACATTTGACAATATCTAATTAAGCAAGTTTGTATTTTTACCTGAAAGTGTCCAGATCCCTGAACAGAAAATATCAAATAAACAGCGCAGCTCTCCCAGAATGCTCTGTTCAGCTTGCGTTCATTATTTGGAGTTGTGGACCAGATTCCTTTTTGCTGGGAAATGTCAAGGTTTCTCAGGTTGCTACTTTTCATAATAAAGTATCTCACAGGCATATAAGGTCGTGGTGATGAAGGATTTGAGTTCTACAACACAAAAACAACATCACAAATAACAGTAACATTATCCTCATTTCATAAACATGTTGTAAGCATTAACAGGGTTCCCAAACATTTTTGTTTCTTAGTTTTGCACATGCAAAATTCACTATACTGCTAAAGGCCCTATTACACGGAACAATTATCGGACGTATTCGGCCAATAATCATCTCGTGTAATAGAAGGCAACAATCAGCCGACATGAACGATGTTGGCTGATTATTGCTGTCGTTTGTCTTTCAACATGTTGAAAGCCAAACAATAATGCTGGCAACGATCTTGCTTCCGCCGCTCTGTGGAACAGGAGCGGTGGCAGCAGACCGCTGCCATCCTCTATGGGCTGCCCGGACGATCTAGTGATCACCCGGGCAGCCACCCCCTGCACTTACCCGCCCGCTGCCGCCGCGTGTATTAGTGGCGGCGAGTGAGGATCAAGGAGCAAGCGAATGCTGACAGCGCTCGTTTGCTCCTCACATTCGCCCCGTGTAATAGGGGCTTTAGGTATATGATTTGCAGAAAAACAGTCACTTACAGCTAAGTTAAGTGTTCACATTGGAGTTTTAAAAGTTTTCACCAGGCAATCTGCAGTGCTATGCTATGTGCTATCAGCCTTGATGAAAAAGACTGTTTAAGACTGTTGAATTAAGAATATAATTTTTTCACTCTTTTTAAGCATAGCTAATTTCTTCAGTTCGATACACACAATTCTTTAACGTGTCCATATCATTATAAAAAAAAATGTAAATATGTTTGAATTTTTATGGTATTGTGTTTAACCCCTTAGAGTCCCATGACGTATCTGGTACGTCATGGTGACACTGGGGGAGTTCAGAGAGGGGTCCCGCTCTGAACAGCGCCGCTCCCGGCCGAGGAGCGCCTCTATTAGCCGCCACGGGTCCCGTTGCCGCGCTGGCTAATTAGGCATCTAAATGCAGCTGTCAAACCTAACAGCTGCATTTAGATGCACTGTTTATCACTTCCCTGGTGTCTAGTGGGTCGGATCTCCTCGCGGGAGGGGGGGAGGAGATCCGTTCTTCTGGCTGGGCGGGGCCTCAGCGTCGCACTGAGGCTGATCCCGGCTCGGCAATATATTGCTCTCGTCTGCAGCAGGCCAGAGCAATATATCAATGATCTCATGGATCATTGCTGTGTATATACACAGCATTGATCTATATGAGAGATCAGTGCTGTGTATACAGAAGTCCCCCAGGGGGACTTCTAGTTAATGTAAAAAAAAAAAAAAGTTTTATTAATAGAAAAAAATCCCCTTCCCTAATAAAAGTCCAAATCACCCCCCTTTTCCCATTTCATTAATATAAATAAATAAACAAATAAATAAACATATTTATAACACATTAACACATTATTGCAAAATTGCGCATTCTTGGTTGCATCAAATCCAAAAGTGATCAAAAAGTCGTATATGTGCAAACAAGGTACTGATAGAAAGTACAGATCATGGCGCAAAAAATGACATCTCACAGAGCCTCACAGATCAAAAAAATAAAAGCGTTATAACAATGGGAATAGAGCAATTTTAAACACATTTACTTTATTTTTTAAAAGCCATCAAATAAAATAAAAGTTATACAAGTTACATATCGTTGTAATCGTACTGATGTGAGAAATATAAATAACATGTCAGTTTTACCATAGGGCGAACGATGTAAACACGAAACTACCTGAAATGAAAACAAATTCCTTTTTTTTTTCAATTTGACAGTTTTCCAGTTTCGCAGCATATTTTATGGGAAATTAAAGTCTGTCATTGCAAAGTACAATTGGTGTCGCAAAAAAAAAAGGGCTCATATGGGTCTCTAGGTAAAAAAATGCAGGCGCTATGGCCTTTTAAACATAAAGTGCAAAAAGCAAAAGCACAAAAATAAAAATTGGCTTTGACCTTAAGGGGTTTAGCGTTCTGACCCCTCACCAATGTCTAGATATAGCCAGAAGCTCCCTACAGGAGTCTGGCTGATCTTATGCAGCATAATGGAGATTGCATGGAGCTTCGGTTGAAATTACTCAGCCACACACTTCTCCTTGCTATATAAAGAGATTGTAGGCGTCTGAGCACCAAGTCTTAGACCCATCAAAACTTTTCACATGTCTCTGCAAATATGTCAAAACGTCTTTCTAATAGAGGGAGCATTTAGTTTTTGGCCAGTGTGGCTGTAAATTAAAAGCCAGCAGTGTATCCAGTGGGAAGAGGTGAGAGGCTTTTCTTTATATTCCTCTTTTCTTTTTTAAATGCCTGGCTTTAGCTTAGAAAATGGACCAAAAACCTGCCAAAAAACAGTGTGTGTATGTGAAACCACCCTAAAGACTGCCTAGGTAAGGTGGAACCTATCTAGTCTAGTTGTTTTCAGCTAATTGAGCATATTACCTTTATAGACACAGGCGGAGAAGGGCTTGCACTGGGGCTAGAAGAGATGTTTTCAGGATATTTTGCAGACAGTGGTTCTGTTTTCTCAAGCCCTCTCGTAGGCTGTAAAGCCCTTTCTTTAAGTTTCGGTTGTTGAGAAAAACTCAAGGACTGTGATTTTATAGTTCTGCTGCTGTAAAAACAGAAGAAAATTCATATAAGCAAGTAATCTAAAACTACTTACCTGATCATATTTACAGTATATCAAGAAACGATTACATTTCACCACTGAGACCAAGAGTGGAGTGTACCTGTCCGAACTACAGAAGTTGTCGGCAAAGTCTATTTCTGCTGAACTCTTGCTACTAAAAATGGTCTTCGAAGATGATGATACCGGTAGCTCCTCAGAAGCCATTGATCTTGGCCTTTGCCCAATTCCAGAAGGCTGGTGTAAACCTGATACCTGCTCTTCAGTAGTTAACACCGTAATGACCGTTCGGATTATGGTTTCATCCACTTGAGACAGAGGTTTTGAGGGTGCCTTCATCCGTCTTAGAAATAAACTATACCACTTCTGCCTCAGCTGTAGCAACAAATTAGCAGACTAGAAGACAAAGTAACAGCAAATAAACACCATTAAACATTATCCATGGGAGTAATAGTATGTAGCTTAAATTTTTTACAGGTTGATCTTGTAGCCAGAAAAAGGGCCCAGAATGCTCTGCTATTCTTAAACTAGATTGTCAGTATTTCCTATGACAATAAAGTATATAATCAACGTTAATTAGGTTTCATAATACTTTTAGCAATGGCAGTGCTAAATTCTATAATGATTACCTCAGGATCAAGCTTAAAATGTAACCACTCATCCAGCTTTAGTGTTGCTAACATAGTGATGGTTTTGTCCTCCACCTCGCTGTCACTGCTCTCAGAGTCATCCTGTGCAGCTGAAATACAGACAGTAAGAGAAAAACACTTTTCCACACCAAATCAGAACAATTTTCAAAAAAGGGGGAAAAAAACTTATAAAAGGCAACATACACTAATAAGCCATGATAGCAGATGTTAAAAAGGACAGCCAATAAATGTGTTGGCAGGAATATGACATGCCAATATGTATGAGAAATGTAATTCGTTTAATTTTATTTAACCATGCACAGGGTGGGATTAAAACAAATTAAAAAAAGAAATTGAAAGTGTATACACCAGATCCCCTGCTACTGTCTTTAAAGGGGTAGTGCGGCGCTAAGAAATTATTCACAAAATAACACACATTACAAAGTTATACAACTTTGTAATGTATGTTATATCTGTGAATCACCTCCTTCCCCGTGTCCCACCACCCCCGCACGTGTACCCGGAAGTGTGGTGCATTATACATACCTGTCACGTGCCGACACCAGTTACCGATCTTCTGCCAAGGACGTCATCTTCGGGAGGCCGGCCGAATCGCTGCAGCCGTCCCTCATGCCAGCCCCCCTCTGCCGCGTCATCGGCTGCTCAGCCGCGATTGGCTGAGCATAACTGTGCTCAGCCAATCGCGGCTGAGCAGCTGATGTATGCCTCTATGCAGCTGAATCCGTGTCTTCTCCCTCCGTCCCATCACACTGCCTGTCTCTCTCCCCGCCCCTATTATACCTTCTGCCCGGTTCCAAGCAGCGGGGTGAGCGCTACTTATCTAAAACTCACCCCGCTGCGGAGCCCCCCCCCCCCGCCCGTTCCCAGCTGGATCAGCATACCCCTAAACAGTCCTGTGCAGGAGCACTCACCCTCCCCGCTCCTTCCCGGCGGGGTGAGCGCTCCTGCACCTCCCTATGCCCGGTCCCTTGCAGGAGCGCTAACCCGCAGCTTGCTCCTGGCGGGGTGAGCGCTCCTGCCCTATCTCATCTGGTCGCCCAGTCCCTTAGAGCAGCTGTCACCCAGTGAGCGCTCCTGCACCTTCTCCATGTGCACCAGTCCTCACTGAGGCGCAGTGGGGCACGGAGGCTGTACTCACCGCGCCTCAGTGATCAGCTGCCCGGCGCCTGGTCCAGTGAGTGAGGACTGGTGCACATGGAGAAGGTGCAGGAACGCTCTCCGGGTGAGAGCTACTCCGAGGGACCGGGCGACCAGATGAGATGGGGCAGGAGCGCTCACCGCGCCAGGAGCAAGCGGCGGGTGAGCGCTCCTGCAAGGGACCGGGTATAGGGAGGTGCAGGAGCGCTCACCCCACCGGGAAGGAGCGGGGAGGGTGAGCGCTCCTGCACAGGACTGTTTAGGGGTATGCTGATCCAGCTGGGACCAGGCGGGGGGGGGGGGGGGCTCCGCAGCGGGGTGAGTTTTAGATAAGTAGCGCTCACCCTGCTGCTTGGAATCGAGCAGAAGGTATAATAGGGGCGGGGAGAGAGACAGGCAGTGTGATGGGACGGAGGGAGAAGACACGGATTCAGCTGCATAGAGGCATACATCAGCTGCTCAGCCGCGATTGGCTGAGCACAGTTATGCTCAGCCAATCGCGGCTGAGCAGCCGATGACGCGGCAGAGGGGGGCCGGCATGAGGGACGGCTACAGCGATTCGGCCGGCCTCCCAAAGATGACGTCCTTGGCAGAAGATCGGAGACTGGTGTCGGCACGTGACAGGTATGTATAATGCACCACACTTCCGGGTACACGTGCGGGGGTGGTGGGACACGGGGAAGGAGGCGATTCACAGACATAACATACATTACAAAGTTGTGTAACTTTGTAATGTGTGTTATTTTGGGAATAATTTCTTAGCGCCGCACTACCCCTTTAAAGGGGAAGTATCAGCAGGTTCGTGCAAACTAACCTGCTGATATCCCCCTACAGCTTTGTACCTGATGACTGCGGCATCGCTTCTTGTCTCTGTCAGCTCCACCGATCTTGTTCAGTTTGATTAAAATCAAATATGCAAATGTGCTGGTTACGCCTTCCCTATGCATATTCATGTGCGGCAAAGACCGGCCTGATTATGCATATATGAATATGCAGAGGGAATGCGTCACTGAAGGAGGTAGTGGGGGGGGGGGGGGGGGGAGTCCAAGAAATGCCCCCAGGGCTTCTATCCAGCACATTTGCATATTTCATCCTAACCAAACTGAACAGAAACGTTGGGGCCGACAGAGACAGGAAGCACAGCAGTGCGCTAGTCAGGTATGGAGCTGCAGGGGGATATCTGCAGGTTCATTTGCACAAACCTGCTGATAGTTCCCCTTTAAACTGTTGTAAGAACCTGCTGAGTCCAGAGTCAAAGGTCCCTAGTCTCCTCTTAAAACAAGGAAGTGTCCAGCCAACCAATCATAGTGGTTGCAGAAAAGAAGCACTGAGCAGCAGGGACCAACACCAGTGGAATGGCAGTGGCAGGGGACTAGCCATGGGTGAGTGCAGAAAGATAGAAAATTTTTACTGAAAGAGTAGTAGATGCTTAGAACAAATTTCCATCAGATGTGGTTGGTAAATCTACATTAAGTAAATGTAAACACGCCAGGAATACACATATACTGTAACTATCCTAAGATAAAAATAAAGGAAATAATATTGGGGCAGACAAGATGGACCAGGTGGTCATTTTCTGCCGGCACTCTTCTATGTTTCCATATATCTACATGTACAACATTGAACATGTACAGTAGATTGTAAGCCCTCTTTCCCTCTGTATCATTTACAATTTTACATTTATTGTACTTGCATTTGTTATAGCATATAATGATATTATTATAACAATAGGTATGCGTTAAAGTAATCTTTCATCAATTCATAATAAATAATTCCTCACCTTGGCATCTCACAGATGGCTCTTGAAAAGCATTACTTGGTAACCTGGCAGGTCCTGAGAAGATTGCAATACTGGCAGGTGTAACCACTGTGCAGCATCTTATATTAGCAATTCTGTGGGCTCGGGTCATCTCATCATAGATCAGCCAGTCTGTAGGTAAAACTTGGACAGCAGCAGCTTGCCCATTTTCAGTTGGCATCTGCTTGGAGTAAGCATACATGCATGAAATAAGTGTTTACAGTGATTGTTAATGAAAAACAGGAAAATCAATTTTCCTTACTGTAATTTGCACATATGCCTACTAAATGCTAAATGAGTAACAGCTCAACTATGGACAATCTATATGATGGAAAGTATGTACAACATTCCGGGCAACAAATAATAAAAAAACATGGTAAGATTTGCTAAGAAAGGCTTTTCACACATCAGTCTAAGTTTCTCACTGTTAATCATCTCTGTCCTGCAGCCCCATACACTAGATAGCAGGATAGAGATCACTGAGAGTGAGGCAGTGAAATATCATACTATGTGCTTCCCTTTTACTCTTTCCCCTGATCGGTTGCAGTCTATGATATATGAAAAGTCTAACCCCTTCGGGACTGTGCAAATTTTCGTTTTTGCGCTTTCATTTTTTTCCTCCTTGCGTTTAAAAGGCCGTAGCACTTCCTTTTTTTTTACCCACAGACCCACACAAACCCTTATTTTTTGAGCCACTAATTGTACTTTGCAATGACAGACTTAATTTTTCCATAAAATATGCTGCAAAACCGGGAAAAATATATTTGCGCAGTAAAAATGAAAATGAAACGGGAGGGGGGGGGGGGGGGTTGTGTTGTACACCATTTGTCCAATGGTAAAACTGACATGTTATCTATGTTCCTTAAGTCATTACGATTACAATGATATGTAACTTGTATGACTTTTATTTTATTTGATGTCTTTTAAAAAATTAAAACCTTTTTAAAAATCTAAATGCTCCTTAAAATTGCTCTATGACCATGCTTATAACGCTTTTATTTTTTGGTCTATGGGGCTGGTAAAGGTGTCATTTTTTGCGCTATATTCTGTTCTTTCTATTGGTACCTTGATTGCGAATATGCAACTTTTTTAACACTTTTTATTACAATTTTTCTGGATTTGATGCGACCAAAAATGCGCAATTTTGCACTTTGGCAGATTTTTGCGCTTACGCCATTTATCTGTGGAATCAAGAATGGCATAATTTAATATTTAGGGCGATTACCAAATATGTTTATTTATTTATTTTTGTTTATACAACAGGAAAAGGGGGTGATTTAAATTTTTTTAGGGGAGGGGATTTTTTATTAATAAAAAATATATATATATTTTTTTCACTGTTATTAGAAGTCCCCTGGGGGACTTTTATATACACAGCTCTGATCTCCCATTGAGATCAAAGCTGCGTATATAATAGAGCACCGATCTATTAGATTGGTGCTCTATTGGTCTGGTCTGCTGCAGACCAAATCAACAGAATACCGAGTCAGGATCAGAGTCATTCAGACGCTGAGGCACGGCTAGGTAAATTTAACGGATTGCGCCTCCGCGATCATATGACGGGGGGGGCAATCTGCCTACTAGACACCAGGGATGGGGGAGAAATAGCAATTTAGATGCAGCTGTCAGCCATGAGAGCTGCATCTAAATGACTCATTAGCGGGTGCAGCGATCAGACTGCTCCCGCTAATAGCCGCGGGTCCAAGCTATCAAGAGCACCTGGAATCCTGGTGGGAATGATGTCCCCTTACCTGCTTGGCCGCTTCCTGGTCTCTGACGTGGGCTTGAGAGGTCACGTTTCAAGTCCGCTCAGCCAGTCAGTGACAGGGTGGGATCCCGCCTCTGCCACTGACTGGCTGAGCGGACTTGAAACGTCACATCTCAAGCCCCAGCAGAGACCAGAAAGTGGACGTGCAGTGCGGACCGGAGCAGCGCGATCTGGGACGCGACGCTGGAACCGGGAAGGTAAGGGGATGTCATTGCCCTCATCCACCTCCTCCCTTTAGACAAAAAAGCCCCCCAGCCCAAAGTACCCCTTTAAGTAACCAATTAATAAATCTGCCACATTAAAAAATGGCAAAACTTACTGGTACTAAAATTTGTTATGAATAATATAGACCATGAATACACAGATATCTTCGAGGCTGTTGAGGCTGGCTTCGGAGGAACCAAATTTTGTCACACGTAGTTATGTACGCTAAAGTATGGAAAGCACTGAAGAGAGTTTTGGGGGTCAAAGGCAGTTTACCCTGTGAACCCGTTTGGGGTAATGTTAATTTAGGGAATTTTTTGAAGGGAGGTGAGCTACAATTTTGAAAAAAAAAGCCTTAAAGAGAATTGATCAGATGGTGGAGGAAGGTAAATTGCGTTCTTTTGAGAAGTTCAAATTGACACTTGGGGTAACAGTTAGCCATATATTGAGATATGGTCAACTATGAAGTGTATTTTATAGCAACTAATTTGTATGGCTTATAAATACACATGCAAGTTAACTGCGATGCCTAGGGGGGAAAAACCTGTCTTTTATTTACAAGTCTTTAATTCAGGAACAGGGAGGTGTCCAGTTGGTTAGATTGAAAGTTAAATGGGAAGAGGAGGTAGGCCCCTAGGAGGTGAAGAGTGGGAACTAATTCCTGTTAATTCTGGGGGGGGGGGGGGATCGGGTGGGTTTAGGTGGTTGTTTTAGAAGATTAGCCAACTAGAGATATACTTGTCATAAAGGGTATAGGCTGAATGATAGGTTGGTCTGGTGTTGTTATAGTCAGATTTATTTAATATGTATGCAGATATTGTATTTCCTCTTTGTAAATTTTTTGAAAAATAAAAGAAATGTCTAAAGAGAAATAAATCTGCAACCATTTAGCACAGGGAAATCTACACCAGCCCTGAACTGGTATAGATTTTAAATATCATAGCATATCTGGTAGTCACTGCATGACAAAATCATCCCCTTTTTGCATTCTGAAAAAAAAAAAAAAGTGACCGTTTATCAACTGCAGATTGTGCTAAGTGGGCGAGGCTTCACGGCAGCAGCGCCATTTAGCCCCGCCCACAGTGCCACTGTTAGCCCTGCCCCTCTGTGACATCATCAAAATATAGAACCCGCCCCTCGATGACCTAGAGGGGTGGGGCCTAAACCTTTAGGCCAGCCTGTTCCAATGGACAGCGAGGGGGCGGGGGCCTATGTACCTACGACATCACGGAGGGACCCTGTGAAGCCCCGCCCACTTAGCAAAATCAGTTCACTTTTTACTTGAACAAGCACCATGACGTAAGATATAAAATAAGGCATGAAAACTGTTAAAATTACCTGTATCACCTGTGTAGAGAAGTCAGAATGCAAAAAGGGGGTGACAGTGTCACTTTAAACCAATCAACCCACCCAATGCTTTTTATGAACCATTTTACCTTTTTATATTGCGGCTGGCTTAGAACTGAAGCAGGATGAAAACGCACACGATTTTCCTTTTGACTAGTAAGATGCATAGTCGCTCTGTCTACATGGATTAGGTTTGGATACATGCCAGCAACAAGGGCCGCTTTGACTACAGCCCAATTCTCAGAGTTTGTATTTACATCTCTAATGTCTCCTCCTCCACGAGCCCTAACAAATCCTGCCGAAAAACAAAAAAACACATTCAGAGAAAATACAGTCACATTTTTCTTAATATGACACAAATTCAGACTACCTAAAGCCCTGAGTTGCCCAAGAAGCTGAGTCCTCATGCCAATAATAATTTCCATTGTAGCCGACGAAAGAAAATTCTTCTCACAAAAAGACCTTTCCCACCCATCACTCCGCGCCTTCTGCCAAGCCTGCAAAAACATTTTTAGTATTAATCGAATGCTTGCTTTTAGTATGTAATAAGCACATCTAAGAATGTTAGTACACACAAAATCAATGTTATATAAACCAAAATAACAATAAAAGGAACGGATATACTTAATAGAAATTATTTCATACCTGAAAAGCCCTGAGTAAAGCCATATGGTCGCTAAATGCCCCCGCTGCAAACCGCTTCCTGCACAGCATGGCTGCACGTTTTTGGGAAGCCTGAGTTGGCAAGACAAATGGATCTCGATATGCTAAAGTGCAAGCTATAGTGAGTATAGGGTCCAAGCACTTCAAAACAACAGCACACAGCACCATCTTGCCAATATGAGGTTCAACTGGTAAGTCAGCTAAGTGATAGCCAAGTTCAGTCAGATCCTCCCAAGCTTCCATGGCATCAATTGTCTATGAACACAAATTAATTCAGTTAATGGATATAAAACGGATCTTCTATTTTTCAAGGCATACAGTGGCCTCCAACATGTTTAAAAAAATGGACTGCACTATTCAAAACAGCAGAACTGAAAAGGACAAAGCAATCAAATGGAAGAAACTGAATAATTTATCCTGTGGAGGCCAAAAGGAAACTCCTTAGGCCCTTGTAGACTAAATAGGGGCCTACTGACACGTCACGCATGTCCAAGGAGCTTTTCAGGCGTATACAGCAGATTGGCGAAATAGAATGGGTCAACTGTACTAAGGTTGATTATATTACTGTCATTTCAGTGACATTTAAGGTAACAGAAAACCACAAAATGTTTATTGGATAAACTAAAGTAATGTAAATGACAGACACCTACTTTACATTACTCTCACCTTTAGCATCTGTACTGCATTACGAACAATTAAAGTTGGTGGCGGCTCTGGCGCTTTCATCAAGAAATCAGCAATCGGACAGTTTGCTGGTGCCAGCAATTTTGTATGCAGGCAAAGCTCCTTTAAATATAAAAAATGTACATAGTGTCATGGGACTTATAATAAACTGTATAAAGATAGATAGATAGATAGATAGATAGATAGATAGATAGATAGATAGATAGATTAGATAATTAGATTAGATAGATAATATTATATTTAAAAAAGTAATTAACTTCATAATTTGATGAAATTTCATGAACTGTTCCATTCAGTCTTAAAATGTAAATCAATTACAAAGTGACTCATGAATATAGTAGGGTTTTTAAAAGGGGTATTTTGCTATAACAAATCTTTTTAGATTTGGCTGGGGGAAAAAAAAAGAAAAAAAAAAGCAAAAGCTACTGACCTACAGTATCCCTGCCCCCACAGCTTCTGTTCCAGCCCCTCACCTGCTTGCTGTTTCTCCCAGCTTCCAAGAGGACCTTAGCACTCAGCCAATCGCTGGCCAAGGCAAGACAACGCTGCGGCCACTGGCTGGCTGAGCAGGAAGGTCATGCTCCTACATGTCTGCTTGGAAGCAGAGAGAAGCTGTAAGCAGAAAGGGACTGGGAGGTGCTGGAATGGGAACCACAGGGCACCATGATAGGTCAATATCTTTTGTTTTTATTTTTACAGCTCCAGCAAAATGCAGAAAAATTTTGATATACCAGAATACCAATGGTATTTGTAAAGGATCTATAAGTATGAGTGGACTGAAAGGTCTTCCAATGAAAAAAGTTGTACTGCAATGGTTTCCTTCTGCAGGCATGAAGTCTATCCACTCCTCACTGCACTGAAAATGTGCCATCTCCACACATCAATTCTCTGTGCTTCTTAAATGTCTATGAAGACTCCTTCTATATGTGAACTGTAAAGTAGTTTTTAAATCGACATCTTCAGTTATATAGTGTATAGAAGGTTAATTCTTACATGAAGAGGCATCCGCAGTAGTTCAGGCGTCTGGAACTCCAACATATTTTGAAAGCGAAGTCTGCTGAACAGGCGGAAACAGACACCAGGTTGGCAGCGACCAGCCCTGAAACACATCACCATACAGATCAGTGCGTTTCCTAGCAATCTCATTTTTCAAAGGTGGTAGATGGTTTACAGCATGATCAAACTGTAATCAATATGAAGGCAACAGCATAAAACAGATTCTAATGCTATATATTATAGACAAAATCTATATTTCTGCAGGCTTGCCTGACATCCAGAGCACTTCACAAGCCTCTTGGGTATAAAAATGTCAACTGATTTCAATGCATCATCAGATGTATGATTAAAAACAGATTAGCTTTCATATATAACAGCAAGGAATAAGAGACACATTATCACATATGGTACTTGATCTACAGGACCCATTGCATCTCATGATTCTCACTCAACTGGTACCTAATGTAATATAACCTAAATTTGGCATTTTCGCTGAAAAACTTACTTTGTAGAAGACCAAAATATCTATCTATAGCCTCTTAGTAAAGCCAGTGGGACTTGGACTTCCTCAGAAATCTACACTTGCACGTTTCTGCATGGTTTCAAGGTGTAAACCATGACAACTTAACGCCCCCCCCCCCCCCCCCCCCCCCACACACACACACACACACATCACTCCCGCCTATCGGAGTAGGATTCACCTCTTGCATACACCACCAAAAATGCCAAAATCTGTGCTTTTTCTGTGGTGTACGCCTAATGATAAATGTGCCCCATTGTCTCCACTTATCTTCCTATCTTCCTCCAGAACCTGCATAGTCACCATTGACTATGAACTGACCATAAAGCCCCTTAGATAGCTAAGCAAAGCAGGCTAAAGGTCTTGTGTGTTCATAACAAGTTACCAATACTTAAAGAGGACCTGTCACCCCGGCTAGAGCCCCCTATATTTACCTGATAGCGCCGGGTCACGCTTCTTGATCCGGTCCAGTGACTGAGATTTCAGCGCCCGAAGAACAGGCGCGCGCTCCTGAGATGAGTCCGATGCCCATAGAGAATGAATGGTGAGTCCGACGCTCCATTCATTCTCAATGAGCATCGGACTCATCTCAGGAGCGCGCACGCTCCGGGCTTCGGGTGCTGAAATCTCAGTCACCGGACCAGATCAAGAAGCGGGACGCAATCAGGTATAAGTATAGGGGGCTCTAGAGGGGGGTTGGGAGCCTGTCACTCCGGAACGGGGGGTGAGAGGTATCCTTTAAAGTGAATCTGCCAGCAGTAAATCATGTTCCAAACTGCTGACACTGTTTAAAATGTCAAGGAGGCACATAGTACCTTTCATTTATCTGTTTGTTGCACTTTACAGAACATTTTTTTAAACTTACCACATGAATTTGCAGTAAAATACAAGTGCATCTTAATAAGTAAGAAAATCATCAAAAAGTTATTATTATTTTTTTAAGTAATTCAATGCAAAAAGTGAAACACTGAGCCATTCCAAGCAAAGTAAACATTTTCTAATGTTTATTTCTGTTAATTTTTGATGATTATGGGTTACAGCCAAGAAAAACCCAAAATTAATTATCTCAGGAAATTAGATTAACCCAAAACACCTGCAAAGGCTTCTTAAGCATTTAAAAATGTTCCTTCGTCTGGTTCAGTAGGCAACACAATCATGGGGAAGACTTCTGACTGGACTGATGTCCAGAAGGTAGTCTTTCACACACTCCACAAGGAGGGTAAACCACAAAAGGTCATTGCTAAAGAAGCTGGCTGCTCTCAGAGTTCTGTATCAAAGCATATTAATGTAAAGTTGAGTGGAAGGAAAAAGTGTGGTAGCAAAGGGTGCACAAGCAACCGGGATAACTGCAGCCTTGATAGTATTAATAAAAGGCCACTTACAAATTTGGGGGAGATTCACAAGGAGTGGACTGCTGCTGACGCCAGTGCTTCAAAAGCCACCACACACAGACATATCCACGGCATGGGCTACAAGTGTCACATTCCAAGCATCAAGCCACTCATGAACAATAAACAACAGCAGAGGTTGAAGAGTGAAGAGGCACAAGCCAAGCTGCTTGAGGGCTAAGTGAAGTTTCCATAATCAGTAATGGTTTGGGGAGCCATGTCATCTGCTGGGGTAGGTTCACTGTGTTTGATCAAGACCAAAGTCAGCACCACCGTCTACCAGGAAATATTGAGCACTTAATGCTTCCCTCTGCCAACAAGCTTTTTGGAGATGGAATTTTCATTTTCCAGCAGGGCTTGGCACCTGTCCACACTGCCAACAGTACCAATACCTGGTTTAATAACCACAGCATCACTGTGCTTGATTGGCTAGCAAACTCGCCTTACCGTAACCACATAGAGAATCTATAGGGTATTGTCAGAGGAAGATGAGAGACACCAGACCCAGCAATGCAGACGAGCTGAAGGCAGCTATCAAAGCACCTGGGACTTCCAAAACACCTCAGCAGTGCCACAGGCTGATCGCCTCCATGCTATGCCGCATTGAAGTATTGAGCGTATGTATTGTACATACTTTTTTTTTGGCCAACATTTCTGTGTTTAAATAGTTTTCTTTTTTTACAGTTGGTCTTACATAATATTCAATTTTTTTGACATAATGAATTCCGGGTTTTCCTTGGCTGTAAGCCATAATCATCAACATGAACATAAATGAATATTAGAAAACGTTCATTTTGTTTGTAATCACTTTATATAGCTGGTTCACATTTTGAATTGAATTACTGATTTTGAATTGAATTACTGAAAAAAATGTTTTGATGATATTCTAACTTGAGATGCACTTGTATAAGCACTGATCAACTATAAGCTGTGACTTACTGTTTCACAGGTAAACAAGACATTTAAGAAACAACATAGAATTACATAATAATACCTTCCTTTCCTTTGAATAGCACTGGCTTTAGAAATCCAAACCATTTTAAGCATTGTCACATGGTTCAGGGCATCGTAAGATTTCTGTCAAATAAAGAAAATAAAGAGGAATAGTACTATTTCTCTGTAGTAAGACAAGTATCTACGCACATGGCATTACATTTCTGAGCTTCAAGGGAACCAATCAGCACGACTGGTACCTATAGAGGTACTGAGCATCTCACGGCACTTACCGCGGCTGCAGCAGTAGCTTTGGTAAGCAGACAAAGAAGTTGAGGCAAGGAGAGAGGCGGCAACTAGTCATCTTGACGGGCAGCCACCCGTGACTAGTCAAGGCTCTCTGTCTGTCAATCGTCCTCACCTTACACGCTGAAAGGCAGAGAGGCCACTAATGGGCCTGTCAGCGTGCAGGGCGATAATGATTGACAGGCAGAGAGCGGTGACTAGTTATGGGTGGCTGCCCACCAAGATGACTAGTTGCCGCCCTTCTCCCTGCATTGCCCAGCAAATTAAAACTTCTTTTTCTGCTTACTAAAGCTACTGCTGCAGCCGCTACATGCCGTGAGCTGCTCAGTACCTCTATGGGGTGCTGGAGGGAACCATATCAGCACAATCATGCTGATTGGTTCCCTTTAAAGCGACTCTGTACCCACAATCTGACCCCCAAACCACTTGTACCTTTGGATAGCTGCTTTTAATCCAAGATCTGTCCTGGGGTTTGTTCGGCAGGTGATGCAGTTATTGTCCTAAAAAACAACTATTAAACTGGCAGCCCCGTGCCCAACGGCCGGGGGTTTAGATTGTGTGTGCATTAGGCTGGCACAGCCTCTCTGTCCCTCCTTCCCGCCCTCCTCATCATTAGGAATGCTCCAGGCAGATTGTCTCCTATTCCTCACCTGTGTGTATAATTAACATGGGCTGGATCATTAATACACCTGTGCAATGTTCAGACAGGAGAAAATGTTCCAGTGCCATTCCTAATGATGAAGAGAGTGGGGAGGAGGGACAGAGGGGTGGTGCAAAGTTAGGGCACAGATACTCTAAGCCCTGGCCGTTGGGCACGGGGCTGTACGTTTAAAAGATGTTTTTTAGGACAATAACTGCATCACCTGGCGAACGGACCCCAGGACAGATATTGGATTAAAAGCAGCTATCCGAAGGTACAAGTGGTTTGGGGGGTCAGATTGTGGGTACAGAGTTGCTTTAAGTCTTTGATATATGTTTATTCCATATTGAAAGTCATAAATATAATTAACATAATAAGTGTATCAAGAAAACTTTTACTGTTTGAATGCACTAATTTAGGATTGTTATTTTTGAGTTTGTGGAGTTTTTTTTAATTGCTGAATTATTCCATGAATATCTAAAATTTTTACAACTGAATTTCATCCGACTGGAATATTACAATCCACTGGAATAAAAACACAGCAGAGAGCTCAAACCATATTCCCTCTGCTGCCAACAAGCCAAGCATCAATATACACTAATACAAAACCACAACAAGAGAATTGTGCATTAAAGCGACTCTGTACCCACAATCTGACCCCCCAAACCCCTTGTACCTTCAGATAGCTGCTTTTAATCCAAGATATGTCCTGGGGTCTGTTCGGCAGGGGATGCAGTTATTGTTTTAAAAACAATTTTTAATCCTACAGAGCTGTGTCTAACAGCCGGGGCTTACATTTGTATATGCATTAGGCTGGCACACCTCTCCTTCCCTCCTCAGCATTAGGAATGATCCAGGAACATTTACTGCTGTTTCAGCTTTGCACAGGTGTCTTAATGATCCAGCCCATGTTCATTATGCACACAGAAGGGGAACAGGAAGCAATGTGCCTGGGGCATTCCTAATCATGAGAAGGGTGGGGAGGAGGGAAGAAGAGGTTCTGCCAGCCTAATGCATATACTAATGTAAGCCCCGGCTGTTAGACACAGCGCTGCAAGTTTAAAAGTTGTTTTTAAAACAATAACTGCATCACATGCCGAACGGACCCCAGGACAGATCTTGGATTAAAAGCAGCTATTCGAAGGTACAAGTGGTTTGGGGGGAGAGATTGTGGGTACAGAGTCGCTTTAAACATTAAAATTTACACTTATTGGTGTATGGTACTTGTTTGTGTCTTAAATCTTTAACAGTACTTACCTCTTTCACTTTGCCAGAGTCTATCACAAACACAACATCATTTACTGTGATACTGGTCTCGGCAATGTTGGTTGAAAGTATCTACAAAACACACAAAATATTAAGGTTACATCTGGCCTTCACACTTTCCATAGGCTTGTAAAAAACAATAAAGCAGCTATCCTTATGGACAGTGTTAATTATATTTCATGGTATATTGGTCATATTGTATACTGTATATTGTATACTGTCCTTTATTAACCATACTATGATATATGCTATCACCACAGTTAGCATCACATTAAGGCCGGGTTCACACGTAACGCATCCGCGTAAAAAATCCGCTGCGGATACAGTAAGTGTGAACCCGGCCTAAACAGTTTCTTTTGTTTAAGATCAAATCATTTTCATTGAAATTTTTTCACATTTTATACAACAATGACAAGTAGCTGCCAGTTAAACTGACAGTACCAAAACACCATACACAAAAAAGACAATAATACCAAATGAAGCGTACAAATATTACATCAGATAACTTTGCTTGTAAATTGTTTTATAGCCTATTGTACACAGGGAAGTCATTACTGTGTAGTTATTCATGTACAATATTTCCACATTTCCCTACAAGATGTAGCTTTATCTAGCATTGGAGAGGATTAATACATACCTTATTTGTAATGTGTAAAAAAAAAGTGGTTTTAGCCCTATCCTAACTATAATCAAGCTATTTATATTACTTTAGGAGTGCTATAATATTAAGCACACCCATAGTTTCTCCTTTTTTCCTTGGTTATGCTTTCTCAAGCTTCTGATCTGCTGCAACCTAGAATACCTCCTAGCTACTCTTCCCATTCCTGAACCTTTTTGACTGACAGCCAGCTGCAAGCTGAGCTCCAAACATGGGAGGGGGTCTGTTCTGGCATGATGGGAATTGTAGTTTTGCAACAGCAAGAGGACCGCAGTTTCAAACCAGTGCCTGAGAAGATCAGGAGCTTGGGAAAGTCTCTCTGACACTTTTCATTGGAGAATTAAAGAATGGATATTTGAAAGAACAGATATTTGAAAGGTACCATGTGTCTCATTGCCTAAACAATTATATAGCAGTGTAAGCAGTTTGGAACATGAACTGCATCTCACAGATTCACTTTAATGGAATGTTTCACGTACAATTTTGCGGATACCGTCTGGTGGTGTTTTCAGGACCCTTTTCTGGTCAGCAGTTTGCATGTTCGAGTGAAGCATGAATATCTGATACCTGCAGAGAAAAAGAAAAAAACAAGGCTCAACCCAGACTTTTAAATGGATCCACAAATAAAGGTATAAACTGGAGAAGACTTTTCTTTTCTTTTTTACCTCATATCACTAATTCATTACCATCACATAAAAGAACTTTCAGTCAATGGAGGTCTGAATACCCAGACCCTCATTCTTGTTCAATCTTTTTTATTGGATCTTATATAATAACATATCATAATCAAATAACTCAAGGACACATTGGATAAACACATGTGCAAAGAATGTTACACACAAATTTCAGGAGACAAAGTCCTTAATTCGCGCAGATAGTCCAGGTTTTATCTACAAAACAAATAACAGGAAACTCGTAACCTGCCTTGCAATGAAGTTCTAGCTAACTTAAAGGAGAAGTCCGGCCACAATAATTTTTTTTATATGTTATTCCTAATAGAAAGTTATACAATTTTGTAATGTACATTAATTATGGGAAATGCTCATATACTGCTATTTCCCTTAATTTAGTGTATCAGGAAGTGTTAGAATTATCTCTGAAGCAGTGACGTCACGACGAAAGGTGTAATTCCTATGGAGTGTCCAGCAGGGGGCGCGCTCTATATAGAAGTCAATGAGTACCATTGACTTCTATATATAGTGTGCCCCTGCTGGACACTCCATAGGAATTACAGTGTATGTAATGTAATGTTATGCACTGTACTTTTGTAACTTCATGAATACATTTATGGAATACTTTGGGGAGCAAGTGTCCTTGCTCCCCAAAGTATCCCATAAATGTATTCAATGAATACATTTGCTGGGCACCGAGCAGGGAGGGAGAGAGGTGCCATCTACCTCCCCCCTCCCTGCTCGGTGCTGGGAACATATACAAAGTACTACTCCCCCATTATCTGCAGATAATGGGGGAGTAGTACCTTTTGCTATCCCTATCACCGCCCGCTCCGCCGCCGCTCGCACAGGGGCTGCTTTTCATGCCCCCCGCCGCTCCCCCTCCGCCTCCCGGCATCAAACTTACTATCGCGCTGTTGACTCCCCGCCGCCCGCTGACTCCTGCCCGCCCCGTTCCTCACACTATCTGGCTGCCGCTCTCTGCTCTTGCATGCCGGCCGCGTCAGCCTGCCCCCACTCCGGCCGGGAGCACAGCGCTTCCTGGTGTCCCCGGCCGGGGTGGGGGCGGGCTGACGCGGCCGGCATGCAAGAGCAGAGAGCGGCGGCCAGATAGTGTGAGGAATGGGGCGGTTGGGAGTCAGCGGCCGGTCGGATAGTGAGGAGTGGCGCAGGCGGCGGGGAGTCAACAGCGCGATAGTAAGTTTAATGTCGGGAGGAGGAGGGGGAGCGGCGGGGGGGCATGAAAAGGAGCCCCTGTGCGAGCGGCGGAGCGGGCGGTGATAGGGATAGCAAAAGGTACTACTCCCCCATTATCTGCAGATAATGGGGGAGTAGTACTTTGTATATGTTCCCAGCACCGAGCAGGGAGGGGGGAGGTAGATGGCACCTCTCTCCCTCCCTGCTTGGTGCCCAGCAAATGTATTAATTGAACACATTTATGGGATACTTTGGGGAGCAAGGACACTTGCTCCCCAAAGTATTCCATAAATGTATTCATGAAGTTACAAAAATACAGTGCATAACATTACATTACATACACTGTAATTCCTATGGAGTGTCCAGCAGGGGCGCACTATATATAGAAGTCAATGGTACTCATTGACTTCTATATAGAGAGCGCCCCCTGCTGGACACTCCATAGGAATTACACCTCTCGTTGTGACGTCACTGCTTCTGAGAGAATTCTAACACTTCCTGATACACTAAATTAAGGGAAATAGCAGTATATGAGCATTTCCCATAATTAATGTACATTAGAAAATTGTATAACGTTCCATAAGTAATAACATATAAAAAAATAATTTTGGCCGGACTTCTCCTTTAATGAATAGTATACATCCCGATTCTGTATATAGTTGTCTGAAAAGAATTTTTGCATATCAAAACACAGTAGTAAATTATAGAACATTCTAAATATAATTTTAATCATATTATGGGTTGGTAGTGGCTTCTAACAAGAGACTCCGACCTTTTTCTCAAGAACCCGAGGGCCCCAGTAATTCTAGGTAAATGTACAAGATTGGAAATCCCCTTTAAAAACATACAAGCATGATATAGCCCAAGTATGTCCTAGACAATGGTAAAGAACAGGTCAACAATTTAAAATCAAAGCCAAGCTAGCTAACATATTCCCTACCCCCTTACCTGTGTACCGGTCGTTAAAACTTTCAAAATGTAAACCAAACCTAGATGTGAAATAAAGCAAGTTTGCAATTTACATTCAATATTTTTTTTTTATTTGTCATGGAAAACATGGCACTTCCTGTTTTCTGACTTTTTTTTCTCATTGAGTTAGAAAACAGGAAGTCCAGTGTTTCCCAGGCCATCTGAGCGCTCACAGAGAAGGCAGTAATGTGACTCATGGACACATTGAGCCGTGACTCTCTGTACTAGCCAGAATTCCTGTGTTAAGTCTGTTTTTTTCAACCAGCACAAGTCAGAAAATCTGCCTTCAGGAGACTGGATATCTGGTAAGTTCAGCTTTGTTTTACAGCATGATAACAAAGACAAAAATAATGAATGTATATTGCAAACTTGCTTTATTTCACATCTACTGTTGATTTAGATTTTGAAAGTTTAAACGACAGTGACATTTTAAGCATCTAGTCCTCTAGCTTTGGTAACCATTTACTATGCGCCTTAAAAATTTTTTAAAAAAATGTAAATATATTGTTTACCTGTGAGAATTTTCAGCAAACCTCTTGTCATCATACAGGATACAATCTCTTAATGCTACAATTTCATCATACCCTGGGAGAAAAATTAGTATGGCCCCTACAAAACAGAAAAAAACAACATGGCCCAAATTCAGTGACTAGCATAGTGCCTGGGCTTTAAAAGGTGAAATCAAAGACCAAGATACACATGACAATAGCTAAATCTGTGTAGTGGTGCAATATTCCTCTTTAACAATATCTGTCCATTAATTTTTGCTAGCATATATTTGGTAGGTGAGCAAAAAACAGAGAAAAAGTAGAACACTGAATTATATTTGAACATTTGAGAAATGGTCCAGTCGTAAATAATAGGCTAAATGTGGATGTGCACCTTTTAATCTATGTTCAACTTACAGATGTCTTCTACTATATGTATAGTTAATGACTGAAACAGACCGATACAAAGTCTACAGGTACAGTATTTCAAATATATAGAATACTAATTGCAATACAAGAGCTACATAGTCATACTCTATATAGGACAGTTTTATAATTCCACCACACTTAATACACATATTCAGCACTTTTATTTTCAATCACATACAGTAAATTGCTGTACCTGATTCAGAATTCTGGAAGATATTATAAAGAATGTGCATTATTAGGTCAATGTCCACTTTTTCATCATCAAAACTATAGTGGTAAGCTTTGAGAAGCTCTTGTTCCTCCAAACTCAAGCTGCTGCTTACATCCTGCACCAAAGAACGTTCATCTAGACTGCCAGGCTCCAAGGAAGGACTACACGAAGATCAAATGAGCAAAAATTTACCACAGCGATCTCTACACCAATGCCACCTGCCAGGCTAAGAAGCACTACAGCTAACAAACTCGTTCAGATGGCAGCTAAAGAGAACCTGTGGTCAGTATTCAAAATGCTTTTTTTTTTCAATATTGTTTTCTAACCTTCAGTTCTCCGTTTTTCGTAGACACGTGGATTTTACCACCTGTTCAACTATCCAGACTTCTCCCTGAATAGTCAGATAGGCGGAAACTTTATTTAAGAAATGGTTGTCAATGGTAGGCTCGGTGACGAATAGTAGGGTTAAGACCCTTTAGGCTCATGTTCAACCCCCACAAGCTTGATTTACATCCAAAAGACTGACCAAAAGTCTTCTTTAACTCCACCATAAATATACACACACATGTTGTCACAGGTGGAGGGAGATAAACCACTGCCAGACACATCATATACCTCCCAAGAACAAATGTTAACTGTTTAAGAACCAGAAACTAAAGAACATTCAGACTATCCCCACATGAATTATTGGTGGATGGTAATAACAAATTGCCTAATGTAAATAGCCAATTACAGACTTACCATCAATATGCCCTAATAGAGAAAGTAGGGATTGTCTAAAGCTGGATGTACACTTTCACAAGCTGTAGGTATGCAATGGATGTCCGCCATTTTAACACCTACTCCCCTAATAAAGCCTACATTTTTCACAATGACACTGCCTTAGAAGAGACAGGGGGAGTGGAGACTCATCACTGCAATGTCCTAAGTACATTAAGTGATGGGTCAGTGACAGAACTCTTGTGCAAGAAATATAATATTTATTATCAATCATATTAATGTCAGCTGGACCATGTTGTGTGTTGAGGACACCTCATTCTCTACCAGTGGCAGATGTTGGGGGGCAACAGAGGGATGGGGCAATAGGATTTCAACATGCCTTATCCTTTGTTCTGTGGTGATATAAATTGCTGCTACAGTTTCCGAGCCGAACATGCAAGTATATGGGAAGGTTGGGATGGCTGTCAACTGGCTGCCTGTGTGCAAAATCTTTAGTCTAAAACTTTGCTCTATGGCATGTGGCCCGACACTACTCTTCTGTTTGTAAGTGTTGACAGAAGAAAACACATCATAAGGACACAGGCTGAAGCAGCATCTAATACTGTACTGTATATTGCAATATATATAGATATATTTTTTTATCATCACTGTAGCAAACCTTTAGAACCTTTAGAAGCTCCCAGGCCAGCACTGAGCTGTCTAACATATGAATCCAGTGTTTTCTGTGGCCACACAGTCTGCACAGGCTGTTTGTCTCCCTTGTAACTTATATATATATATATATATATATATCCAATTCAAGGGCTGTGCAGCAAGTTAGCAATAATTTGCAAGAAAATTGATGTTGCCCCTATGTAAAAAAACAAAACAAAAAAAAAAACAAAGTTGCAAGGAAGACAAACAGCCTGTGCAGATTTTGTGGCCACAGAACCTCTGAAGGTTTGCTACAGTGAGGTAGGATTGCAGGATGTTGTTTTTAGTGACTATACTGTGTATAAGAGGCAGTTTAGAGGCTAGTCTGCATCCACACTGCAGCTGAGCATAGGGAAAGCAGACATAAAGACAGAGCTTGCAGGGTGGTAAGGCTAGGTTCACACTGCGTTTTCAGCATCCGTTTAACGGATCCGATTTTTGCAAAAAACGGATGCATTTGTGTGCATCCGTTTTTGATCCGTTTTTCCATTGACTGCTATTATAAAAAAAAAAACAGATCAAAACGGATGCGGTTTTTTTGACGCACAATAAAGTACTGTTGACACTACTTTTTTGACCGCTAAAAAAACGGATCTGTTAAACGGATGCTGAAAACGCAGTGTGAACCCAGTCTAACAATGGAGGGGGTGGCATAAACTAGTAATAGAATGATGAAATCTAGTCCTGCTCCTCATATACATACATAGGACAGTGCATCCTGAAAAGTCACCTGAAATGACAGGTACATTAAACTGTGGGCATGTCTATGGGGAGAAAAATATAGATCTTGTACAAGTGGTTTACCTAAAGGATTCCAAGAGGTCAACAACTTCAGTCTGTCCAAAGTGTCTAGCCCAGTCCAGAGCAGTCCTATAACATTAAAAAGAAATATGGATATTTACTTCAAAAGATAAAAAAAATAGATAACCTCAAACTAAAAGATCTAATACAATGATAAAAAATATGCTACACCCAGATTTATTTACATGTTAAAGGGGAACTCCAGAGTTTTATTTAAAAAAACAAAACAAGCTAATACATTGCTTTGATTAATGTAAATGACTTGTTAATATAAATGAATGTATTTTTTTTTTTTTATTAACACAGCCACTTCTGTTAATTAGTAGCAGTAAGGGGTGACATGGGCCCCTCTGCTGCTATCAACGTTTGTGCTAAGAACTGCAAAGCTATAACTCCTGCAGTTCCCAATCCCCTGCTCTGATGAAGGTCTTTCGCATAGCACAATACAGAGCAGGGTCTCTTAGTGGTTCTAGCACAGTTAACAGAAATAGCAATTTCAAGCCGAGATCAATGGACCAAAGCCCTCAGCGCAGGTGACAGGTTAATATTCAGATAAAAGAGAGCTTGCTTTCACTGTAGTAGATATCAAGCCTTGTCCAAGTAATGTATCAACAATAGTGTTTATTAACCCTTTGAGGACCAGGCCCAAAATGACCCAGTGGACCGCGCAAATTTTGATCTTAGTGCTTTCGTTTTTCCCTCCTCCCCTTCTAAGAGCTCTAGCACTCTCGGTTTTCTATCTACAAGCCATGTAAGTGCTTGTTTTTTATAGGAATAGTTGTACTGTGTAATGGTGTCTTTCATTTTACCATAACATGTATGATGGAATTCCAAATATATTATTTATGAAGATATAAATAGGTGAAATCGTAAGAAAGAATGCAATATGGTAACATTTGGGGGGTTCCTGTGTCTACGTAATGCACTATATGGTAAAAGCGACATGATACAATTATTCTATAGGTCAGTCCGAACACAACCATATGCAGGTTACACAGATTCTCTAATGTTATATATATTTTTTTTTTATTAAATCCTTTTTTTTGGCAATTAAATATTAATAAAATGGGCCTATTGTGACGCTTATGACAGTTTTATTTTTTCACCTACGGGGCTGTATGGGGTGTCATTTTTTCCGCCATGATCTCTAGTTTTTATTAATACCATATTTGTGAAGATCGGACGTTTTGATCACTTTTTATTGATTTTTTTTAATATATAATGTAACATAAAATCGGTAATCTGCGCACTTTTTCCCCTCTTTTCGTGTACGCCGTTTACCGGTCGCAATGACGCTTGTTATATTTTAATAGATCTGACAATTACGCACGCTACGGTATATTATATGTTTATCTATTTATTCATTTTTATATGTTTTATTTATATAATGGGAAAGGGGGGTGATTTAGACTTTTATTGGGGGAGGGGTTTTGGGGCAGTGTGTTAGTGTTTTGAACTTTTTTTTTTTTACACTTTTGAAGTCCCTTTGGGGACATACACTTGTGTGATTTCTACACTGATGAATGCTATGCCATAGGCATAGCATTGATCAGTGTTATCGGCGATCTGCTCATTGAGCCTGCCTGTGCAGGCTCAGTGTAGCAGATCGCCGATCGGACCGCACGGAGGCAGGTAAGAGACCTCCGGCAGTCCGTTTTAACGATCGGGACCCCCGCAGTCAAACTGCGGGGGTCCCAATCGGTAAGTGACAGGGGACTCCCCCTGTCACTTACACTTAAACGCCGCGGTCGCGCCACGATCGCGGCGTTTAAGGGGTTAATGACACGCGGCAGCGCGATCGCTGCAGCGTGTCATTACCGGTGAGGTCCCGGCTGCTGATTGCAGCCGGCCCCCACCTGCTAAGAAGGAGCGGAGCGCGCTTCATAGCGGGAAAAACACCCAGGACGTAAGGTTACGTCATGGGTCGTCTGGGGACAGACTTCCATGACGTAACCCTACGTCCAGGGTCGTCTCGGGGTTAAAAGCAACCTGTTTCAGCACTTACAATATGATGGAGGCCTTTCTCAAGGGTAGCTTCACATGTGCCGTATTGCTGTGGATTTTCTGCCGCGGATACGCAGCAGATTTGACCAAATGAATAAGCAAAGCATCAAATCTGCACCATCAAATCTGCTGCAGATCCGCAGCAAATTTGACAGTGCGGATTTGAAGCTGTGTTCATTCATTTAGTCGAATCTGCTACGGATCTGCAGCAGAAAATCCGCTGCGATATGGTACATGTGAAGCTACCCTAAGAAAGAAGGGGTCTTGAGAGGTTTTTTTTTGTTTTTCATTTAAAAAAAAAAATACAACAAAATAATAATTTTTTTTTAGGAATATGATGTATATTGTAAAGACTAATCACATTCAGGGTAATATATTTTAGTAATGGAGCGATTAAATTGCCACTTAATGTGCAAACAATGAAATAATGAAGGCGTAAAGTTTATACCATGCGCTCTACGACTTCAAGCATTACTCAGAACTGAAGGAGGACTTCACAAGTACTGAAAAATTGTAAAACTATTTTTGAATCTAGAAATGTGAATAACACATTTTCAGGATAGCATTAACAGGATACAATAGTTACCATCCATTTGAAGCCTTGTTGTTGATGTCGGCTCCCATGCCAATAAGCTGCTCTACCTGACTTAAAAAGCCACGTCCTGCAGCCACCATTAAAGGAAATGCACTTGTTTCACTGTGTCTGTAGTCAACTAGGATAAACACCACAAAGGAAAATATATAAACACTATATATATATATATATATATATATATATATATAAAGTAAAAACAGCTGTGTATTTTTAACATAGTTGGTGTTTAATATTGCAAAGTTAGCATTAAATTACCTAAACATTAATCCTCCAACATGCACAATATTAGGTGCAGTTGTCTATTAGAGATTGCATTTTACCATTATACTCACATGTCCACACTGAATTTGACCAATTTAAAGGAGTATTCTGTTCAGGTAAAACACATGTTGAATCATCCCCCCTCCGGGAAATTAAATATTGGTTCCATACATCTTATTAACTTTTCAGTCATCTTTGCCCAATTTTGAGCTGATGTTTTCTGCTGAAGACACAGAAAACTGTGTGTAAGCTGCTAACTCCATTTCCCCCTCCTCCCCTCTCCCTTCCAAGATGGCTCTCGTAAATACATGTAAACAGGGTCCCTGGCGGCTGTACCCTGTAATGCCTGAAGGGCAAATGAGATCAACAGTGAGGTCATCAGCACCTTAACCCTCTTATTAACAGCAGATTAACCCTCTGGGCATTAACGCCCTATTCCACAGGACGATTATCGTTTGCATAATTGTTAACAATTAACGATCTCAAACAACCACTATTGCGAAAGACCTGAAATTGTTCACCCATTTACATGGAACGATAATCGTTCTTGCGATCGTCTTGCCACTACTGCGAACGACATCTTATTCAATGTGAACGATTTGCGAACGAGCAACGATAAAAATAGGTCCAGGTCTTATTAAGTGATCAACGATTTCTCGTTCGGTCGTTAATCGTTAACTGCTATTCAATCAAACGATTATCGCTTAGATTCGAACGACTTAACCTGATAATCTGAACGATAATCATCCCGGTGAATAGGGTCCTTACACAGGGCAGAGGCAACAAGCAAGGGACACTGTTTATATTAGCCATCTCAGAAGGTAGTAGGAAGCAGGGGAAGACTGAGAGAGCAGCTCACAACGTTTTCTGTGCCTTCAGCACCAAGCAGCAAGCTCAGAACTGAGGGAAGGAATCTGAAAAGATAATGACAAATATGTAAAGAATTATTAAATCTCCAGGAGGGGGGGATGATTCAACATTTAAGTAGAATACCCCTTTAAGGTACCCATGCTTATTAGAATACATTTGATCACAATTGCAAATTTCTACCAAAACAATTGTTTATCAAGTGAAATTTAACAAATGTTTTGCTCAACCACCTCATCTGAAATTAAGTCAGCGTTGTTTGATAGTTTTGTCCAATAGCCTCTAGTCGATGAACAACATTCACAGAATGTTCATCTATCACCCAGTGTAAAAGATGACGACTCTGAAGAACTGTAACAGTGAATTTAAGCTAAAATGTGCATGGCTGCATCAGTGAAATCATCAATTATCAGCCAATTTTTCAACAATCAACCTACTTCTATCTTATGTATATGGCCATCTGTATGAACATAAGAGGATTTTTTTACTCACCGTAAAATCTCTTTCTCGTAGTCTTCATTGGGGGACACAGATACCATGGGGTATAGGCTGCTGCCACTAGGAGGCGCTGACACTAAGAGAAACAAAGGAAGTGACTCCTCCTGAGCAGGATATACCCGCCCACAGGCACTGAGCTAAACCAGTTTGTACCAGAGCAGTAGGAGAAGTCAAGAACAGGTAAAGTAGGAATAACACCAAAAACGGAGAAAACTACCATACCGAGGAAAAACCCCAAAAGAAAATGGGTGGGTGCTGTGTCCCCCAATGAAGACTACGAGAAAGAGATTTTACGGTGAGTAAAAAAATCCTCTTTTCTCGTGCGTCTTATTGGGGGACACAGATACCATGGGACGTCCAAAAGCAGTCCATGGGGTGGGAAAGATAACCGCTAGACAAGAGCGCTTGGTGAGAAGGCACAGAATAGCACCAACACAACCATCAACTAGGAATAGAGCAAGGGATGATGCTGAATGCATCAGAGAAAACCCCTACAGGTCCGCAGCAAAGGAAAAAATGTCTAGTCCCTGGAGCAACGTGCTGCACGGCAGACAGAGTGGGTTGTGTCCGTCCTGGAAGCCAGCAACATGATGTAACATCGAGTCCAACAGAACTAGTAGGCTATATGTGGGGAAAAAAAGCAGACGCCCAGCCAAGTGGGTGACCACAGGCGGCAGGGACTTACTCTGAGGTAGAACAGAATAAAAGGCAAATACAACCATGACGGGAGAGACTGGAAAATGTTTCATGGCACATAGAGGTCTAAGGCGTCAAATAAAGGAGAGAGAGGACTGAGCGTCTCTCATAGAAGGTGCCACATGAGATGCAGGAGAAGCTGCGTCCTTGACTATGGAGCTGGGAAGAATGGCCAGGCTGAAAGCTCCATGGGCCTAGGAGTACAGTCTTCACTGAGAAGACAAAACTTGAGCACAGGAGAAGCCAGGCCTATGACATGAGTTATCCCATCTGAGAAACACATGTTAATAAGAAGAATCAAGCTGTCCAAGCATAATGCAGTCCAGGGAAGGAAGGAAAAACAAGATCAGAATCTTGAGTAAGTTGTCCTGGAAGGAGTACAGTAGTACCTGGTACCCCGCAGTGCCCGGCAGAAAAGAGGAGCAGAGGAAAGCCGGTAAGCCGGGGAAAAAACAACTCCATGGGCTGTTAGAGCCTTAGAAAGGAGGTTGATCATATAAAACACTCCGCTCCAAGGAAGCCTAGAGGTACTCGAGAGCCTGGAGTCCCAGAAGAAAACTGTCAAGGGAGGTCAAGGTAAGGCTGATGGGCATGGGAGTTGTCACAGGACAATGGGCACAACAGGTAATACATAGACTAGAGTCCATATGTAAACTAGATCCAGAAACCAACGCCTCAAAGGGTGAGCAGAGACGTTGCTTGGTAAGAGCAGAACAGCAAATGTAAGTCCTGCCAGAATGGGCCAGTGAACAACCCTGTTTCCAAGGAGAGGAAACCCTTAAGGGATTAAGTTCTCAAGGAATCCACATGGGAGACAACATAAGGGAGGGGGATGGCCAGTCAACAACAAGACCAAGGACAAGGAATTCAAGCAGGAGTGCTCATAGAGGCCAGTGAGGGTCAGAAACCCACACCTGCCTGTCGGAAGAAGCTATTACGGAATAGCAGTCCTCAGGAGGATACTTATACTAAATATTCCATCCTCCTGGAGGAGGGAAGGGCTGCTTGAAGATTTTCTGACTGAGTGGTAAAAAACCAAACCCAGGATGGGGGGGTCATGCACAACAGTGCATTAAGCCAGGGAGAAGGAGTAATGGTGTAAGCGGGAGCACTGCAAAACCCTGAACTGAGAGCAATGCTTCATAGTCCATATGGCCAAGCAAGGACACCTGGAGAAGCTAGACCACGAAGAGACCATACACCTATGCTTAGAACGGTAGAGAAACAGTGCAGGCAGAAAAACAGGAAATCCTCACCCTGTGAGACTGCAGCTGCCTAAGAGAGAAGACTAAATACTTGCCATGTTGGCCATAGGCAGATGCAGAAGGAGAAGTCCTAAAGTAGCACTGTGATAGACATGTAGGCAATTGATGTCCTACATACACCAGGGGTAGAAGAAACCCTTTACTGTTTTACCTGAGGAGCAGAGAGGCCTCACTTCATCCAGATCAAAGAGGGGACGGCCTAAGCAATTCAAGCCATACTACTGGGGAACAGCCAGCGAGACAAATGCCAGAACATGGTAGTTATGCCCAGACAAAGGACAGAAGAACTACCCTGACAGTACCAGGATGAAATAGTGAACGGATCTGTATGCTGCCGGCCACTCAGAGGACCAGAGTATGAGAGTCCAACAGTCCAGGGGCAGGTAAAGCGAGGGGTTCTGTACCTCGTGTAGTGGGACACGTAGCAGGATGCTTGGGTTTTAGAAAGGATACAGCCCAAGAGGAATACAACAAGGTTACGCTGCCTGAGAGCAGGTAATGAGACTTGTTAGTGGAAACATATAGAAGACAACATGGTGTAGTAACAAGTTACCCCATGATGATCCCCTGAAGTGACAGGCACAGATCATGGAAGTCCTACGAGGATGAAAGGTAATATACAGGGTAACACGAGCAGAGTAGCTGCAAGCAGTAAGTAACAGAAGACCAGCATTCAAGAGATACAAATACCTGGACTGGAAACAGGTAACGTGCCTGGTCAGACCTGTAAACAGAAGCCTACAGTGTGTGCCCTGGGAGCAGGGAAGAGATCAGGACTGTGTCCCTATGTAAATGAGGACTGGATACGAGAACTGCCCAGCATCACCAGGATAGTGAGCAAACCTGAAGGTGGTGTATTACATCGTGTAACAGAATACCACAATCTGTGCACACCGAACTACAGGTAATGTAGTTGGAGCCAGGTAATGTAGTTGGAGCCATATCATGCAGCAGAGGGGAGAGGTCTGAATAACCTTGTACCACCACCTGGGAGGGGGTAACATGTCCAGTTCTATGTCTGTGACATCATGTAGTAAAGGAATCTATGTCATGAAGATGAGAGGCAGGTCTGAAGCACCGCCCGCTAATGGGTGATGTGAGTGACAGGACTGGAAGCTCTGAGTAACACCGGAACATTGACTGGCAATGGGTGATGAGTCTGGTCCCATAACCTGTCTAACAAACCATGTAGCAGACGGTTCTGTTGTGAGAGCACAGGAACACAGCATAGTAATAGGTAATGTGTCTGGTTCCATGTCCTGCTTGCGACATCATTTAGCAAAGGATTCTGCCTCAAGAACACAGTAGTCCCCTTAGGAACGGTAATGTGTCTGGTCTCATGTCCTGCTTGTGAAACCATGTAGCAGAGGGTTCTGCTCAGAGATAGTTTGTCAACGAGTAACGTGTCTGGTTCCGTGTACTTACCATGATACTGTGTAGCAGAGGGTTCTGCTCAGAGCACAGATACACTGTCTGGAAACAGGTAACGTGTCTGGTTCTGTGTACTTACCATGACACTGTGTAGCAGAGGGTTCTGCTCAGAGCACAGATACACTGTTTGGAAACAGGTAACGTGTCTGGTTCTGTGTACTTACCATGACACTGTGTAGCAGAGGGTTCTGCTCAGAGCACAGATACACTGTCTGGAAACAGGTAACGTGTCTGGTTCTGTGTACTTACCATGACACTGTGTAGCAGAGGGTTCTGCTCAGAGCACAGATACACTGTCTGGAAACAGGTAACGTGTCTGGTTCTGTGTACTTACCATGACACTGTGTAGCAGAGGGTTCTGCTCAGAGCACAGATACACTGTCTGGAAACAGGTAATGTGTCTGGTTCCGTGTACTTACCGTGACACTGTGTAGCAGAGGGTTCTGCTCAGAACAAAGATACACTGTTTGGAAACAGGTAACATGTCTGGTTCCGTGTCCTGCTCGTGACACCAGGTAGCAGAGGGTTCTGCTCAGAGCACAGATACACCACCTGGATAGCGGGTAACGTGTCTGATTACATGTACTTCTCGTGACACCATGTAGCAGAGGGTTCTCAGAGCACAGATACGCCACCTGATAGCGGGTAATGTGTCTGGTTCCATGAACATCTCGTGACACCATGTAGCAGAGGGTTCTCAGAGTACAGATACACCGCCTGGATAGCGGGTAACGTGTCTGGTTCCATGTACTTCTCGTGACACCATGTAGCAGAGGGTTCTGCTCAGAGCACAGATACACCGCCTGGATAGCGGGTAACGTGTCTGGTTCCATGAACTTCTCGTGACACCATGTAGCAGAGGATCTCACTGAGGGCACAGAAACACTGTATGGTGATGGGGAATATGTCTGTGCGTATGTGGTTGGAGGGGAACCAGAGTGTCTGTATATAAGTATTAATGTAATCTTATATATATAAAATCTGACACAGAGGTGTCAACCAGCACCAAAAATGCTGGATCTGCAGACCAAGGGTTGCTGGAACATTATATGGAACATTGGCCATAATAAAACATGATGCAAGCCATTCTCATATATGTAATGGTGTAATAACCACTTCCACCAGTAGGTGGCAGGAGAGATGCATCAAGTGTCCCAAGCTGCTGGAATAGAAGGGCAGTGTGTGTGGTAGCTCCATCAGGAGACCGCACACACACACATGGCAGGGGGAGGGGGAAGCAGCATCCCTCAGTGCAGGCTCTGGAGAGAGCCAAAAGGGGGAATGCCACGGTCCGCGCTGCACCCGAAAAGGGGCGGGGCCTACCGGGAGGGGGCGGAGCATCTTACTGTGAAGGCTCCACCGAGAGCCACAGGTAAGATTAAGGTGGGATGCTGAGGCCCACCCGACTCCCGAAGGGGGCGGGGCCTGCCGGGAGGGGGCGGAGCATTCCAGTGCAGGCTCCACAGTTAAGAAAAAAGGCGCAATTCTCCGGGCCGCGCGGCACCCGGAAGGGGCGGGGCTTACCTGAGAAGGCGGGGCATCCCCAGAGCAGGCTCCAGTGAGAGCCAAACATAATGAGAAGTAATGAAGAGGGCCGCGCAGCGCCCGAAAAGGGGCGGGGCATATCAGGAGGGGGCGGAGGTAGCCCTGTGTGTACTCTGGAGAGCCACAATATAGGGAAAAAAGGGCAGGATGCCGCGGCACCCGGTAAGGGGCGGGGCTTAGGGAAAAGGGGCGGAGCATCCTTTAGTATGGTCTCTAGAGCCACATGAAAAGGAAAAATGCGGGAAGCTGCGGCCTGCGCAGCACCCAGTCAGGGGAGGAACATCCCTCACAGTGGCACCCAGAGAGAGAGACACTAATAAAAATAAAATGTTGGAGAGGGCTGGCCTGCTACCGACTGAGGGGAGAGGAGTATCTGCCTGGGGAGGGCTGCAAGTGACTGGAGAGGGAGAGCTGCCTATGTGGAGTAAAATGGCGGCCTGGGAGGGAGGGCAGGGGGAATATACTCACCATATAGGAGCACATACTCACCCAGTCGTCTTCAGCCGGTGGGTGCCTCACCTTACGCGCCAAGCTTTGGGGGGCGAGGCGGGAAGGGGCTGTGCGGATACAGAGTCCGCAGAAAGGCGACCAGATAGTCAGACTGATCTGGGGCCCTGGTGTCACGTTGCCGGCCGGTGGCGACCGAGGGGTCACAGCCCATTTACATTTATGGTCTGTTCCCTGGTCGCATAGTGGGGGGATCAGGGTGAGTTTTAGATAACCCACCGTGCCCAAGAATCCATAGAACCTAGAAGGAAAAAGAAAAACCAACTAACTAAACATAAAGGAAGAAACTGGTCTGGAGAACCCAGACCTGTGTCTGCCTCCTACTGACACTAAGCTAAACTGGTTTAGCTCAGTGCCTGTGGGCGGGTATATCCTGCTCAGGAGGAGTCACTTCCTTTGTTTCTCTTAGTGTCAGCGCCTCCTAGTGGCAGCAGCCTATACCCCATGGTATCTGTGTCCCCCAATAAGACGCACGAGAAAAAGAGTAATAAACAAGATAGAAACTTACCACTGATATTTTCTGTCATTATCAGTTGGAAAAGCTGAGCAAACGCATCTACATCTCTGTGAAGCCAAATATCAGAAAGACAAGAGTCCATTTCTTTTATCAGCCAGGGCTCCAGACAATTCACATCCTTTTCGGTCTTAAAGCACAGTCATAGAAAACAATAGTATAAGTTAGCAAGCTGCTACATTTTTGCTTGTAAAACAAATCAATTTTATAATAATTGACACCATTTTGTGTAGCCATTCTCCTGATATCTTTATGAATTTTGAGGACACTAAGAGTGCACTAGTTCTCTAGTTTGTTTCTATTTTCTGACTGTAATTTTTTATTTCCCTTTTTGTACATTGTTATGGGGATTGCCATCTTGCCCGGGCTTTTAACAGCATTTAGGGACATGCTTTACAGTCAGCCTCATAGACAAAGATGACAACAGAGTCTCTCTCCTCGATTTGAATGTGAAATATTACTGAGCGTGCTCTGTGACCTTGGAAGAGATCATTCCACAGGGAACTGCTATTGTCTCCTCTATCTACCGGTGTCACATGTTGCTGCAATGCTGTACAGATCACTTTACAGATTTGACTACACATGACTACTTAGTCCAGAATGAGTATAAATGACAAGCTATCCTGGACCTTTGGCCACAAAAGTATACATCAAATCTCCTGCTTCTGCTCTCTAAGTGGCCTATTCCACGGAGCGATAATCGGTCCTATTCGTCCGATTATCGCTCTGTGTAATAGAGAGAACGATCAGCCGATGATCGTTGTCATCGGCTGATCGTTCATTTAGGTTTAAACCTAAAATCATCAGTCGCCACCCGCGCATCGCTACATGGAATAGCAGTGCGCTGTGGGCGACCGACGATTTGAAAATATCACACTTTAACCTCACTGCTGCGGCCAGTGATTGGCTGAGCGGTCTGTCAGTTCAGATAGGCCGCTCCGAAGCTGATGCTGCCGCGCGGAACCGGGAGAAGGAGGAGACCTGCAGCCTGGTGAGGTAAAGTATGAAACAAGGGCTGCAAGCACATTGGTAACAATGTCCCTGCAGCCCTCACTAAACGATTGTCGGGCCGTGGAATAGGCCCAGTAAACGAGTGCCGATCTAACAGATTGGCGCTCGTTTACATCGTTGATCAGGCCCCCATCGGCCCGTGGAATACCACCCTAACATGCTGCCAACAAAAACGAGTTGTAATTTCCATGTGATTGTTCCCTTTAAGGAAATCATTCAGCACAGGATGATGGATATAAAACAAAAAGGTGCTAAAAGGTGGATATTACTTCAAACAACCATAAACATGGAAGAGAAGGAACCTTCTTTGTATTGTGCCAACATGGAGTTTAAAAAAAAAATAAACTTACAATGATCTAGTTTTTTTTTAGGGTGCATGACAAATAAAGATTTACACCATACCGGCTGACTGAGCACTGCATCCCCGTTATCTTCCAGTAAATTGCACTCCTCAGTCATGTTGGTAATGCTTTTTTGCCTTTGGATGTCACTTTTTAAGCTGTTGTCTTTTGCTGAATGCCATTCGGACAGGGTTGTATTTTGCTTTTCCTCTGGTAACAAATGATTTAAAGAAAAAAAAAGCATGTTGTAGGTATGTAAATACTTAGATACTTCTGTTGTACCTGTGAGAGATGAGTGTATGTACACTCCTGACTGAATCATTTGCACAGCTTCTCATACCTTACTCAATTTTACATTCAAAAATATAATTTTAAAAGATTTCTGTATTTTCACGTTGCTCTGATTTCTACCTTTTCAGGTAGCTTTTGAGGAAAATGTAATTATAGAAGCCAATGGGGCAATCCCTTTCAGTGATCTATGCTGCAGACACTCCCCTGCTTTCTGTGGTGATCACAGTCTCATAACAACAAACTGCTCTTTGTCAGATCAATTCAATGCTTCTCAATGCCAGTCCTTACAGACCCCTTAGAGGTCATGTTTTGAGGATTTCCTTAGTATTTCACAGGTGATATAATTATACTCCGTGCATCAGGTATTATTATAGCTGTTCTTTGTATGGGATATCCTCAAACCATGGCTTGTTGGTGGGCCATGAGAACCGGAATTGAAAAGCACTGAGATAGTCTGTACTATGTATAATGCCTCTTCAGTCCTCTCCCTGTCCCTGAAATTGCCACCATGGTTCTTTTCTGTCACTGTAGCCTGCTATGTAACGTCCAGGAGTAGCCTGCTATATATCGAGCTGTAGGATAAATTACTAGAAAGTATGGTCTATATATAAACAAGTGCATTTTATTTTTATTTTTTTTTACGTTAAACTTTTCACTAAAATGGTTCATACAAAAGCAGCATACTATGATATCAAGCAAAAAATTCTTAGTAGAAAACTATATAAATTGATGTATCAGAAGAAATTACTGTACTTACCACACTTTTTCTCTTTCTTGTATTTGAGCATATCCTTATTTGTGTAGCCTGTAGTTCTTAAAATATCTTCTAAAAACATTTCTTTTACTTCAAATGGACGTCCTTGTACTTAAAATGACAGAAACACAACAACAGTCATCATGTTAAAGGGGGTATACAGCCATATAAGAGTTTCTGACCAACATTCCACAGCCCACCCTGCCTACAGCTTCCTCTTATGTTTCTAGTCCTGCATTTTAAAAGAGACTTCTGTGGCCCTATCTAAGCACAGCATAAACTGATGAAGGAGAAGCTGAATAGAATGTTGTATCACTTACACTGTTCTAAGCAACCATTTCAGAGATGTCCTCCTGAATAACAAGGGCTCTGAGCACGGCACACTAGTCCTCTCCATTGTTCACTCAGTAGCCCACGATATTCATGCTCACCAACCACTTGTTGTCTAACTATACTGTATATATACTTTGTATAGGCAGACAGCTATCAATCAGCAGCAGGAGGTAGTGACATGCCACAAAGGCCATTCTCCTGCATTTCAGGTACATAATATATTGTTCTGTCACTAGTTAGTTAAACATTTTTGTCACTAGTTTGTGCTGCCCTCATTTAAGGCAGCATAGACCTAGTGACAGATTCCCTTTAAACTGGGGGGGGGGGGGGGGGGGGGGGGACTTTTTTTCTAAATATGATGAGAGAGAAAGGTACATGCGACCTCCCTGTCCCTTAAATAGGTGAACTGCAGCATTATTGCATAACTTTTATTATGTAAATGAGGGCATTCGGAGCACTGACCTCCTCACCCTCCAACTGCGGCAGAATTCCTACTCCTGAATTTTCATCCAGTGGTCTGTAGTGAACTGCAGCCTAGAGTAACATCTCCACATATCAAAGTATGAATTAGTTGGCATTCTGCAGAAGCTGGCAGGCAGATCAGCGCACAGAGGTGCCAAAGGATTACCCCAGTGTGCCAAATGCCCTCCTTTACATGTTAACAAAAGTTACTTAACACTGCAGCACACCAATATAATAAAGGTGCACGTGGCTTTCCTGCCCCCTGCCCTATTAGAATCTATCAGCAGGTTGGGATCGCCTAACCTGCCGCTAAATGTAGTGTCTTCTCTAGCTACTGGTAAAATGGAAATTTTTATTAAGAACACCAAAAATACAAAAAATATGTTGCGCATAAAACTTGATTTAAACAATAACACATTGTGTGATGACACACCTTTAGAAGAATTTTGCGTCTACAATCAATAATAAAACTACAGTAACTAGAATGTTAGAATACTACAGTAACAGTAAGCTAGAATGTCAGAATTATTTAAACTAAACAAACTCAAAAACAATTTGACAGGAAAAAATTGGAAACATGCTTACTGTACATGACAGGGCACCCTCCGAAGTATTTCAGAAACAAGTTTACATCCAATGCGGCACTGGAGAGAATCAGTTTCAGAGTTGGATGTTTCTGTATGGAATCTCGGAGTTTAGTTAGCAGGAAGTCACTGAACCGATCACGTTCATGAACTTCATCCTATCACATGAAAACACAGTCAGAAGCACAATCCTAATGTAAAACATGTTATATGCAAATGATATGCAAGGACAACAAGTGCCAAATTATTTTACTATCATCAACAAATTTTAGGCCCTGGGGGCGGTGTCTGTTTAAAGGTGACCTATCACCAGGATGTGAAAGCATTAGGACTGCATTATGGGTCTTGCTGAACAGATTCAGTAAAAAGAAAATGTAAGAAATACAGTTTTATTCATGCGCACATCCTACGCAATTTATCCCAATTAGGAATCAGGATGAGAGCAAGGGGCAACTAGTCATGGTGCCTTGCCCTGTGCTCACGCTCTGCAGGTGTCTACATCTCTGACTGTGAGTGATGTAAACATCATGCCTGGGGACTAGTGTTTCCCCATCCTGATGCCTACTTGGAGTAATTTGCATACCTGCCGCATTAAAAAAATTTATATATATATATATATATATATATATATATATATATATATATATAGTATTATATATAAATAATTTTTGGACTCTTGGGACCTCCATCTTGAGAAAAGAGGTCCTATGTCATTCCCCATTAAAAATGGATCAGCAGTTACACTGCTCAATTTACTGACTACAGCACTGTATAGCACATTCTTTAGCATTCTTACAGACTGTAAATGGGGCGGTGGCATGCACATGAGACTGCTGCTCCATTCTAATAGATCACTGGAGGTCTCATGTGGATAGGGGTCAGGTGTTGTAGGTGGCATCCCCCTGTAATGCACATTTATCTGCAAGGTGAGATCATGAAACTTTTCTATTAATTAAAAAGATAAAGATACATTTATTGTAACCTGTTACGCCAACCTTACCATCATGAAAAGAATACAGCTACCAAATAAACTACCAAGTTTCAAATAAAAAATGTATTTTAGTACATGAAGAAAAAAAGAAATCTATGGCTGCAATGGCAAAATAACACATGCAATGCCCTGATAAAGTAACTGACTGTGAAGTGTGAGGCAAGTGACATTTGTCCTTCATATAATAAAATACTGCTGTGCTAAGAAACAGCCAAGAACTCACCACCTGGAACTACAGGGTAAAATAAGAGCAATAAACAACCCTGATAAAAACTGTCATGTGACACTGGAAAGCGACATTTTGATTATTAGATCGATAGAGATCGATTTGACTGTGGCAGGGACATCAGTCATCACTTCATGAAACAAACAAATATAAAGTTGAAGGTGCCCTTAGCATTCATCTACAACACATTACAAGCTCCCAGCCTGCTCTTTACATCATTTATAAGACCATAGCTTTAACCTACAGCTGTTCTGCAACCCATATGCCTTAAAGTTAATTACGGCTGTAAAAATGGATGGGATTTTTATTTCCATTTTTTTTTCTTTTTAACTAATGAGAAAAGTCCAGAACTGCCTCTTTATTGAGGGGTTCATAAAGTTTTACTATTTACAAAGCAACAGCTATATAATGTTAATATGGATTTGTAGGTTAAAGATCTGCAAGTTTAAATAAAACCAACAGTCAGGACCTCAGAGGAGCTCTACCATTCTGCCTCTGAAGAAAGTGCTTAACACGTACCTGTCACCAGAAATAACTTTTGACAAGTCAAAAGTTATTGATTACAACAGGTCTCACTGCTATAACCTGCTCTGATTAGAATATATAGCCGTGGAAAGATTGTAGTAGTGTGATCTTTTCCCCGGCCGGAGTAGTCAATATTTTTTTAAGTCTATGATAAATTACTGGTGGAATAAGCGATCGGCTGGGGAGTGTTACATAAAGACTATGGGTGGCATTTATTAAGTCCGGCGTTTTTTACGCCGGACTTATAAATTCCCCCGCAGCTCCGGCGCTACGGAGATTTATGTAGAGGCGGACTGCTTCTACATAAATCCCGTGCGCGCCGGTGCGCACCGCCGAAAACCTATGCCAGCTGAGGACTGGAGTAGGTTTTCGGCGTACATTTGGGCGGAACGGATGGTAAATCGCGCGGACTCTGAGTCCGCGCCCTCTGTTCCGCCCGCTGCACGCCCCCTTTCGGCCCCCCCTGGCGTACTCGGCGGAAAGTGCCGATTTGCAAATATTTTATTCGCAAATCGGCCATTTGCGAATAAAAAAATACGCAAATCGGCACTTTCCGCCGAAAATCATCCGTTCGCCGGATGATACATGTGGCCCTATATCTTCTGACCAAAGTGGGTAAGCAGTGAGACCCACTGTGATCAATAACTTTTGACATGTCTGATGACAAGTCAAAAGTTATTTGTAATGACAGTGAAACCCAGGCATAAATTTTTTATATAATGGTTACATAACAAACATCTCGCGCTTACCTGTCCGTGCTCCACAGTGTCCCGTTGCAGTCTCTCCGGTGTCTGCTCCTTACTGCAGCCACTACCACTTCTGAGACAATCTTTTTCTGAGAAAGGATAGCGCTGTAGACAGCGATTGGCTGAGTTTGTCCCGGAAATGATGGCGGCTGCAGTAAGCAGGGAGACCAGAGACGCCACAACAGGACACTGGGGGAGTTCGGAGAGGAAAACCAGTTCAGGGAACCACATCAGCCCGATTGGGCTGACTGGTTACCTTTAAATAACAGGGAGACACATGATACCTTTTTATATATCTCTCTGTGCTTCTCTGGTGCAAAATGTCAAAGTGTCTTTTTCAAGCCCTTGAAGTGCTGAGAGCTGTTATGCCTCTTGTCCTCCCCTTCTATCTCTATCTTTGATGGACTGCTGAAAGAGAAGCCCTGATTCCAAATCTCCCACCTGCACATAATCTGTATACACAGCACAGGGTATGTTCATACACGATATAGTTTCATTGTGTTAATCAATGAAGGATGGCTGGTTGTCAATTAATTATTTATTGCAATGAAGTGATGCACTAAGGCTATGTTCACGCATGGTGTTTATTTTGCATTAAAGGAGTTGTCCAGCATTTGTTATTTACTTACATACTGATACTGGTGCATATAAAACAATAAACATCCTATGCTTACCTCTCTGCACTTCCCCAATGTCCTCTTCTGGTGTCGCCAGTGTTCCCCATTGACTACAGAGCCTCCACTTTCGAGCCTCTAAACTTGTCTCGGGAGTGACAGCCCACTCAGCCAATCACTGACTGTGGCAGGAGAGCCCGCGGCCAGTGACTGGCTGAGCAGGCTGTCACTCCCAAGACGAGTTTGTCTCGGAAATAGCATAGGATGTTTATTGGTTTATATGCACCAGCAGCAGTGTATTAAAAAATACCAAACACCAGAGAACCCCTTTAATGATGCGACTTTGACAGTACCTTGCAGAGAACTTTGCAATTGTGGTAAAATAGTGCAATTTTGCAGCGATCTGGTCATAATCGTGGAAACATTTCCCTATTTTACAGCCATTGCGTAATTTACTGAAAAATTGTGGCAAAAACACAAGTGCGAACATAGTCTAACGCAACTAAATTATTAATAACTGCAATTAAACAATTTACATTGCGTTACTGCATGTGTCAAGTCAACACAGCCACAGGAATAAGCAGGGCTGTCTATCAATGTCAGCAGTTTGAAACGTGAATTGCAGATAACAGATTCACTTTAAACGTGTTCTGGGACTTTTTCACTGATGGCCTATCATAAGGATAGGTGGGGGTCTAACATCTGGTACCCTCAATGATCAGCTATTTTCCAGAGCTACACCACCTAGACAGAGAGCCTAGCTTTTTGCAGCTCAGTGTCTGTTGAAGTGAATGGGATATGAGCAGTAGTAACCCAGCACAGTCACTACACAATGCAGACAGCTGTCTCTATCCAGCTCCATTCTCTGTATCTGTGAGCACAGTGGCTCCTGGAAAACCGCAAATCAGCAAAGGTGCTGGATGTCAAAACCCCCACTAACCAGAAACTGACCGACCAACAAAAAATCCCTGAAAACCTGTTTAATTTTCAGCTCATATCCTACTCCTGCTTCTAAGTATATAGCATTATTTGCAGGATGGCGCAACTGTAGATACATATATATGGTATGATATATCTTACCACAATGACATGAGTTACAGTTGAAAGTGTAGAATCTCCAGCCATTAAAGTTCGCAAGAAGACTCCGTTGGTGCAAAAGGTGAGAAGTGTCTTTGGAGAAACCCTATTACACATAGTGAAAATGTTTTTGATTTAAATATATAATGCAAGAAGGTTTTCAAAATTACTTTTAATATAATATGATATTCTATGGGCAAACACTTTCCACCAATCTACTACACCAATGGTTAATATTTCTGGTTCCTCCATTTAACCTTAAACAAAAAAATTTTTTAAGCTCAAACACATTTTGATCTTTCCGTTTACTAAATATTTGATGTATATACAATATACATTAACAGTAACAAGTGAGAGAGCTGAGAATTGATTTGTAAAAGGGTAGCCCATGTCGAAATTTGTATCTTAAGGCATGAACACCTTAACATACTCTCTCCAATTTCAACCCACAGCCAAACTACCATATAACTATATAGATAAGGTCCTGAAATTATTGAGAGATCAAACAGAACAATTGTTCACAACTTTGTGGACTAAAGCCAGTTCTCTTTGTAACTACTGCAGTGATATAGATGATGATGAGCAAATTTTCGTAGCATAATCCTGTAGTGGCACATTTAGGAATCAAGTTGACATTATTTATACACCAAGGGCTTTCACAAATCTAATGTCTATAAAATTAGATTTCCCAGATTTGGAGTTGTTAGAACTTAGTAACAGACAGTAACAGAAAAGTACATACCGGCTCTCTAGACGAATTTGGTAACCAATAGTTTGACCAATTTTCTCTCCCCGTTCAGCAGCAACCCTTTCAGCAACGGCAATTGCAGCCAAACGCCTTGGCTGGGTGCAGAAGATACGACAAGCAGTTCCATTTCTGTAACTGTCATCAAGAAGGAACTGAGGAATCTTACAGACAAAAATGATAAACAAATTAAATTCTGCATTTCAACTTATTTCATCTTTACTTATGCTTACGGCTTTAATAAATGTATATATATTTGCTACATTTGATTTATATATACCTGCACAATTTTAATAAGCATTCACTCAAAAAGAAAAAAATTTCATTACAGTGAAAAATAAAATATTCCCAAACATGCCCCTGTACCCTCTGTGCCCTCCTTGATTACACCGTAATCTTACCTTTCCGAAGTCCCGCGCTGTATGGTAATTAGCTCTAAGTAGTCACGGTGGGCTGAACTAGTCACAGTTCTGGGTGTAGCTAGGCAGGGTCCTGGGCAGTTTCGAGTGATGCAATCACGCCCAGAGGGGCGTGATTCAAAGACTTGCGCTCCGCTGACGTCACCTCCGGCTTGCGTTCCACGTCCCGGGGCCTGCGTTCCACATCGGCGACACTGTGACGTCTTCAGCACGCCACGCAGGCGCAGTACAGCGGGTAAAGACGCTGACGCACTGCGCATGCGTGGCGTGCTGAAGATGTCGCAGCACCGCCGACGTGGAACGCAGGCCCCAGGACGTGGAACGCAAGCCGGAGGTGACGTCAACGGAGGGCAGGTCTTTGAGTCACGCCCCTTTGGGCGTGATTACAGCGCTCAAAACCGCCCAGGACCGTGACTAGATCAGCCCATTGTGACTACTTAGAGCTAATTACCATACAGCGCGGGACGTTGGAAAAGTAAGATTACGGTGTAATCAAGGAGGGCACAGAGGGTACAGGCGCATGTTTAGGAAGCGTGCTGGGTGATGTACCAGCACATTTCCTTATCATTAGGGGCATATTCTGCATGATTGGTTCCCTTTAAGGGTGCCTTCACACTTACCGTATCGCTGCGTATTTAACGCTGCGTGTTTGGTGCAATTATACACATGCGAGTTTTGATTTTCACATGATTTTCATGTGAAAATCAAAACTCGCATGTAAAAATCGCACCAAACACGCAGCGATAAAAACGCAGCGTTAAATACGCAGCGATACAGTGCGTGTGAAGCTACCCTACAAGGGAATCTGTCAGCTGCAAGCAATGTTCTAAACTGTTGACACTGTTAGATAGCTGTTAGGTCAAGGAGACACACGGTACCCTCCACATATTAATTTGTGCCTCCAAAACGTATTCGTTTGGAACCTTAATTACAGCTGACAGATTCCTTTTAAAATTACATATTACCAGTGAAACCTGTCAGCAATTTCTTCAAGCCGATAGCAGCATGATGTAGGTGATGTTATAACTATTCTACATATGTCTGTACAATGTGTGCCTAATTTATGTATTTTAAAGGGTATTGGTTATTCTTAACAGGTGCTGGTTCTCTCTACAGATAGGCATGCAGTCACAGATGAGTGTGGAATATCAGGTTGCCATGATTATGTCCTGGGGCTTGTGCACTGAACTCACCCAGCTTAAGACGTATCAATTGCAACCTGATCGTCCAGCATCTGCTGTGACTGCATGCCCATCTTTAGAGAGAACCATTTGGAGAGGTACCCTTTAAGATATAAGGACATGCTTACAACAAATATGTTTGCTAGCTATTGATGAAGAAACTCCACATGCTAAATTAATACAGTGGTACCTCTGTTCTCAAGCTTAATTGGTTCTGGAAGGCAGTTTGGGAACCAAGCAGGGTCTTCCCATAGGAAATAATGTAAATGTGTTTAGTTGGTTCCAGCACCCAACAAAAATTAATTACAATACCCATTTATTACATTGATAAGTCCCCAGTATAATCATCACAGTACTATTCTGTACAGTACATTTTAAACAAAAAATGTTCAACAAAACCATCAGTTATAGTACAGCAGTGCACCAACTCTTCACTTATCTTTTACTATATAGTGCTACCCTCTCTCCAGCAATGTAAATTATGGGAGAAGGCGGTGCACCGACTGTACTACTCCTGTACTCTATATGCACTCCAGCAATCTTATACAGTACAGGATGGGAGATGGTGGTGCCCTGACTGTACTACTATTGTACTGTATATACACTCCAGCAGTCTTATACAGTACTGTACTCTATGTGAAGCCTCACCAGTGCTAAACTCACCAGGTACAACCCACCATCCACGCTTGCAAAAGTGTTCGGATACCGAGCAGAGTTTAAATTCTGAACATTACTTCTGAGTAAATTTTCATTTGAACACCAAGGTATCACTGTACTTCAAGACCGGATGCCAAAAAAAGTTTGAGAACCGACGCAAACTTTCCTTTAAAATACTGTTTGAGAACTGAACTGTTTGATTTCGGAGCAGTTTGAGAACCAGGGTACCACTGTACATGGATTCTGAAGGGTAGGATACAGAAGGCTTCTGTACATAAAAGTCATATGGACTTACCTGGGTGGTTTTTCCTGATCCTGTTTCACCAACAATCAGAACAACTTTATTGTCCTTAATAATCTTTACAATTTCCTCTTGCTTTTCATAAACTGGTAAAGATTGACGGAAAGAGTCAAATTCAGAATTTCCTCTCTTGACTGGCACTTGGGGGATTCCATTGTTCAGCCGTCCACTGGTTTTGTTGATCTCACGGCTCTCTAAAAACAAAAGTTTCAAATAACTTAACCTAGATCTGGTAAATTATACAACTTCTCAGCTGACTCTGTGCTTCAACAAACACATATACTTACTCACGCTTCCCATTTTCAAGATCTGTAGTACAACTTTCTAAAGAGACATGGTAGCATTGATTGATCGTGCATCGTAAAGACACTGCAAATGAGCCCCGATCTCGTTGAGTAACACTTGTTTTTGCCTGCAATCGGCTGCACATCGGTCGTCTAAAAGGCCTCTAACTTGTTGTTTATCACTCTGCTAAGAGGAATGATCCCCAAGGGTCCTATTCCACGGGTCGAGCAGGGCCCGATCAATGATGTAAACAAGCGTTTACTGGGCCTATTCCACGGCCCGACAATAGTTAGCGAGGGCTGCAGGGACATCGGTACCAATGTCCTTGCAGCGCTTGTTTCATACATTACCTGTCCAGGCGCAGGTCTTCTTGTCCCGGTCCCGTGCCGCAGAAGCTTCGTAGCGCCTGTCTGAACTGACACAGCCAATCACTGGCCGCGGCGGTCCCAGTCAGTGATTGGCTGAGCAGTCTGTCAGCTCAGACAGGGCACTCCGAAGCTGCTGCGGCATGGGACCGGGAGAAGGAGAAGACCTGCGCCTGGACAGGTAATGTATGATGTTTTGAAAACATCGGTCGCCCGCCGTGCCCGCTATTCCAAGTAGCCATGTGCGGGTGGCGACCAATGATTTTAGGTTTGAACCTAAATGAACGATCAGCCGATGACACGATCCTCGGCTGATCGTTCTCTCTATTCCGCGGAGCGACGATTCGGCCGATTATCGCTCCGTGGAATAGGCCCCTAAGACAATGAAACACTCACCAGCTTCTACAAACAAATTTTCCCGTTCTGTCTTTGGTAGCAGATCAGTTCTTTCCCTACTGGTCACAGGATACCGCTGAATGAGGTTCCTCAGGGCAAGCTTTGAGTTCTGTATGAGGCAACAGGACATCCGAGTTCTGCATGCTTCAGAGCCATCCTTCTTTCTTATAGTTAAATACCTATTAGTGCCTTTTCTGAAAATATAACATAAAAGTAAAAAAGTAAAGATTACTTAGTACATAAAAACACTGTACAATAATCAAATCTAAACAGAATCAGCTATTTGCTTTTGGTGCCAGAAGCAGGACCTGAGGCAATTGGCTGCTCTCACAAAAGCAAACAATACCTGTAAAACAACTATCAGAAATAATGTGAGAGGAGTATTCCCATCCCATCTCAGCCTGTTAGGGTCCATTTACACAGAAAGTCTATCTAACAGATTATCTGACAAAGATTTAAAGCCAAAGCAAGGAATGTATTTGAAAAGAGGAGAAATCTCAATCTTTCCTTTATGACCTGATCTCTGCTTATAGTCTGTTTCTGGCTTTGGCTTTAAATCTTTGGCAGATAATCTTTCTGTGTAAATGGACCCTTATCCCCTATTCATTGGATATTGGAGCTGCTGGAAACACCGGATTTGGCCTTCTAGGGTAATGAAACAGCAACATACATGCATGTACTTGCATTATGACTCCCATTACTAAGTGGTGATCCCAGGAGTACGGCCCACAACCTCTGACAAGTTGATGACTGCGGTGGTAATGTGACTTCCACTCCAGTGAGATAAGGGTGCTAACCAGAGGATCAGTGTGGGATGGTAGAAGTGAGTTACTGATGGTTTGTTACTTTGTTGCTTTTTATTATGGCCCTTTTAAAACTTTTTAAAAAAATCTTTTTTTGTAAGATAGATAACCCCTTTATAGTCTATGGACACCTTTGCACCTCCTGTGAAAATATAAAGATCTATTGATGGAAATAGCGCTCTATGTTTTCTGGCAGGGGGACAGAATGACTAAGAGGAATAAGTCAAACTAAACGGGTGATCTTTTGGTCACATTCACTACTGAATGAATAAATATACTCAGTTAGCCTCTAAAGGGTATCCCCTGATTTCTTCTGTATTCTGCTGATTTCTTCTGTATTCTACTGATTTCTATGGCTAACATGGTACAACAATATTTTACTAGATGTATCAAATGACATGTGATATAAGGAATTTAGATTTGTGGGCTAGAGGGACTCGGTTACAAAAAAGTAATGTTAACACAATAACTTACCCTTTGCTCTTAGATATTAGTCCAAGTGACTGGGCAAGTCGATGGATATAGGCTCTTTCAGTGCTGGTCAGAGAAGAAGGGAATTCCGTCTCTTAAACAAAAGAAAAGCACAATCTACTGTGTTAATTGAAACTCATTTTGGAAGGTCTAACTACTGGTACAGTTAACATAATGAAGTACATATTACTAGATACAGTGGTGCTTTGGATTATGAGCATAATTCGTTTCGGGACTGTGCTTGTATTCCAAATCACTCTTAAACCAAAGCAAATTTTCCCATTAGAAATCATTGAAATGCAGACAATTGGTTCCACACCCCCAAAAATAATTTTTTATTCTGAATAACATCTAGAACAGATAAACAATGATAAGCAGCTGAATATGACATATTATAAGTTACTGTACAGTATAACAATCAGCATGTGGAGTATAATGTATAGTAACTGCATAAACCTGAAATAACAGCAGGAATTTGTAGATACAGGATGGAACTGCAGATCCCCATAATGCAGTAGTGTAGTACAACAGGCTAAAATAGAGAAGCAGGGCTGCTGTCAGAGGTCTGTGTGGTCACATGACAGCAATGGGGAAGGGAGGTGTTCAGCATGGACCAATCAGGAAGTGAGAATCACAGAGCTGTGCAGGAGGACAGTGACAGAAACTTCTCTATACAGAAGTGTGAATGGCAGTGTGAGTGCAGGCACATTATAGCAGCAGTGTGTATAGCTGAGTGGAAGTGCAGGCACATTATAGCAGGAATGGAGAGGATGGGAAACACAATGGCTGACAGAGACTGCAGGGAGCATAAAGGAATGAGTAGGAAATATGTGGGCACATATCTGCAACACTCTCTGTCCAGGAAGAGAGGGGTTACACTGTGAGCTCTTCTTGCAAAATGCTCTTAATCCAAGTTACTCCTAAACCAAGGTACCACTGTATATAAAATGATACTTGTCAGCTCTCCTGGATTACTTACTGGAATGATGCAGCCAACGCACCAAGCTGACCACTACTTACTGACCATGAGGTGTGGATCTTAAAACGTTGGTTCTAGTGAACACTGTTAAAGGGGTACTCCAGCGTGGGGGCACTTTTGCGCTGGGACCAGGGACGAGGTGGCGAAGGGAAAAGACGTCCACTCACCTCCCCGATTCCAGCGGCGGGTCCCGCATCGCGGCGCTCCGGTGCCCGGCCGCTTCCGGGTGTCTGACGCGGGCCCGAGACTTGACGTCTTAGGTCCGCTCAGCCACTCAGTTAAGGAGGCGGGATCCGGGATCCGCCGCTGGAACCGGGGAGGTGGGTGGACGTCTTTTCCCCGTCCCCAGCGCAAAAGTGCCCCCACGCTGGAGTACCCCTTTAACCATAAGATGGCTTTCGATAGAGGGGCATGTGACGTATACGTCACTTTGCATTCTCCACAGCGGCTTTTTGTCTCACCCCTATCCCCTCATAGACTGTAAGCTCTTGTGAGCGGGGTCTTTCTTCCACATTTGACCAATTAGTGTGTCATTTTGTCTGATTACAATAAATATTGTCTGTTTATGTACCCTGAGAATTGTAAATGCTGCAGAATATGTTGGTGTTATATAAATAAATATTATTCATGTAACTATTATTTAGCTTGTCAGTAATAATGCATACCTTTTTGGTCACTATAGCGAAATCTGTCCAGTGCAATATTAACGGCAATCTTCACCTCTTCATCTATACGAATATCTTTCAGCCCCTTTGCTTTTCCACATTTTAAAGCCTTTGGTTTTAAAACTATGCTAGGGCTTGGCGACATGCTGTTAGGACGAGACATTTTTACTGCACAAAAACAAAATAAATTGTACTGTAAAATCACAAAGTATTTATAGTTCACAATTTAGCAAGTTCACAGATTGTTAGCCATATTAACAAACAAGTATAGCATTAAACCCCAGGTGGTATTTTGTTGTGCAGTCGAGGGGGAAAAACTACCCCTTAGTACACACTTCTTTGAACACATCAACATCAGACATAGTGTGTGACACAAAGGCATTTCGCATGGGAGTCAGGGGCTTAGGTATTAACACCTCCCCGTGTATATCATCCAAAACATACAATTCCCCCACCTGCTTTTGCACTTTCATTAAAAAACTAAACTAACATGCATTTGCAAATGCGTAAGTTTTTGGCATCACTATGCAGACATCTAAACTGAATATTCACTCTTCAGTGATGAGCGCAACGGGATGTCACTGCAGAACACCGTCTCTATATTCATGCAGAGGGAAAGGCCAGAAAAGTGCAGTAGCCCCAACCCCAATGCACCAAAAGGGGAAATTTTATTAAATTGTATTCCCATAATACCAATATAAAAGACTTGGATACCCAAGATACTTGTATTACCAATTCTATATTTAAAGAATGCACAGATACATGATAGCCCCACAGCTCTCTATTTGCTGGTGGTAATAGCCACCTACACATGCTTTCAGTTCACCACTCACTTATGCCTCCAACTTAGGGCTCGGTGATATTGGCCTAAATCAATATCGCGGTTTATCGCACATGTAGCTGCGGTAACGATAATTGGACGATAACTATGACACGCCCCCTTTGTAAGCCACACCCTTTTACAAGCCACACCCACTTGGCCGTGCCAAACTGGGGATAGTTTGTTTCAATAAAGTAAAAAAAGGGAAAGTAATGAGCAGCTCAATGAGCAGCAACCCAAACTATGTGCACACTACAGGACGTGTATATACCGGTATATAGCTATGTACTATAGGTACCCAGAGTGTATATGATGGGTATATAGTATATACAGGTGACAGTACAGGGATGTACAGTATATATGATGGGTATATAGTATGTTATGTATAGGTGACAGTACAAAGGCACTGTTATGGGGACATTATGAGTGGCACATTATAGGGGGCTGTAGATGGCGCTGCACTGACACGCCGTGAAGATATCTCTCTCTCTCCTATCTATCTCCTCTACTATACGGGGAGGTGGGCAGCGGTGTATGGGTATACAGGGGGGCGGGCAGGGGTCTATGGGTATATGGGAGGCTGGCAGGGGTCTATGGGTATACGGGGGGAGCGGGCAGGGGTCTATGGGTATACAGGGGGGCGGGCATGGGTCTATGGGTGTATGGGTATACAGGGGGGAGGGCAGGGGTGTATGGGTATACAGGGGGAGGGAAGGGGTGTATGGGTATACAGGGGGGCAGGCAGGGGTGTATGGGTATACAGGGGGGGCGGGCAGGGGTCTATGGGTATATGGGAGGCGGGCAGGGGTCTATGGGTATACGGGGGGAGCGGGCAGGGGTCTATGGGTATACAGGGGGGCGGGCATGGGTCTATGGGTGTATGGGTATACAGGGGGGAGGGCAGGGGTGTATGGGTATACAGGGGGAGGGAAGGGGTGTATGGGTATACAGGGGGGCGGGCAGGGGTGTATGGGTATACAGGGGGGTGGGCAGGGGTGTATGGGTATACAGGGGGGCGGGCAGGGGTGTATGGGTATACAGGGGGGCGGGCAGGGGCGTATGGGTATACAGGGGGGGGCAGGGGTGTATGGGTTTATGGTTATACAGGGGGTCGGGCAGGGGTGTATGGGTATACAGGGGGGGGCGGGCAGGGGTCTATGGGTATACAGGGGGGGTGGGCAGGGGTCTATGGGTATACAGGGGGGCGGGCAGGGGTGTATGGGTATACAGTATACAGGGGGCGGGCAGGGGTCTATTGGTATACAGGGGGGCGGGCAGGAGTCTATGGGTATGGGACCTGTAGTTCCCTCAGTAACAGTACGGGACTGTAACATAGGAAGAATAATGGGCTGCAGCAGGCAGCAGACCACACACAGCAATAACTTCTCCTGCCTGCTGCAGCCCATTATTCCTCCTATGTTACAGCCCTGTACTGTTACTGAGGGGACTACAGGACAGCCGCCCCCATGTACTGCTCCTCTACCTTCAGCTCTGACATGGCCGCTACCCTGCACACACAGGACAACGTGTGCAGCGCTCGTTCGCCGGCCGGGGGGGGGGGGGGTGTCGGGGGACCGGTACCAGTCCCGACCGAGTGCCCTTCTCCCCCGGCCAGCAAGCGCTGCACGTTAATGTTCTGTGTGTGCAGGTACGCCGGGCGGGACGGGGGAGGGCGGGTGCTCGGACGGGATGGGTGCGGGGGGATGGCTGTGCACTCAGGAATATTCTCCCCTGGACCCTGCTGCTCCTCCACTTCCCGCGCGCACACCGGCGTCCCTGCACAAACAGGACATTAAAGTGCAGCGCTCGCCGGCGCTCGGACGGTACTGGTGCCGGTTCCCCCCCTCACCCCCCGGCCGGCGAGCGCTGCACGTTAATGTCCTGTGTGCAAGGACGCCAGACGGGACGGGGGGAGGTCGGGCGCTCGGACTGGACGGGTGCGGGGGGAAGGCTGTGTACTCGGGCATTCTCACCTGGGCCCTGCTGCTCCTCCACCTCCCGCTCCAATTCCGGCGTCCCTGCACACAACGTGCAGCAATCACGCCGGGCCGCGAGTTTGTGTGCAGGAGCTCTCTGGGAGATAAAAATACAAAATTACCGCAGATAACATCCTGGCTAAGTTGAGGTCGGTTAACCGACGCCAGTGACGGTATCGGTATTTTTGCGGTATACCGCCTAGCTCTACTCCAACTACACTAACACACGCAAGGTCCAAACCTGGGACTTCCCGGGATCCTGCAGAGGGAGAAGCCAAATCGTATGACGTCACCTGGAAGCCTAACACATACAATGGAATACAACAGGAATAGCAACCATCACTGAACTAGGTAAAGAAGCAAACCCCTGGGGTGTATTTATAACATCTATAATATTTGACAATAATTGAAACAAGGACACATTATTATTGTAAATCATATGCCGCATCACCTGCAGTACATGAAGATAACATGAATAATAACGCAGATCTTTAATGAACCAGAGCTAAAATATATAAAAAAAATTACATTACATCATAAGGATAAATTTATTGGTCAAAACTGTACAAGGAGGATCTAATACCCGGTTGCACCACCTCTAGCATGGACAAAATATGAGATATGGCTGGGCATGGAGGCATACGGTCCTATGCAGCCACATGGATTAATACGCAGAGCGTTTGGGTTCAGATAACGAACATTTTGACAGGTTGTCTCAATGCTATGAAATCAGCGGAGTGGCTGCGTAAATGCTCATAACTCTGCACCACAAAACCTCAGTGATGTAAGGGGCCAGCCTTCAAGAAGAGTGGGATACCATGTCTCAGCAATAAGACGACTTGTGAACAGCAGGAGACGTCGATGTCAAGCTGTAATTAATGCTCAAGGGCACATGACAAGTTATTGAGACACTGACATTTTGTTGGAGTATCCCACCACTGGTGTTGGCTTTGTTCTGAATGTTAAATTTTTTGAGATAAAGAAATCACCACAGCTGCTTCTGCTTAAATGCCCGATAATATAGTATCACTGTAGCGTGAACTTTTTACCTTTTTCATAAGTTTCTCTCACAAGTCAAATATCCCCAACTCTTTGTGAGGAGTGTATATTACAGTAAACACAAAGGTGACACGCATACACTATTAGGCCATGTTCCCACATAGTAGACATAGACACTTGCCATTCCAGCTAGATGATCTTCACTGCCGCTGAATTCGGATGCGGGCACATCAGTGTGCGCCCGCATCCGAATTCCCTGCACGCTCCATTGTGTGCACTGACAAGTTCTCAGCGGCCGCTATTCAATGATTAGCGACCGCAGAAAACTGACATGTCAGTTTTTTGCGGCGCCGCTAGGGATCCTGGGCAGGGTGTATACCATGTGTGTACACTCTGGCCGGGATTCCATAAATGGCAGCACTATGTAAGTTCTGTAGCAATCACAGCCATTGTTGCAAATCGGCAACAAAGGCCGTGATTTCAACGGAAGTTATGTAGTATGAGCATAGCCTAAAGGGTGTTTACCATACTGGAGGACACTATTATGGATGACAGGTATACATTATTATGAATATATGTACATGTGTAACATATTCATCTATGTGTATCTACAAGTGTGCACCTATCACCTGTACATCCATAAGAGTGTACACTTGTCCCATATACATCCATATCTGTACGCTTGTCACCCTCTACATCAGTAACAGTGTACGCCTGACACATCTACATCTGTAATAGTGTAAGCCTGTCACATCTACAACCATAATAGTGTACATCTGTCACCCATACATCCATAATAGTGTAAGCCTGTCACATATTCCTATATATTAGTGTAAGCCTGTCACATATTCCTATATATTAGTGTAAGCCTGTCACATATTCCTAAATAATAGTTTAAGCCTGTCACATATTCCTACATAATAGTGTAAGCCTGTCACATATTCCTAAATAATAGTGTAAGCCTGTCACATATTCCTACATAATAGTGTAAGCCTGTCACATATTCCTACATAATAGTGTAAGCCTGTCACATATTCCTACATAATAGTGTAAGCCTGTCACATCTACATTAATAATAGTGTAAGCCTGTCACTTTTTTTTTTTTTTTTTTTAAATAGTTTTTTATTGCAAAATTTCATATATTCCCAGATACATAACAATAAGAGAGATAGTTTACATAAAACAAAATGTCACCATGCCTAGTGTGTAACATACATATACAGAAAGCGGGCCCTGGCCTAATAGGCCGTGACCTCCACCTATCCTATACATCAAATCTCTATGCTAGAAACAGATCACATTAATATACCTTGTGTTCACTAACCATCGTACTTAGGCATAGAAAGAGCTCAAACAAGATTTTTCTCCAAACATAATCGTAATATCGTAGGGTTTAAACATAGGCACAGTGAACATTAATAATCCAGATTCCCCCCCCCCCCCCCCCCCCCCTTTAAAGCAGCAGTGGTGCAGGAAAGAAGAAAAAAGGGGGGGGGGAGGAGAAACAAACAAACCTCGCAGTTGACTACTTACTCCACTATTCTACTAATGCCTCCTAGTCTAGTCCAGCCATCCCCTCCAGATAAGCCTGTCACATTTACATTAATAATAGTGTAAGCCTGCTACATATTCCTACATAGTAGTGTAAGCCTGTCACATCTACATTAATAATAGTGTAAGCCTGTCACATATTCCTACATAGTAGTGTAAGCCTGTCACATCTACATTAATAATAGTGTAAGCCTGTCACATATTCCTACATAATAGTGTAAGCCTGTCACATATCCCTACATAATAGTGTAAGCCTGTCACATTTACATTAATAAATGTGTAAGCCTGTCACATATTCCTACCTAGTAGTGTAAGCCTGTCATATATTTCTATATATTAGTGTAAGCCTGTCACATATTCCTACATAATAGTGTAAGCCTGTCACATATTCCTATATAGTAGTGTAAGCCTGTCACATATTCCTACATAAGGCTATGTTCACACTACGTATATTTGAGGCTGTATATTTGAGGCTGTATAGCAACCAAAACAAGGAGTAGATTGAAAACACAGAAAGGCTCTGTTCACATAATGTTGTAATTGAGTGGATGGCCGTCATTTAATGGAAAATATTTGCTGTTATTTTAAAACAACGGCTGTTATATTGAAATAATGGCAGTTATTTACCGTTATATGGCGGCCATCCACTCAATTTCACCATTGTGTGGACAGAGCCTTTCTGTGTTTTTAATCCACTCCTGGTTTTGGTTGTTATGAGGACCTGACATCCTCAAATATACATAGTGTGAACCCAGCCTAATAGTGTAAGCCTGTCACATATTCCTACATAATAGTGTAAGCCTGTCACATATTGCTATATAGTAGTGTAAGCCTGTCACATATACCTATATAGTAGTCTAAGCCTGTCACATATTCCTACATAGCAGTGTAAGCCTGTCACATATTTGTGTAAGCCTGTCACATATTCCTATATATTAGTGTAAGCCTGTCACATATTCCTACATAATAGTGTAAGCCTGTCACATATTGCTATATAGTAGTGTAAGCCTGTCACATATACCTATATAGTAGTCTAAGCCTGTCACATATTCCTACATAGCAGTGTAAGCCTGTCACATATTTGTGTAAGCCTGTCACATATTCCTATATATTAGTGTAAGCCTGTCACATATTCCTACATAATAGTGTAAGCCTGTCACATATATATAGTAGTGTAAGCCTGTCACATATTCCTACATAATAGTGTAAGCCTGTCACATATTCCTATATAGTAGTGTAAGCCTGTCACATATTCCTACATAGCAGTGTAAGCCTGTCACATATTCGTGTAAACCTGTCACATATTCCTATATATTAGTGTAAGCCTGTCACATATTCCTACATAGTAGAGTAAGCCTGTCACATATTCCTACATAATAGTGTAAGCCTGTCACATATTCCTACATAATAGTGTAAGCCTGTCACATATTCCTACATAATAGTGTAAGCCTGTCACATATTCCTACATAATAGTGTAAGCCTGTCACATATTCCTACATAATAGTGTAAGCCTGTCACATATTCCTACATAATAGTGTAAGCCTGTCACATATTCCTACATAGTAGAGTAAGCCTGTCACATATTCCTACATAATAGTGTAAGCCTGTCACATATTCCTACATAATAGTGTAAGCCTGTCACATATTCCTACATAATAGTGTAAGCCTGTCACATATTCCTACATAATAGTGTAAGCCTGTCACATATATTTCTATATAGTAGTGTAAGCCTGTCACATATTCCTACATAATAGTGTAAGCCTGTCACATATTGCTATATAGTAGTGTAAGCCTGTCACATATACCTATATAGTAGTCTAAGCCTGTCACATATTCCTACATAGCAGTGTAAGTCTGTCACATATTTGTGTAAGCCTGTCACATATTCCTATATATTAGTGTAAGCCTGTCACATATTCCTACATAATAGTGTAAGCCTGTCACATATTCCTATATAGTAGTGTAAGCCTGTCACATATTCCTACATAGCAGTGGAAGCCTGTCACATATTCGTGTAAACCTGTCACATATTCCTATATATTAGTGTAAGCCTGTCACATATTCCTACATAGTAGAGTAAGCCTGTCACATATTCCTACATAATAGTGTAAGCCTGTCACATATTCCTACATAATAGTGTAAGCCTGTCACATATTCCTACATAATAGTGTAAGCCTGTCACATACTGCTATATAGTAGTGTAAGCCTGTCAGATATACCTATATACTAGTGTAAGCCTGTCACATATTCCTACATAGCAGTGTAAGCCTGTCACATATTCGTGTAAACCTGTCACATATTCCTATATATTAGTGTAAACCTGTCACATATTCCTACATAATAGTGTAAGCCTGTCACATATTCCTACATAATAGTGTAAGCCTGTCACATATTCCTACATAATAGTGTAAGCCTGTCACATATTGCTATATAGTAGTGTAAGCCTGTCACATATACCTATGTAGTAGTGTAAGCCTGTCACATATTCCTACATAATAGTGTAAGCCTGTCACATATTCCTACATAATAGTGTAAGCCCGTCACATATTCCTACATAAGGCTATGTTCACACTACGTATATTTGAGGCTGTATTTGGTCCTCAAGTCAGATCCTCATAGCAACCAAAACCAGGAGTGGATTAAAAACACAGAAAGGATCTGTTCACACAATGTTGTAATTGAGTGGATGGCCGCCATTTAACCCCTTAACGACATCGGGCGTATGTGTACGCCCCCGCAGCCTGGTACTTAACGCAAACGGGCGTACACATACGCCCGATGTTTACCAGATCGCTGTGTGTAAACACACGGCGATCCGGTAACGATGGCTGCTGTAATACACAGCAGACCATGGTAGCTTGTCAGCACGGGGGGTGGATTACACCCCCCGTGCAGACGATCGCTGTAATTGGCTGATTTATTCAAATCAGCCAACTACAGCAATTTTCCGGTTCCCGGGTCATCGGTGACCCGGGGCCCCGGAATTTAATGGTGATTGGTGCTGTACGAGACAGCACCAATCACCATTACTGTATATACTGGAGGGGGCCATGGTGCCACCCCCCAGATCGCCGCTATTGGCCGGACAAGCCCGGCCGGCCAATAGCGACGATCAAAGTAAAAATAAATATTATTACTTTTCTCTACACCCCTCAGCTAGTTAGCCAAGAGGTGCAGAGAAAGTGTGTGTGGTGTGCAGGCACCATACTCACCGGATCCCGTCGTCCGGACGGAAGATCTGCGGTCCCGCGGCGTCCACGTGATTTTCCGCTCGGCTCCTGTCGGTTTCGCTCGGCTCTCGTCGGCTTTCGTCGTTTTTCTTTGGATATCTTCGTCCAGGTACTTGTACTGCCCCCTAGCGGCTGACTAGTGTATATAATACACTAATCAGTGGCTTTGGAGTAAAGAGGTTGTTTTTTATGGTTTCTTTTGCGCCCTTCCACCGATGAGTGCTGATCAGCATCGCACGTAAGTGCGCCGCTGATCAGCAACTCCTCTTTTTTGGCATAGGTTTTCCCCCCCCCCCTTTTTTTTTTTCTATATCCTACCGCCACTGTCTGCTGATAAGTACCGCACATAAGTGCGGCATTTATCAGCAACTCCTTTTTTGGCGTAGGTTTCCCCCCCCCCTTACTGTGAAAAACACGTATAAAACACTACATTACACTACACTACCCCACATTACACATTACACTACTTGAAATAAAGTTTTACACTACACCACTACACTACATCACATTTACATACCCCCCATACACCAATCCCCGAATAATGTCCCAGAGAGTGTTTTCGGTGGAGGAGCCATACGCGCTTATTGCCTCCAACACCGAAACAGCCAGTGAGGATGAATGGGGGGATCCTTCTTTCCTCCATTCATCCTCATCATCATTATCATCATCATCATCATCCAGTGATGATGACTATCGACCTAAGCGTCCAAGGAGGACGCCTCGGGCTGCCCGCCAGACACGTCATCCCATCCCGCCCCCTGCTCCCCAGACAGGTGACCCCATCCCGTCCCCTGCTCCCCAGACACGTCATCCCAACCCACCCCCCGCCCCCCAGACACGTCATCCCATACCGCCCCCTGCCCCCCAGACAGGTGACCCCATCCTGCCCCCCGCCCCCCAGATAGGTGACCCCATCTGGACCCCAGACCCCCAAAATTATCAGCCCTGGATTCCTGGCTTTATGGCAACGGCGGGAATCCAAATTAACCCCACAGGTCTCAGAGAAATAGACTTTTTCAAGCTCTATTTCTCTGATGACCTTATCAATTTGATGGTGGCGTAAACAAACCTGTACGCGCACCAATTTATAGCCCAGAACCCCTCCTCTTCTTTTGCTAGGCCCATGGCGTGGACCCCTACTGATGCAGCCGAAATGACTAAATTTTGGGGGCTCCTGCTGCACATGGGCCTAGTAAAAAAAACTACAATTCGGCAATACTGGAGTGGGGATATTATATATAATACCCCACTTTACAGTATGGCCATGGGACGGTTTCGATTCGAAGCCCTCCTAAAATTCTTGCATTACAATGACAATGCAAGGTGCCCCCCACGAGATGATCCCTCGTATGACCGACTGTACAAAGTACGGCCGGTCATAGAGCACTTCTCAGCCAAATTTACTGAGATGTATATCCCAGAGAAATACATCTCAGTAGATGAGTCCCTCCTGAGCTTCAAAGGAAGACTCCATTTCCGCCAGTACCTTCCTAACAAAAGATCACGGTATGGCGTGAAACTATACAAACTCTGTGAGAGTACCTCAGGGTACACTTACAGATTTAGAGTATATGAGGGTAGGGACACCCAAATCCAGCCCCCAGAATGCCCCCCCATCCTCGGAGTTAGTGGGAAGATCGTTTGGGAACTGATCTTCCCAGTGCTGGATAAAGGTTATCACCTGTACGTTGATAACTTTTATACCAGCATCCCCCTGTTTCGGTCACTCGCTGCCCGAGCTACTGTAGCTTGCGGCACGATCCGAAAAAATCAAAGAGGTCTACCAAGTCACCCTGTTAGACAAGTAATGCCAAGGGGGGAGAGCAAGGCCTAAGCCTGTGACAATATGTTGTTGGTCAAATATAAGGACAAACGCGATGTCCTTATTTTGACCACAATTCACAGGAATAGCACCACCCCTGTCACTGTACGTGGTACCACAAACGTGGTGAACAAACCTGATTGTATTCTAGAGTACAATCAGTATATGGGAGGAGTTGAAATTTTTCACTTTCACGTTACATTGTTCCCTATTTGTGCCCGTCACCAGTGTGGTCCATATGCTCACTGCACCCCTTGTTAGATTCCTTGAGTGGTGTAGTTTCCAAAATGGGGTCACTTGTGGCGGTTTACCATTGTCCTGGTAGCATAGGGCCTCTGTAAATGCAACATGGCCCTTGAAATCCATTTCAGCCAAATCCAGCCTCCAAAAGCCAAATAGTGCACCTTCCCATTTGAGGCTCGTCTTGCGGCCGCATGGCGCTTTATGTGCACATGTGGGGTATTTCTGTACTCGGGACAAACTGCTCTACACGTTTTGTGGGTTTTTTCTCTTTTAAACCCTTGTGAAAATTAAACATTCACAGCTAGGCCAATGTTTTAGTGTTAAAAATTTTATTTTTACACAACATCGTTGATCTAGTCTTGACATTTCTCATTTGCACAAGGGGTTAAAAGAGAAGAAACAGAACAAAACATGTAGAGAAATTTCCCCCGAGTACGGAAATACCCCACATGTTGACCTAAGGCGCTATGCGGCCGCAAGACAAGCCTCCAATGGAAAGGAGCGCCATTTAGCTTTTTGGGGCTGGATTTGAGTAGAATGGATTTCGAGGGCCATGATGCATTTAAAAACTCCCTGTGTTGCCAAAACAGTGAACCCCCCCCACAAGTGACCCCATTATGGAAACTACACCCCTCAGGGAATGTAACAAGGGGTGTAGTGAGCATATGGACCCCACTGGTGACTGGCACAAATGTGGAACAATGTGGCGTGAAAATAAAATATTAAATTTTTTTACACTATAATGTTGGTTTAGCCTTGAATTTTTCATTTTCACAAGGGGTTAAAAGAGAAAAAAAACACAATGTGTAGAGCAATTTCCCCCGGGTCCGTAAATACCCCACATGTGGACATAAAGCGCCATGTGGGCGCAGGGCAAGCCTCCGAAGAGAAGGAGCGCCATTTGGATTTTGGAAGCTGGATTTCACTAGAATGGATTTCAAGGGCCATGTCGCATTTACAGAGCCCTCGTGCTGCCAAGACACTGGAAACCCCCCACAAGTGACCCCATTCTGGAAACTACACCCCTCAAGGAATCTAACAAGGGGTGCAGTGAGGATATGGACCCCTTGATGATGGGCACATTTGTGCCATGAAAGTGAAAAAATGAAAATTTTCCCTTTCAGGTCACATTGTTCCACATTTGTGCCCGTCACCAGTGGGGTCCATATGCTCACTGCACCCCTTGTTAGATTCCATGAGGGGTGTAGTTTCCAGAATGGGGTCACTTGTGGGGGGTTTCCAGTGTCTTGGCAGCACGAGGGCTCTGTAAATGCGACATGGCCCTTGAAATCCTTTCCAGTGAAATTCAGCTTCCAAAATCCAATTGGCACTCCTTCCCTTTGGAGGCTCGTCCTGCGCCCCCTTGGCACTTTATCGCCACATGTGGGGTATTTCCGTACTCGGAAGAAAATTCGCTACACATTTTGTGTCTTTTTTTTCCTCTTATCCCTTTAAGAAAATGAAAAATTGAAGGCTAGAACAACGTTTTAGTGTAAAAAATATTTTTTTCTTTTTTCACGCCATATTGTTCAGAAAATCTGTGAAGCACCTGTGGGGTCCAGATGCTCACCGCACCCCTTGTTACATTCCTTGAGGGGTGTAGTTTTCTAAATGGTGTCCCTTTAGGGGTGTTTTTTAGGTTTTGGCACCCCAGAGCCTCTGCCAACCTGAAGTGGTACAGTCAAAAATGACCAAATATAACGGAGGCATTGAAATTCACTAGGCGCTCCCTTATATCTGAGGCTTGTGGTTGCGTCAAATAGCGCAATAGGGCCACATATGGGGTATTTCTATTAACTGCAGAAACGGGGCAATCAATATTGGGGTGAATTTCTCTGGTAATAGGTTTATAATTATGAAAAATATTGGATTACAATAAAATCTCTGCACAGAAAATTAAAATTTTCAAATTTCTTACACACTTGGCTTTTATTTCTGTGACTCCCCTAAAGGGTTAAAACACTTTCTGGATATGCTTTTGCAGAGTGTGGGGGGTGCAGTTTCTGAAATGGGGTGCTTTGTGGGGCTTTCTAACATACAGGCCCCTTAAATACACTTTAAACCTGAACAGGTCCCTAAAAATATCTGATTTTGAAATTTTACTGAAAATTTGAAAATTTGCTGCTAATATTTTAAGCTTCCTATTGTCTAAAAAAAATGAAAGATCGTTTAATAAATGCTGCCAACATAAAGTAGACATGTTGCTAATGCTATTTAATATATAATTTATGTGGTATAACCACTTTCTGTATAAGCAAAAAAGTTTCAAAGTTGGAAAAATGCATTTTTTCACATTATTTGGGGTTTTTTCATAAAGATTCGTTATGAGTATCGACTCCAATTTACCAGAAATGTAAAGTACAATATGTCACGAGAAAACAATCTCAGAATCAGCCGGATAGGTAAAAGCATCCCGAAGTTATTAATGAATAAAGTGACACTGGTCATATTCATAAAATTTGTCTATGTCATTAAGGCCATTTCAGGCTCTGTCCTTAAGGGGTTAATGGCAAATATTTGCTGTTATTTTAAAACAACGGCTGTTATATTGAAATAATGGCAGTTATTTACTGTTATATGGCGGCCATCCACTCAATTTCACCATTGTGTGGACAGAGCCTTTCTGTGTTTTTAATCCACTCCTGGTTTTGGTTGCTATGAGGCCTGAAATATACAGCCTCAAATATACGTAGTGTGAACCCAGCCTAATAGTGTAAGCCTGTCACATATACCTATATAGTAGTGTAAGCCTGTAACATATTCCTACATAGTAGTGTAAGCCTGTCACATATTCGTGTAAACCTGTCACATATTCCTAAATAGTAGTGTAAGCCAGTCACATATTATTGTAAGCCTGACACATATACCTATATAGTAGTGTAAGCCTGTCACATAAACCTATATAGTAGTGTAAGCCTGTCACATATTCCTACATAATAGTGTAAGCCTGTCACATATTCCTAAATAATAGTGTAAGCCTGTCACATATTCCTACATAATAGTGTAAGCCTGTCACATCTACATTAATAATAGTGTAAGCCTGCCACATTTACATTAATAATAGTGTAAGCCTGCCACATATTCCTACATAGTAGTGTAAGCCTGTCACATATTCCTACATAGTAGTGTAAACCTGTCACATATTCCTACCTAGTAGTGTAAGCCTGTCACATATTCCTACATAATAGTGTAAGCCTGTCACATATTCCTACATAATAGTGTAAGCCTGTCACATATTCCTACATAATAGTGTAAGCCTGCCACATATTCCTACATAATAGTGTAAGCCTGTCACATCTACATTAATAATAGTGTAAGCCTGCCACATTTACATTAATAATAGTGTAAGCCTGCCACATATTCCTACATAGTAGTGTAAGCCTGTCACATATTCCTACCTAGTAGTGTAAACCTGTCACATATTCCTACCTAGTAGTGTAAGCCTGTCACATATTCCTACATAATAGTGTAAGCCTGTCACATATTCCTACATAATAGTGTAAGCCTGTCACATATTCCTACATAATAGTGTAAGCCTGCCACATATTCCTACATAATAGTGTAAACCTGTCACATATTCCTACATAGTAGTTTAAGCCTGTCACATATTCCTAAATAATAGTGTAAGCCTGTCACATATTCCTACATAGTAGTGTAAACCTGTCACATATTCCTACATAGTAGTGTAAGCCAGTCACATATTATTGTAAGCCTGACACATATACCTATATAGTAGTGTAAGTCTGTCACATATACCTATATAGTAGTGTAAGCCTGCCACATATTCCTACATAATGGTGTAAGCCTGCCACATATTCCTACATAATAGTGTAAGCCTGCCATATATTCCTAAATAATAGTGTAAGCCTGCCACATATTCCTACATAATAGTGTAAGCCTGTCACATATTCCTACATAGTAGTGTAAGCCTGTCACATATTCCTACATAGTAGTGTAAGCCTGTCACATATTCCTACATAGTAGTGTAAACCTGTCACATATTCCTACCTAGTAGTGTAAGCCTGTCACATATTCCTACATAATAGTGTAAGCCTGTCACATATTCCTACATAATAGTGTAAGCCTGTCACATATTCCTACATAATAGTGTAAGCCTGTCACATATTCCTACATAGTAGTGTAAACCTGTCACATATTCCTACATAGTAGTGTAAGCCAGTCACATATTATTGTAAGCCTGACACATATACCTATATAGTAGTGTAAGTCTGTCACATATTCATATATAGTAGTGTAAGCCTGTCACATATTCCTACATAATAGTGTAAGCCTGTCACATATTCCTACATAATAGTGTAAGCCTGCCACATATTCCTACATAATAGTGTAAGCCTGTCACATATTCCTACATAATAGTGTAAGCCTGCCACATATTCCTACATAATAGTGTAAACCTGTCACATATTCCTACATAATAGTGTAAGCCTGTCACATATTCCTACATAGTAGTGTAAGCCTGTCACATATTCCTAAATAATAGTGTAAGCGTGTCACATATTCCTACATAGTAGTGTAAACCTGTCACATATTCCTACATAGTAGTGTAAGCCAGTCACATATTATTGTAAGCCTGTCACATATACCTATGTAGTAGTGTAAGCCTGTCACATATTGCTATATTTTAGTGTAAGCCTGTCACATATACCTACATAATAGTGTAAGCCTGTCACATATTCCTACATAATAGTGTAAGCCTGTCACATATTCCTACATAATAGTGTAAGCCTGCCACATATTCCTACATAATAGTGTAAACCTGTCACATATTCCTACATAATAGTGTAAGCCTGTCACATATTCCTACATAATAGTGTAAACCTGTCACATATTCCTACATAATAGTGTAAGCCTGTCACATATACCTATGTAGTAGTGTAAACCTGTCACATATACCTACATAATAGTGTAAGCCTGTCACATATACCTACATAATAGTGTAAGCCTGTCACATATACCTATGTAGTAGTGTAAGCCTGTCACATATTTCTATATGGTAGTGTAAGCCTGTCACATATTATTGTAAGCCTATCACATATACCTATATAGTAGTGTAAGCCTGTCACATATTCCTACATAATAGTGTAAGCCTGTCCCATATTCTTATATAGTAGTGTAAGCCTGTCCCATTTACATTAATACCAGTGTAATCCTGTCACAAGCCCCCCTCCCCGATGTGTGCCTGTCACCATCCCCCGAAGCCCCTCTTGGATACCGTCACCCCAATAACAGTGTCCATGGACACCCGCCCGCGCTCACCTCCAGGCAGCAGCAGCAGCTAGTTTCTTTTCTTAGTAAGGACCTTCTGACGTCGGGTGATCACGTGACACGAACAGTCACGTGCTACGGCATCCCGCGCGACCTAAAGTTCGCGAGACTGGCTGCAGAGCGATGTGCTGGCAGGGATAGTGTGTACTATGGTGTACGGACGGCAGTGTGTGTATTGGGGTTATGTACTACCTGGGATGACTGGTGTAATAAAGGAGATACGTCTCATGCGGGTCTGGGTTACAGTTTGGAGCTTTATTGGAGGGAGGTTAATGTGGTGTGGAGGGGAGTGGCAGTGAGGGCATTTCTGTATGCAGGGACTGGCAGTGAGGGCATTGCTGTATGCAGGATTGGCAGTGAGGGCATTGCTGTATGCAGGGACTGGCAGTGAGGGCATTTCTGTATGCAGGGACTGGCAGTGAGGGCATTGCTGTATGCAGGACTGGCAGTGAGGGCATTGCTGGGTGCAGGACTGGCAGTGAGGGCATTGCTGGGTGCAGGAGTGGCAGTGAGGGCATTGCTGGATGCAGGACTGGCAGTGAGGGCATTGCTGGGTGCAGGACTGGCAGTGAGGGCATTGCTGTATGCAGGACTGGCAGTGAGGGCATTGCTGGATGCAGAGACTGGCAGTGAGGGCATTGCTGGATGCAGAGACTGGCAGTGAGGGCATTGCTGTATGCAGGACTGGCAGTGAGGGCATTTCTGGATGCAGGAGTGGCAGTGAGGGCATTGCTGGATGCAGGACTGGCAGTGAGGGCATTGCTGTATGCAGGGACTGGCAGTGAGGGCATTGCTGTATGCAGGACTGGCAGTGAGGGCATTGCTGGGTGCAGGAGTGGCAGTAAGGGCATTTTTGTATGCAGGGACTGGCAGTGAGGGCATTGCTGTATGCAGGGACTGGCAGTGAGAGCATTGCTGGATGCAGGACTGGCAGTGAGAGCATTGCTGGATGCAGGACTGGCAGTGAGGGCATTGCTGGATGCAGGGACTGGCAGTGAGGGCATTGCTGGATGCAGGACTGGCAGTGAGGGCATTGCTGGATGCAGGGACTGGCAGTGAGGGCATTGCTGGATGCAGGACTGGCAGTGAGGGCATTGCTGGGTGCAGGAGTGGCAGTGAGGGCATTGCTGTGTGCAGGACTGGCAGTGAGGGCATTGCTGTGTGCAGAGACTGGCAGTGAGGGCATTGCATGGTGCAGGACTGGCAGTGAGGGCATTGCTGGGTGCAGGACTGGCAGTGAGGGCATTGCTGTATGCAGGGACTGGCAGTGAGGGCATTGCTGGATGCAGGACTGGCAGTGAGGGCATTGCTGGATGCAGGACTGGCAGTGAGGGCATTGCTGGGTGCAGGATTGGCAGTGAGAGCATTGCTGGATGCAGAGACTGGCAGTGAGGGCATTGCTGGATGCAGGGACTGGCAGTGAGGGCATTGCTGGATGCAGGACTGGCAGTGAGGGCATTGTATGCAGGACTGGCAGTGAGAGCATTGCTGTATGCAGGGACTGGCAGTGAGAGCATTGCTGGATGCAGGACTGGCAGTGAGAGCATTGCTGGATGCAGGACTGGCAGTGAGGGCATTGCTGGATGCAGGGACTGGCAGTGAGGGCATTGCTGGATGCAGGACTGGCAGTGAGGGCATTGCTGTATGCAGGACTGGCAGTGAGGGCATTGCTGTATGCAGGGACTGGCAGTGAGGGCATTGCTGGATGCAGGACTGGCAGTGAGGGCATTGCTGGATGCAGGACTGGCAGTGAGGGCATTGCTGGATGCAGGACTGGCAGTGAGGGCATTGCTGGGTGCAGGATTGGCAGTGAGAGCATTGCTGGATGCAGAGACTGGCAGTGAGGGCATTGCTGGATGCAGGGACTGGCAGTGAGGGCATTGCTGGATGCAGGACTGGCAGTGAGGGCATTGTTGTATGCAGGACTGGCAGTGAGAGCATTGCTGTATGCAGGGACTGGCAGTGAGAGCATTGCTGGATGCAGGACTGGCAGTGAGGGCATTGCTGGATGGATGCAGAGACTGGCAGTGAGGGCATTGCTGGATGCAGAGACTGGCAGTGAGGGCATTGCTGTATGCAGGGACTGGCAGTGAGGGCATTGCTGTATGCAGGGACTGGCAGTGAGGACATTGCTGTATGCAGGACTGGCAGTGAGGGCATTGCTGTGTGCAGGACTGGCAGTGAGGGCATTGCTGGATGCAGGACTGGCAGTGAGGGCATTGCTGGATGCAGGACTGGCAGTGAGGGCATTGCATGGTGCAGGATTGGCAGTGAGAGCATTGCTGGATGCAGAGACTGGCAGTGTGGGCATTGCTGGATGCAGGGACTGGCAGTGAGGGCATTGCTGGATGCAGGACTGGCAGTGAGGGCATTGTTGTATGCAGGACTGGCAGTGAGAGCATTGCTGGGTGCAGGACTGGCAGTGAGGGCATTGCTGGATGCAGGACTGGTAGTGAGGGCATTGCTGGATGCAGAGACTGGCAGTGAGGGCATTGCTGGATGCAGGGACTGGCAGTGAGAGCATTGCTGGATGCAGGACTGGCAGTGAGAGCATTGCTGGATGCAGGACTGGCAGTGAGGGCATTGCTGGATGCAGGGACTGGCAGTGAGGGCATTGCTGGATGCAGGACTGGCAGTGAGGGCATTGCTGGATGCAGGACTGGCAGTGAGGGCAATGCTGGATGCAGGGACTGGCAGTGAGGGCATTGCTGGATGCAGGACTGGCAGTGAGGGCATTGCTGGATGCAGGACTGGCAGTGAGGGCATTGCTGGATGCAGGACTGGCAGTGAGGGCATTGCTGGATGCAGGATTGGCAGTGAGGGCATTGCTGGGTGTAGGAGTGGCAGTGAGTGCATTGCTGTGTGCAGGACTGGCAGTGAGGGCATTGCTGTGTGCAGAGACTGGCAGTGAGGGCATTGCTGGGTGCAGGAGTGGCAGTGAGGGCATTGCTGTATGCAGGACTGGCAGTGAGAGCATTGCTGGGTGCAGGACTGGCAGTGAGGGCATTGCTGTATGCAGGACTGGGGGCACTTTGTATATGTGCGGGCATATAAATCTGCCTGTACATGAGGAATCTGATGTGCAATGCTTACACTCATATACTGTAGATGATCTGCAGCTAATCATGTGGATGTTAGTAATCCAAAGTGTATCACAATAGCAGGAACTGGTGTCAGAAAGTGCCAGAAATTTGTACTTTTTGTATATTAAAAAATCTCAAGTCTTTCTGTACTTATCAGCTGCTGTTTGTACTGCAGGAAGCAGGGTATTCTTCCAAGTCTGACACAGCACTCTCTGCTGCCACCTCTTTCCATGTCCAGAAACTCGACAGAGCAGTAGCAAATCCCCATAGTAAACCTCTCCTGCTCTCCAGACTGGAAATAATACCACTTCCTGCAGGACATACAGCAGCTGATAAGTACTACAAGACAAGTTTTTTTTAAGTAAATTACACATCTCTGGCACTTCGTAGCACCAGTTGATTTTAAAGTTGTTGTTTTTTTTCCTGAACTACCCCTTTAAATAACTCAAACTGGATCTATAGTGTCTTGGCATAGCTGCTTAAAGGGGTAGTGCGGCGCTAAAAAATTATTCACAGAATAACACACATTACAAAGTTATACAACTTTGTAATGTATGTTATGTCTGTGAATTGCCCCCTTCCCCGTGTCCCACCACCCCCGCCCGTGTACCCGGAAGTGTGTGGTGCATTATACATTACCTGATCCGTGTCGCGGTCGCGTCATCAGCTGCGATTGGCTGAGCATAACTGTGCTCAGCCAATCGCGGCTGAGCACAGTTATGACGCGGCGGAGGGGGGACCGCGGCAGCGATTCGGCCGTCCGCCCGAAGATGACGTTTGGCACAAGATGGCGGACGGCCTCGACACGGATCAGGTAATGTATAATGCACCACACACTTCCGGGTACACGGGTGGGGGGGGGGGGGATACGGGGAAGGGGGCGATTCACAGACATAACATACATTACAAAGTTGTATAACTTTGTAATGTGTGTTATTCTGTGAATAATTTTTTAGTGCCGCACTACCCCTTTAAATCAGCTACAGTCTGCTATGCACTGTGGAAAGGTTCTGCATGCCTCTTTTTATAGATTTCATGAGCCCTTTATAGCATATATAGAATATTTTTTGCCTGACACATGAATACTTTATGAACTCACCACTAGAGGGAGCTCCTTGACTTTCATATGCAGGGTCAGGATAAATCTCATGAGTATAGGGCTGCACAGGTTTTATACTGCAACAGCTGGAAGTCAACAGGGGAAAAAAAGTTCACTGATTCTGTATTTGTCACTAAAATGTTACCATCAAAAAATACTGTTTTAAGTGATTGTTTTATTTATTGCAGGAAGAATGCTGGTTAGCTTACTTGTCCCTGTGTGAAAAATTAAGGGTCCATTTACACAGAAAGATTATCTGCCAAAGATTTGAAGCCAAAGCCAGGAATAGACTATAAACAGAGATCAGGTCATAAAGAAAAGCCTGAGGTTTCTCCTCTTTTCAAATCCATTCCTGGCTTTGGCTTCAAATCTTTGGCAGATAATCTTTCTGTGTAAATGGACCCTTATGCTGGGTTTACACGGAGCGATTATCGGGCGAATTTTCGCGATAACGATCGAATTCGAACGATAATCGTACGTGTAAACATGTTCATAAATCGTCATTCACCGATCTCAAAAAATTCGCCGATCGTTCCGTGTAAACAGTCGTCGCGCGATAGTCCGGCCTCCCGCAGCCCCGCCCGCCGCACGGCCCCCCCGCTCATTTGCAGCCCCCTGCGCCGGTTCGATCGCCGCCCCGATCGCCTCCCACGCCGCCGCTTCGATCATCACCCCCGCAGCCCCGATCGCCACCCCCACCCGCCGCCGCTACGATTGGACATCCCCGATTCCCCTCTTCAGCGCACTGATTGGCTGAAGAGGTGAGCCAGGAATTTCAAACGGCTCCCCTTCAGCTAATCAGTGGTGCCGTGCATTGATTGGCTGAAGAGATGAGCCGGGAATTTTAAACGGCTCCCCTTCAGCCAATCAGTGCTGAAGAGGAGCACTGATTGGCTGAAGAGGAGCCGTTTGAAATTCCCTGCTCATCTCTTCAGCCAATCAATGCGCTGAAGAGGGGAGTCGGGGATGTCGGAAGACCTGCTGCGCGAAGCAGGTAACGTATGCTCTTGGCCGCGGGGGGGGGGGGGGGGGTATCGGAGCGGCGGCTGGGGGCGATCGGAGCGGCGGCCGGGGGGCGACCGGAGCGGCGGGGGTGTCGATCGGAGCCGCGGGGGTGGCGATCGGGGCAGCGCAGGGGGCTGCGGTTGAGCGGGGGGGCGGGCTGCGGGCGATCCGGGCTGCGGGCGTACGATCGCAAAACGATTTTTCCGTACGATATATCGTACCGTCTAAACGCTGATCGTTATAAAAAAAAAAACTTTACTTCGAAATCGTTAATTGTACGATCGGGCCAATAATCGCCTCGTGTAAACTTAGCATTAGGGCCCTTTTACACAGAAAGATTATCTGCCAAAGATTTGAAGCCAAAAACAGGAACAGACTATAAACAGAGATCAGGTCATACAGGAAAGCCTGAGATTTCTCCTCTATTCAAATCCAGTCCTGGCCTTGGCTTCAAATCTTTGGCTGATAATCTGTCAGATAATGTTTCTGTGTAAAAGGGCCCTTACACGCAGGATTTGATTAACCGCATACCGAGCTGGTGGTATCAGTGGATATACTGAAATCTATCAGTGGTGCTTCCAGCTCCGTAGTCAAGCAGAAGGTCTGAGCAACTAGAAGTTCTAAAAGAGCAGCATGGGAGGCCGCTAAGAGATTTATACACCTGTCAAAAAAAGTAATTGAGAGCCATTGTTCACAAATAGAGAAAACGTGGAACAGCAGTGAGGGTGCCCTCACACAGCTTTTTTTTTTTTTTTTTTTTTGCATTTCTTACACCCATGCGGTTGCATTTTTTTTCTGGCATTTTTGTGTGAATGTCCATTTTGTACTTTGGGCTTTTTCGGGTCCAAGCTTTTTCCCGAACATGGACTTCACTGGCAGAATGCAACAGTCTGGTCCCCAGGGGCTTAAATTAGACCACTCCTCCTGTGGGCCAGACTGTACTCCGTTCCGAGGGTGGGGGGATGGTTAACCCCTTCAAGACAGAGCCCTTTAATCCACAAAAGTCTGTGTCAGATTAATGCAATGTTCCTCTTTGCCTTCTAAGAGCCATAGCGCTTTTATTTTTCCACCTACAGGGTTTGTTGGGATGTCATCTTTTGTGCCATGATCTCTAGTTTTTATTTAATCATATTGGTGTAACAGAAAAATTTTGATTGCTTTTTATGAATTTTTTATTTTATTTTTTTTACACTTTCATTTACTGTTAAATATGCAATCATTAGATTGCATGTACTGATCTATGCTATGCCATAGCATAGATCAGTGTTATCGACGATCTATGTATAGAGCCTGCCTGAGAGCTGGTTGCAGGGGTCTCGATCACTCAGTGACAGACGCTTGATCTGTCACTGAGCACATTAAACGCCGCGATTGCTGTAGATCATGGCGTCTAAGGGGTTAATGAGACGCAGCTGCGGGGTCGCAGTTGACACTCATTACCTTGGGCCCTGGACACTAATGTGAGCTGGATCGCTCCCACTGCAGCGATCCCGCTCACATCAGGAAGCCCCGTCAGTTTCAGGAACGTATATATACATTCCTACTGCACAGGGTATGTGCAGTAGGAATGTATATATACAGATTGCTGACGGGGAGGGGTTAACTTACCCCCTGATATTCTCCGCTGATTAGCTGAGATGACGCGGCCTGCTTGACGCTTCACTGTCTTCAGATTTGAAGAGCCAGTACCTGGCACACTTGTGTGTGAAGTAAGAAGACGTCTGTGGGGAGTATCAACAGGGCCCCCCTTCTCACCCAGAACTGCACCCATCCCAGCAAGGAAGGGGGGCACTTAACCCCCTTCTCTCCTGGGATGGTACATTGTAACATCTATGTGGCCCCCATGGGGTTAAGTGAGGATGTATCCTCACTTAACCCCCTGGGGCCACATTGCTCAGTCTGACACACAAAGGGTTAAGTGTGGATGCCATGCATGCCTCACTTAACCCCCCTTGTGTGGCAGACTAGGCAGCATCTGCCAAGATGGTGTAGAACATCTTTTAAAATCATGGTTGTGCTCCTGCCTTTGTTTTTTTTTCTTTTTCCTTTTCTTTTGTTTTTCAAATATTAGTATCCAAAGGACTCAGGCGGATTTGGTGGACTATGTCGATGACCAGCGTTGCTTATTTTTTTTTTCATATAACGGTCAACACGGGGTGTGAAGGTGTTATTTTTTCAATTAACCCCTTAACGACCGCGGGCGTAAGTGTACGCGCCCAAAACCCGTGCCTTAACGCAAACGGGCGTACATTTACGCCCGCGGTTTCCCCCGATCGCTGCGTGTACACGTGCAGCGATCGGGGAAGATGGCCTGCTATAATGTATAGCAGGCCATCCCTGCTTGTCGGCACGGGGGGTGATTAACCCCTCCCGTGCTGACGATCGCCGCTATTGGCTGATCAAATCAGATCAGCCAATGGCGGCGATCTGCAGCTTTCCAGGTCATTGGTGACCCGATGGCCCAGAAAGCAATGGCGGTCGGTGCTGTCCGAGAACGGCACCGACCGCCATTACTGTTAAAAGTAATGGTGGCCACGGTGCCACGTCCCGATCACGGCGATATAAGTCCCCAAAAAGTGTTAAATACCTGCTGTGGACACCTCAGCTAGGTAGCTGAGGTGTCCAGAGCAGGTATTGACCCATACTCACCGGATCCAGCATCCCGATCGCGTCTTCCGGGTCCCGATCGCGTCCTCGTCTTTTTCCGGCGGTCCCCATTGGCAATCATCGGCTCCAGCATCGTCAAACTTCGGCTTTTTCCGGAATTTGCGTTCTACTGCCCCCTAGCGGCTGATAAGTGTATATAATACAATATCAGTAGCTATAGGGTTGAAGAAAGTGTTTTTTTTTTTTTTTTCCGCACCCTATCGCCGCTGAGTGCTGATCAGCATCGCCTGTAAGTGCGCCGCTGATCAGCAACTCCTTTTTGGCGTAGGGTGTTTTTTTCCTATATCCTACTGCCACGGTCTGCTTATAAGTGCGGCATTTATCGGCAACTCCTTTCTTGGCGTAGGTTTTTTTTTATACTTAATGTTAAAAAAACATGTAAAAAACACCATTACACTACACGGAATACAGTTTTACACTACACCACTACACATTTACATACCCCATATACCAATCCCCGTATAAAGATGGCCCCCAGGGTGTTTTCGGTGTCGGACGCATACATTATTATTGCCTCCGACACTGAAACAGCCAGTGAGGATGAATGGGGGGATCCTTCTTTCCCCCATTCATCCTCATCCTCATCATCCAGTGACGTGTCTGGGGGTAGCGTAGCGTACACTGCCCCTCAGACACGTCTTTTCCGCCAGTACCGTCCCAATAAGAGATGACGGTATGGCGTGAAATTCTACAAATTCTGTGAGAGTACCTCAGGGTACACTTACAGATTTAGGGTACGTGCACACTGCGGAATGGCGAAGGATAACCCTTTGTGCATTCCGCAGCTGGCACCCATCAGCGGATTGATGCGGGTGCGTGTCTCCACCCGTGTCATAAACTCCATTCTATGCACAGGCGAATTCCGTCGTTCGTCCAAAGAATGAACACGTTCATTCTTTGGACAGAGGGCAGAATCCGCCCGTGCGTAGAATGGAGTGTGACACAAGCGGAGACGGCCGCCCGCATCAGTCCGCCGGTGGGTGCCAGCTGCGGAATGCACAAAGGGTTATCCTTCGCCATTCCGCAGTGAGCACGTACCCTTAGAGTGAATGAAGGAAGGGACACCCGAATCCAGCCCCCAGATGCCCCCATCCTCAGAGTAAGTCGGAAGGTCGTTCGGGAACTGATCTTCCCACTGCTGGATAAAGGTTACCACCCGTACGGGGATAACTATTATACCAGCATCCCCCTCTTCCGGTCCCTCGCTGCCCGAGCTACTGTAGCTTGCGGCACGATCCAAAAATATCAGAAGCAGTTATAGAGCCCTAATATTTAGCAGCCATGGAGCGGACCCAGTGCTTCTGGATATGAAGGACCCCGTATCGCACCAGGGCAACATTTTCCAGGTGACGTCCCCTACACTGAAAAACAGGAGACCCCAGAAGAAGTGCAGAGTGTGGCGTAACAGGGGGCTGAGGAAGGACACCATTTTCCAGTGTGACACCTGTCCTGATCCCCCCGGCCTCTACATACTGGATCGCTTCAAGGCGTACCACACGTCATTGGGGTTCTACATTTTCTAAATTCTGTCCCTTATTCCTATTCCAGGGGTCACGTTGATCCAGAGATTATTCTGATTGCCATTATGGAGTCGGGAAGGAATTTTTTCCCAGTGATGAGGCTACTGTCGTCTGCCTCACAAGGGTTTTTTTGCCTTCCTCTGGATCAACACAGGTTGAATTTGATGGACACCTGTCATTTTCAACCTTATAAACTAATAATTGGCCTAATACCCCCCAAAAAATTAAAATTGTCCCTTTTCCCCAGCTAAATAGGTATGGGCCCCATTCCCATTAGAGGCGTGCCATGATGCAATTACAAAGCCTCTGTGCTGCCAGGACAGTAGAAACCCCCCACAAGTGACCCCAATCTGGAAACTACACCCAATAAGGAATCTAACGAGGGGGGCAGCGGGGATATGGCCCCCTGGTGACGGGCACATTTGTGCCGTGAAAATGAAAAAAAATGGAATTTTTTATTTTCACACCACATGTTCTACATATGTGCCTGTTACCAGTGGGGTCCATATGCTCATTGCACCCCTCGTTAGATTCCTTATGGGCTGTAATTTCCATAATGGTGTCACTTGTGGGGGGTTCCCACTGTCCTGGCAGCATAGGAGCTTTGTAATTGTGACATGGCGCTCTGTCCCTTTGGTGGCTTGCCTGTGCCCATATGGCACATTATGTCCACATGTGGGGTATTTTCGTACTCAGGGGAAATTACCCTACACGTTTTGCGTTCATTTCCTTTTTTAACCCCTTGTGGAAATGGAAAAAATCAAGGCTTTTAAATTTTAAATTTTTATACTAAATCATTGATTTTGTCTTAATTTTTTCATTTTAAAAAGGGGTTAAAAGATAAAGAAAAACACAAAATGTGTAGAGCAATTTTCCCTGAGTACGGAAATACCCAACATGTGGACATAAAGCGCCATGCGGGTGCAGGGTATGCCTCCAAAGGGAAGGAGCGCCATTTGGCTTTTGGAGGCTGGATTTGGCTGGAATGGATTTCGAGGGCCATGTTTCATTTAAAAGGCCCCTGTGTTGCCAAGACAGTTGAAACCCCCCACATGTGACCCCATTATGGAAACTACACCCCTCAAGGAATGTAACAAGGGGTGTAGTGAGTATATGGACCCCACTGGTGACGGGCACAAATGTGGAACAATGTGGCGTGAAAATGAAATATTACATTTTTTACACTATAATGTTAGTCTAGCCTTGATTTTTTCATTTTCACAAGGGGTTAAAAGAGAAAAAAACACACAAAATGTGTAGAGCAATTTCCCCCGAGTCCGTAAATACCCCACATGTGGACATAAAGCGCCATGTGGGTGCAGGGCAAGCCTCCGAAGCTAAGGAGCGCCATTTGGATTTTGGAGGTTGGATTTGGCCAGAATGGATGATGATCGCCATGTCGCATTTACAGAGCCCTCGTGCTGCCAAAACACTGGAACCCCCCAAAAGTGACCCCATTCTGGAAACTACACCCCTCAGGGAATCTAACAAGGCGTGCAATGAGGATATGGACCCCTTGATGACGGGCACATTTGTGCCGTGAAAGTGAAAAAATGAAAATTTTCCCTTTCACGTCACATTGTTCCACATTTGTGTCCATCACCAGTGGGGTCCAAATGCTCAGTGCACCCCTTATTAGATTCCTTGAGGGGTGTACATTCTAGAATGGGGTCACTTGTGGGGGGTTTCCAGTGTTTTGGCAGCACGATCGCTTTGTAAATGCGACATGACCCTTGAAATCCTTTCCAGTGAAATTCAGCTTCCAAAAGCCAATTGGTGCTCCTTCCCTTTGGAGGCTCGCCCTGCGCCCGCTTGGCACTTTATGTCCACATGTGGGGTATTTCTGTACTCGGGAGAAACTGCGCTACACGGTTTTTGGGTTTTTATTCCTTTTATCCCTTTGTGAAAATGAAAAATTGAAGGCTAGAACAACGTTTTAGTGTAAAAAATAAATTTTTCTTTTTTCACGCCACATTGTTCTGAAAATCTGTGAAGCACCTGTGGGGTCCAGATGCTCACCGCACCCCTTGTTACATTCCTTGAGGGGTGTCGTTTTCTAAATGGTGTCCCTTTAGGGGTGTTTTGTAGGTTTTGGCACCCCAGAGCCTTTGCCAACCTGAAGTGGAACAGTCAAAAATGACCAAATATAACGGAGGCGTTGAAATTCACTAGGCGCTCCTTTGTATCTGAGGCTTGTGGTTGCGTCAAATAGCGCATTAGGGCCACATATGGGGTATTTCTATAAACTGCAGAAATGGGGCAATCAATATTGGGGTGCATTTCTCTGGTAATAGGTTTATAATTATGAAAGATATTAGATTACAATAAAATCTCTGCACAGAAAATAAAAATTTTCAAATTTCTGGTTCAATGTTTTTATTAAAAGGTTTTTTGTCATTTACAGCAATGTTATATCATAGCAATATAGTGGCAAAGGAATAAACAGTACATTTGTACAGTAAACAGTAACAGAATAAATTGTAGACACAGTGTTAGTCATCAAATCGCAAGAGGGAGTTGGTTACGTACGATCGGTAGTACGGTAGGTAGTTACTCGGGTTAGTGAGGCAATGCGATTCGAGCAGAAATAAGTTGTAAACAATTGAATCACAACAGAGCTTATCCTATACCAGACAAAATGAACAAGAAATGAACAATAAGTAAACAGGAAGTAAACAGTAAGTTGTACCAGCTAACCAGTCATAGTACACAGTTATAATACCCAGAGCATATGGGATTATACATTTGGCATGACAGATATTGTACTGGAGTACAGTCCCTAAAGTAAAAAGGTTAAAGATTTGTAGGGGAGATATTATGGTCCCATTACTAAAGGTATCTCCTGAAATGGGGATGTGATAATAATTGCATAGAGGTGAGGAGAGAGAGAGGGGGGGGGGAGATTCGTTACATGTCCATTGTTAGTACGTAGTGCAATATCTGGAATTCATCCAAGGCCTCCACTTGTTAACAAATTTATTATAGGACATGGCTCCAACTGTTATAGTATTTTCATATATAAAGGTGGTATTTATTGCAGTGATGAGTTCTGTTAATGGGGGCAAGTCAATTGACTTCCAATAACGGGTAAGGATTAGCTTCCCCAGGAGGAAGAGTTGGCACGCTAATGGGCGGTATGGTCTTGGGATGTACTCAAAGTCCATAAAGAGGAGTATCAGCTGGGGAGACCATTGAAAGCGTATTGGTATGGTTTCCTCAACGAGAGATTGGAAAGAAGACCAATATGCTTGTATGTGTGGACATGTCAACAGTACGTGGAGAAGGGAGCCCTTATGCCCGCACTGTCTCCAGCAACGGTCCGAGGCATCCTGATATATTTTTGATAATTGTACGGGGGTGTAGTACCACCTCAAAATTGTTTTCAAGGCAGCTTCGATGTGGGAACTACAGTGGAGATAGCGGTGTACTGTAGAAAGGGCATTTACCCACGTCTTATCAGAAAATACAACATTTATTTCCCTTTCCCATGACCTGTAGGGATGTGATTTGTGGAAGGACATATAGTTACATAGAATATCATATATACACCGTAACCCCTTCATTTTAAGAGTAAAAAACTTAAACACTTTAAGCTCAGTATGTACCTCTTTTGGAGAAAAGGTTGCCAGTAGGTGACATATTTGCAAAAATTTGTAAAAGTCTTGTCTCGGTATGTGGAATTTAGCTTGCAGTAGCTGGAATGTCAGGAGGTTACCATCTATCATCAAGTCTCCAACCGTATTTATGCCCAATGTACGCCATGTGGGTAGATTAGTACCTATTAGTTGTGTTTGTAGGAAAGATAAGGGGACTAAGGAGAGAGGGATTGATTTTTGGCTTCCTGTGCGTTCGTGGTACGCTACCCATACTTTGTATGAAGAGAGGACTAGTGGATTAGAATTGTGGAAAGTCGATTGGGACCAGAAAGGGAGTAGTAGTACCTGTTGTAGTGTATATGGTGCTACAGCATCTTTTTCTATTTGTACCCATGGAAGGTCCTTAGGTTGGGTCCACCAGTCTTTTAATTGTGCGATTAATGTGGCTGTATAGTAGTCTTTAAGTATCGGCACTCCCAGACCGCCAGCAAGTTTATGTTTGCTGAGAATGCAGGTGGCTAGACGGGGTCTGTTGTTGGCCCATATGAATTTAGTAACAATACTTTGAGCTTTAGTAAAAAAAGAGAGGGGAACAGCAATAGGGAGGGTTCTGAATAAATAAAGAAATTTAGGGAGGAGGAACATTTTGAAAGATGCAACCCGTCCCACCCATGAAATTTCATGTTTAGATAGTAAGGTAGCTTCTTTAGCAATTTCCGAAAGGAAAGGTGTATAGTTGGTGTGGTATACAGACTTATAGGAGGTTGGCAGTGTAATTCCCAAATATTGAAGGCCTTTGTCAGTCCAGTCAAATTGATAGGTGGTTTTTAAATTAGTAGTCGATTGGTCAGACAAGTACATAGGCATGGCTTGTGTCTTGGATGAATTAAGATGGTAATATGATATCGTACCAAAGGTGTGAATGTGGGACATGATGCGGGGCAAGGACTGGGTAGGATTAGTCATAGAGAGTATGACATCATCTGCATAATGGGTGATAATATGGGAACTGCCATTAATGGTGACCCCCGAGATGGAGGAATCTAGTCTGATAGATTGGGCAAGCGGTTCCATGGCTATTATAAAAATTAAAGGGGAGAGGGGACACCCTTGGCAGGTTCCGTTGGTGAGGGGGAAGGAATTTAATAGAGCCCCATTGGCAAATACCGTAGCAGTGGGAGTAGAGTATAGAGCTTCTATGGCTCTCATGATATCTCCCGAAAACCCCATTTGTTGGAGGGCGGAGAAGGCGTACGACCAATGTAGTCTATCGAACACCCTCTCCGCATCAAGGGCCAATAGAAGGGAAGGAAGGCGATGTTTCTCAATATGGTGCAGGATGTGCAACATACGACGTGTATTATGGTAGGCTTGGCGGCCGCTGACAAATCCAGCCTGGTCTGGGGAAATTAGGGTGGGGAGAAGTGGGGCTAATCGGAGAGCTATCAAGCTATCAATTTGGCGTGTATTTTTAGATCTATATTTAATAACGATATGGGCCTAAAGTTTTGGGGGACATCAGAGGATTTTCCAGGTTTCGGCAGTTCTAGACGGAGGTCACTAAGAGTAGCAGCTAATGTAGGGGAGGAGAGATTTTTATTAGCAGTTTCCGCATTACGGATATTAGTGAGTATATCAGTGATACGCTTTGCCCTGTTTCTCTTCAGGGTGGCACCAAATTTAATAAAGGAACCTCTTATGTACGCTTTGTGCGCGTTCCATAAAGAAAATGGGGATATCGGTGAGGTGGTATTTGTCATAAAATAATCCTTTAAGTCTTTTAGTATTAGTGGGCCATAAATTGAGTGGGTCATAGGGGAAGGGTTGCATCTCCAGATATATGTCGGGGGTTGGTTGAATTTTTCAGAGAATGAGAGAGTGATTGCACCGTGGTCAGTCCAGGTGATAGGTTCTATAGTGGATTCAGTGGCCAGTTGTAAACCAGCTTTAACTAAGAACAGGTCTATTCGTGAGTAGCTATTGTGCACCACTGAATGGAAGGAGCCATGATGGATTCGCCATACGTCATAGATTTCCTCCTGCCATAGCAGCCGTGATAGGCTATTGGGGGGTGTGTGAGGGGTACTTGTCATGTCTACCTCAGGGTCTGCTGTGAGGTTGAAGTCTCCACATAGAATGGGGCGACCATAGTTCTGTGTATGAATTAGTCGCACCATTTTACGTATGAATCTAAGTTGCCCTTTGTTAGGGGCGTACAGTGAAAGAAGAGAATATTTAACAGAATTAATTTCACAGTTCAACAATACATATCTTCCGGATGGGTCAGTAATAACTGAGCCTAAAGAAAAGGCTACTGTATTTCGTATAGCTATACATACACCTCGTGCTTTGGAGGAATAGTGGGAATGGAAAGTATGTGGGAATAGGGAATGTTTAAACCTAAAAGCATCCTCCTGTAGGAGATGGGTCTCCTGTACGCATAGAATATCACCACAGAGGTTCTTCACTTCTCTCCATGTATGAGAACGCTTTTGGGGACTGTTTAAACCATTGACATTCATGCTAATGATTTTTAAAACCATCTTCGTAAGTAAACATAATACTGAATAAGTATGTGATAGACCATAGAAAAATTAAGGCACTTACGTGCTTCCCAGCCAGAGAGCACGTGCCCTGCCAATAAGTCAGCACATTGTATGCAGTAACCCAAATTATAGGGGGTATAGCTGGTACATTAGAACTCAGACACTTAAACTGAAAAACTAGGGAAACAAAAATGGCTAGACTCATAGTAGCCTCAACACCTCGTGGGGGGGGTACAGTTCCAACCTGAAGCCTATCTGGCAGTAGTCCAACCGACTTCTCCAGCAGCACTTATATGCACCAAACTGTCAGGCTTCATTTTACAACGGACCAATCATCTTGGATGCGGGAACGGGGGTTTGGAGGCTTCTTCTGCGGAGGAGGTTCTAGCCCCCAATAGGTGAGCAGGGCTTTGCCTTCTTCCATGTTTTTGACCACGTGGATCTGGTTTCCTCTATTGATGAGAAGACGGGTAGGGAAACCCCAGTGGTACATTATCTTGTTATGGTGGAGCACTTGTGTAGCTGGAAGCAAGGCCCTCCGGAGCTGAAGGGTATGAGCCGAGAGATCTGCATACACTGTTACGGTATGGTAGGGCGCGGGTAATCCGCCATTGCGTCTGTAATGTTCCATGAGCTGTTCCTTCACGGTAAAGAAATGCACTCTAGCAAGGATGTCTCGTGGCACAGGACCCAGGTGTTTGGGTTTGGGGATGCGGTGTGAACGATCGATTTTGAGATCTTTATCCGAACAGTGTGGTAGAGCAGCTTTGATGAGGTCTTTCACATATGAAGGAATGTCTTTAGGCAACACCGATTCTGCTACTCCCCTCAGCTTTACATTATTTCTTCGGCTTCAATCCTCGAGATCGACCATTTTGGATTTGAGAAGCTGTACTTCTTCATCTAAGGTCTCATGGGATTCTAAGAGGGAGTTGTGTGAAGAGGCAAATTCTCCCATTTTGTGCTCCACATGGTCGACTCTGTCGCCTAAGTCATCAACTGTGGCTTTTAGAGGATTAAAGAGGCTATATATATCTTGCTGGAATGCTTTCCTCAAAGTCCATCATATTAGTGGGTGTCAGCGTGTCATCAGGGATGTGCAGTGCTGAGAGGGCATCCACCTGAGACATAAAGGGGTCTTGGGGGGGGGGGGGAGCCTGCTGAGTTCAGTCCCAGGGTAGGTGATTTAGGGCTCTGCTGTGCTCCGGAGGGTTGGGGAGCAGGAAGAGTAGCGATAGCCCTGGTGTGGGAATGCGCTTGAGCGCCGCCATCAGAAAGCTCCCTTTCACTCACCGGAGATGTGGATGGTGAGGATGGTCTCGCCGGTACATGTTCGGGTGACCGGTCATGGAGGCTGGGATCTAAAGAGGATCTCTGGAACCTGTGGAGCTGGGTGGAAGCTAAGAGCGCGAGGGGCCGTTGTCATCTGCGGTTCCGGCGCCATCTTGGATTTGGTCCGCGCGCCTCGTAAAGTATAATTTTAGCGGGTATACGGGTTTGTTGTGCCTTTTCCGCTTCCCCAACATGTTAGCAGGTCTGTAGGAGTCCGTTTCCGTGAAGACTGCCGGTGTGCTGCCGTTAATAGCCTTTAGAATATCGTGTTGGGTAGGAGCTCACACAACCTGCGACTACTCCATTAGGCTGCCAGGCAACGCCCCCCAAAATTTTCAAATTTCTTACACACTTAGCTTTAATTTCTGTAAATACCCTAAAGGGTTAAAAAACTTTCTGGGTGTGCATTTGCAGAGTTTGGGGGGTGCAGATTCTGAAATGGGGTGCTTTGTGGGGCTTTCTAACATACAGTCCCCTAAAATACACTTTAAGGCTATGTTCACACTATGTATGTGTGCGGCTGTATTTTTTATGCAGCTGTAAACGTGCGGATGAAACTACGGCCGTGGGAAAAAATAGACATGCTGCTGAAAACATACGGTCATTTACTTGGAAATCTGGTTCAACTAAAAATAACAAATAAAATCTTTAGAAAGTGATGCAAACAGCAAAGTTTGCGATCCTCTGCAGTATGCCAATGCCGATGCCTCTCATGGTTAATATATTGAATTAATAAAACACATTTTCGTTGTAATAAAGTCCCTTTCATTGTTTAATAATTAAATTTAAACGATTCCATTATTTTGCAATTAAATATACTGTTAAAATAAATATATATATAAATAAATGTATATTTATATATATATTTATTTTTTGACAGTATGTTTAATTGCACAATGATGGATTCGTTTAAATTAAATTATTGAACAACGAAACTGATTTTATTTAAACGAAAATGTGTTTTATTAATTAAATATTAATTAGTACAGGAAGCTCCAGTAAGCCGTTAATTCATATTGCCGGCAATAGAGCATTCTGTACTAATCATCACTTTACTTTAATTAAAACATCAAATGTTTCTTCTAATTATGTTATCACAATAGCATTATTAGAAGAAACATTTAGAATTATATGTGCGCTCAGCTGATTGGCTGATCGGCTGAGCGCACATATAAAGAGCAAGTCCGCAGTACAGTGACTTCATTGTGCTGCGGACCAGCGAAGAGGACACATCGGGGTGAGTATAGAGCTTTCCCCCCCCCCCCCCCCCCGTCCCTGCACTGCACCCCTCCCAGCAAGAAAGGGGGGTCACTTAACCCCTTCCTTGCTGGGATGGGTGCAGTCTGACATCAGTCTGGCCCCCAAGGGGTTAAGGGGGATGCAATACATCCTCCCTTAACCCCTTGGGGGCCAGACTGTAAGCAGCGATCTATAAAGATGCTGCATACTGTAAGGAGCACAACACCGCTCACAATGATGGGTGTTGTGCTCCTGTTTGTGTGTTTTTTGTGTGTTTCTTCCTTTTTGTTTTTCAGATATCGGTATCCTGGGGATTACGTCGGGTTCCGTGGACTACGTCGATGACCAGCGGTTGTTTGTTGTTTTTTTTTAATAAAATGGTCAATGAGGGGTGTGGGGGTGTTTTTATTTGAATAAAAAAATTTTTTAACTTGTGTCTTGTCTTTATTTCTTTACTTTATAGACTTAGTAGTGGAAGCCGTCTAATAGACGGAATCCATTACTAAGTTGGGGCCTAGTGTTAGCCGGTATAAAATGGCTAACACTAACCCCCTATTATTACCCCAGTACCCAATGCCACCAGGGGTACTGGGAAGAGCCGGGTGCCAGTGGTCCCGGAGCGTCAAAATTGGCGCTCCTGGACCGGGCGGCAGCAGGCTGGTAAGATTTAGGCTGGGGAGGGCCTAAACCAATGGCTCTTCCCACCCTGGTGTTACCAGGCTGCTGTCGTTTGGTTTTTAACCCGGCTGGTTATAAAAATAGGGGGGACCCTATGCGTTTTTTTTAAATAAATAAATATATCTACTTTATGTTGGCGGCATTTATTAAACAATCTTTCATTTTTTTTAGACAATAGAAAGCTTAAAACATAAGCAGCAAATTTCCAAATTTTCAGTAAAATTTCTAAATCAGATATTTTTAGGGACCTGTTCAGGTTGAGGCTAGGTTCAGACTATGTAACTGTGCGGCTGTATTTGCGGCTGTAATTGTGCGGCGGTATTTTTGGTGGTTCGTGCGTACGCTGGAAAGTATACGATATACGGCTGCACAGTGCACACTATGTATGAATCTACGGCCCTATCGTAAACGGACCCGTAAAAAATGAACAAGACCATTGTTTGCGGCTTGAAATGCGGCCGTGGATTGACAGGCGGACCGTACGGAGTACTTCAAAAATAGCCGGCAATGATGCCGAATGCCGATGCCTCTAATAGTTAATATATTAAATTAATAAAACACATTTTCTTTGTAATAAAGTCCCTTTCCTTGTTCAATAATTTAATTCTAACGAATCCATCATTGTGCAATTAAGTATACTGTTAAAATAAATATATATATAAATAAATGTATATTTATATGTATATTTATTTTTTGACAGTATATTTAATTGCACAATAATGGATTCGTTAGAATTAAATTATTGAACAACGAAACTGATTTTATTTCAACGAAAATGTGTTTTATTAATTAAATATTAATTAGTACAGGAAGCTTCAGTAAGCCGTTAATTCATATTGCCGGCAATAGAGCTTTCTGTACTAATCATCACTTTACTTTAACCCCTTAACGACATCGGGTGTAAACTTACGCCCTCGCAGCCTGGTACTTAACGCACCAGGGCGTAAATTTACGCCCGATTTTTACCCGACTGCTGCGTGTAAACACGCGGCGATCGGGTAATGATGGCTGCTGTTACTAACATTAGACCAACGTAGCTTGTCGGCACGGGGGGGTGATTAACCCCTCCGTGCCGACGATCGCTGTAATTGGCTGATTTATCCAAATCAGCCAACTACAGTGACCCGGTGACCCGGGGACCCGGAATTTAATGATGATTGGTGCTGTACGAGACAGCACCAATCATCATTAATGTGTATACTAGAGGGGGCCATGGTGCCACCCCCCAGATCGCTGCTATTGGCCGGCCAAGCCCGCGTCATCGTTCGGCGTCTTCGTTCGGGTCTTGTCGGGTAACTTCGTTTTTTCCGGAGAGCTTCGGCTATTTCCGTCAGGTACGTAGTACTGCCCCCTAGCGGCTGGTTAGTGTATATCATACACTAATCAGTGGCTTTGGGGTGAAGAAATAGCATTTTTTTTTTTTTTCCCTCAATTTTTTTTTTTTTTTTTGGCGCCCTTTCGCCGCTGAGTGCTGATCAGCATCGCACGTAAGTGCGCCGCTGATCAGCAACTCCACTTTTTTGGCGTAGGGTTTTTTTTCCCCCCTTTTCACCCTTTTTTTTCTATATCCTACCGCCACTGTTTGCTGATAAGTACTGCACATAAGTGCGGCATTTATCAGCAACTCTTTATTTGGCGTAGGTTCCCCCCCCCCCTTACTGTGAAAAACACGTAAAACACAAAACACTACACTACACTACACTACCACACATTACATTACAATACATCTAATAAAGCTTTACACTACACCACTACACCACATTACATTTACATACCCCCCCTACCCCAATCCCCGTATAAAAATGTCACAGAAACGATTTTCGGTGGCAGAGGCGTACGCACTTATCGCCTCTGACACCGAAACAGCCAGTGAGGATGAATGGGGGGATCCTTCATTCCTCCATTCATCCTCATCATCATCATCATCATCCAGTGATGATGATTATCCACCACGGCGTCCAAGGAGAACGCCTCGGGCTGCCCCCCATCATTCCATCCCATCCCCTGCCCCCCAGACAAGTCATCCCATCCCGCCCCCTGCCCCCCAGACACGTCATCCCATCCCGCCCCCTGCCCCCCAGACACATCATCCCATCCCGCCCCTTGCTCCCCAGATCCCATCCCACCCTCTGCCACCCAGACAGATGACCCCATCCCGCCCCCCGTCCCCCAGACAGGTGACCCCATCTGGACCCCAGACCCCCAAAATCATCAGCCCTGGATTCCTGGCTTTATGGCAACGGCGGGAATCCAAATTAACCCCACAGGTCTCAGAGAAATAGACTTTTTCAAGCTCTATTTCTCTGATGACCTTGTAAATTTGATGGTGGCGCAAACAAATCTGTACGCGCACCAATTCCTGGCCCAGAACCCCTCCTCTTCTTTTGCTAGGCCCATGGCGTGGACCCCTACTGATGCAGCTGAAATGACTAAATTTTGGGGGCTCCTGCTGCACATGGGCCTAGTAAAAAAAACCACAATGTGGCAATACTGGAGTGGGGATATTATGTATAATACCCCACTTTACAGAATGGCCATGGGACGGGTACGATTCGAAACCCTCCTAAAATTCCTGCATTATAATGACAATGCAAGGTGCCCCCCACGAGATGACCCCTCATATGACCGACTGTACAAAGTACGGCCGGTCATAGAGCACTTCTCATCCAAATTTGCTGAGATGTACAGTATATCCCAGAGAAATACATCTCAGTAGATGAGTCCCTCCTGAGCTTCAAAGGAAGACTCCATTTCCGCCAGTACCTTCCCAATAAAAGATCGCGGTATGGCGTGAAATTCTACAAACTCTGTGAGAGTACCTCAGGGTACACTTACAGATTTAGAGTGTATGAGGGTAGGGACACCCAAATCCAGCCCCCAGAATGCCCCCCCATCCTCGGAGTTAGTGGGAAGATCGTTTGGGAACTGATCTTCCCACTGCTGGATAAAGGTTATCACCTGTACGTTGATAACTTTTATACCAGCATCCCCCTGTTTCGGTCACTCGCTGCCCGAGCTACTGTAGCACGATCCGAAAAAACCAAAGAGGCCTACCAAGTCACCCTGTTAGAGAAACAATGAGAAGGGGTGCGTGCAAGGCCTATGCCTGTGAAAACATGTTGTTGGTCAGATATAAGGACAAGCGCGATGTCCTTATTCTGACCACAATTCACAGGAATAGCGTCACCCCTGTCACTGTACGTGGTACCACAAACGTGGTGAACAAACCTGATTGTATTCTAGAGTTCAATCAGTATATGGGAGGAGTTGATCTCTCAGATCAAGTCCTCAAACCATATAACGCCACGCGAAAAACCAGAACGTGGTACAAAAAGGTGGCCGTACATCTGGTACAAACAGCGATGTACAACGCTTTTGTGTTGTACCGATGTGCCGGCCACCAGGGGAAATTCCTTGATTTCCAGGAAGCAGTAATCAAAGCCCTGATATTCTGCAGCCACGGAGCGGGCCCCAGCGCTTCTGGATATGAAGGACCCCGTATTGTAGAGGGACAACATTTTCCAGGTGAAGTCCCCCACACTGGAAAAAAAGGGGAGATCCCAAAAGAAGTGCAGAGTGTGCCACAAAAGGGGGATCAGGAAGGACAGCATTTACCAGTGTGACACCTGTCCTGATCACCCTGGCCTCTGCATAAAGGATTGCTTCAAGGCGTACCACACGTCATTGGAGTTCTAAATTTTCAATATTCTGTCCCTTATTCCTATTTCAGGGGTCACGTTGATCCAGGGATTAGTCTGATTGCCAATATGGAGTCGGGAAGGAATTTTTCCCCTGTGATGAGGCTACTGTTTTCTGCCTCACAAGGGTTTTTTGCCTTCCTCTGGATCAACACAGGTTGAATTTGATGGACTCTTGTCCTTTTCAACCTTATAAACTTCTAATTGGCCTAATACCCCCAAATTAATTAAAATTGTCCCTTTTCCCCAACTAAATAGACATGGCCGCCATTCCCATTAGAGGATGCCATGTTGCAATTAGAAAGCCCCTGTGCGGCCAGGACAGTACAAACCCCCCACAAGTGACACCATTCTGGAAACTACACCCCATAAGGAATCTAACAAGGGGGGCAGCGGGGGATATACCCCCCTGGTGACGGGCACATTTGTGCTGTGAAAGTGAAAAAAATAGTATTTTTCATCTTCACAGCACATGTTCTACATATGTGCCCGTCACCAGTGGGGTCCATATCCTCACTGCACCCCTTGTTAGATTCCTTATGGGGTGTAGTTTCCAGAATGGGGTCACTTGTGGGGGGTTTCTACTGTCTTGGCAGCACAGGAGCTTTGTAAATGCAACATGGCCTCCGTCCTCCATTCCAGCCTCTAAATGGCGCTCTGTCCCTTTGGTGGCTTGCCCTGTGCCCATATAGCACATTATATCCACATGTGGGGTATTTTCGTACTCAGGGGAAATTACCCTACACGTTTTGCATTTATTTTCTCTTTTAACCCTTTTGGAAATTAAAAATATCAAGGCTGGACCAACATTTAGTGTAAAAAAAATTATAATTTTTACACTAAATCATTGATCTAGTCTTTATTTTTTCATTTTCACAAAGGGTTAAAAGATAAAATAAACACTAAATGTGTAGCGGAATTTACCCCAAGTATGGAAATACCCCAAATGTGGACATAAAGCATCATGCGGGTGCAGGGTAAGCCTCCAAAGGGAAGGAGTGCCATTTGGCTAGAATGGATGGTGAATGCCATCTCGCATTTACAAAGGCCCTGTGTTGCCAAGATAGTGGAAAACCCCCAAAAGTGACCCCATTCTGGAAACTACACCCCTCAAGGAATCTAACAAGGGGTGCAGTGAGGATATTGACCCCTTGATGACGGGCACATTTGAGCCGTGAAAGTGAAAAAATGAAATTTTTTACTTTCACGTCACATTGTTCCACATTTGTGCCCGTCACCAGTGGGGTCCATATGCTCTTTGCACCCCTTGTTAGATTCCTTGAGGGGTGTTGTTTGCAGAATGGGGTCACTTGTGGGGGTTTACCACTGTCTTGGCAGCATAGGGTGTTTGTAAATGAAACATGGCCCTTGAATTCCATTCCAGGCAAATCCAGCCTCCAAAGGCCAAATGGCGCTCCTTCCCTTTGGAGGCCCGTCTTGCGGCCGCATGGCGCTTTATGTCCACATGTTGGGTGTTTCCGTACTCGAAAAAAACTGCTCTTTGAGCTCTTTTTCTCTTTTAAACCCTTGTGAAAAGGGAAAAAATCAAGTATAGACCAACATGTAGTGTAAAAATTTTTTTCATTTTTACACTAAATCATTGACCTAGACTTGTTTTTTTTTTCATTTTCACAAGGGGTTAAAAGAGAAGAAACAAAACAAAACGCGTAGAGAAATTGCCCCCGTGTACGGAAATACCCCACATGTGGACTTAAGGCACTATGCAGCCGCAAGACGAGCCTCCAATGGGAAGGAGCGCCATTTAGCTTTTTGGGGCTGGATTTCGGTAGAATGGATTTCAAAGGCCATGTTGCATTTAAAAAGTCCCTGTTCTGCCAAGCCAGTGAAAACCCCCCACAAGTGACCCCATTATGGAAACTACACCCCTCAGGGAATGTAACAAGGGGTGTAGTGAGCATATGGACCCCACTGGTGACGGGTACAAATGTGGAACAATGTGGCGTGAAAATGAAATATTACATTTTTTACACTATAATGTTGGTCTAGCCTTGAATTTTTCATTTTCACAAGGGGTTAAAAGAAAAGAAGCCACAAAATGTGTACAGCAATTTCCCCGAGTCCGTAAATACCCCCCATGTGGACTTAAACCGCAATGTGGGTGCAGGGCAAGCCTCCAAAGGGAAGGAGCGCCATTTGGATTTTGGAGGTTGGATTTGGCTAGAATGGATGATGAACGCCATGTCGCATTTACAGAGCCGTCGTGCTGCCAAAACACTGGAAACCCCCCACAAATGACCCCATTCTGGAAACTACACCCCTCAAGGAATCTAACAAGGGGTGCAGTGAGGATATGTACCCCTGGATGACGGGCACATATGTGCCGTGAAAGTGAAAAAATGAAAATTTTCAATTTCACGTCACATTTTTCTACATTTGTGCCCGTCACCAGTGGGGTCCATATGCTCACTGCACCCCTTGTTAGATTCCTTGAGGGGTGTAGTTTACAGAATGGGGTCACTTGTGGGGGGTTTCCAGTGTCTTGGCAGCACGAGGGCTCTGTAAATGCGACATGGCCCTTGAAATCCATTCCAGTGAAATCTAGCTTCCAAAAGCCAATTGGCGCTCCTTCCCTTTGGAGGCTTGCCCTGCACCCAAATTGCGCTTTATGTCCACATGTGGGGTATTTCCGTACTCGGGAGAAACTGCGCTACATGTTTTGTGTCTTTTTTTTTCTCTTATCCCTTTGTGAAAATGAAAAATTGAAGGCTAGAACAACGTTTTAGTGTAAAAAATAAATTTTTATTTTTTCACGCCATATTGTTAGGAAAATCTGTGAAGCACCTGTGGGGTCCAAATGCTCACCGCACCCCTTGTTACATTCCTTGAGGGGTGTAGTTTTCTAAATGGCGTCCCTTTAGGGGTGTTTTTTAGGTTTTGGCACCCCAGAGCCTCTGCCAACCTGAAGTGGTACAGTCAGAAATGACCAAATATAACGGACCATTGAAATTCACTAGGCGCTCCCTTATATCTGAGGCTTGTGGTTGTGTCAAATAGCGCAATAGGGCCACATATGGGGTATTTCTATAAACTGCAGAAACGGAGCGATCAATATTGGGGTGCATTTCTCTGGTAATAAGTTTATAAATATGAAAAATATTGGATTACAATAAAATCTCTGCACGGAAAATTAAAATTTTCAAATTTCTTACAGACTTAGCTTTTATTTCTGTGACTCCCCTAAAGGGTTAAAACACTTTCTGGATGTGCTTTTGCAGAGTGTGGGGGGTGCAGTTTCTGAAATGGGGTGCTTTGTGGGGCTTTCTAACATACAGGCCCCTCAAATACACTTTAAACCTGAACAGGTCCCTAAAAATATCTGATTTTGAAATTTTACAGAAAATTTGGAAATTTGCTGCTAATATTTTAAGCTTTCTATTGTCTAAAAAAAATGAAAGATAGATTAATAAAAGCTACCAACATAAAGTAGACATGTTGCTAATGCTATTTAATATATAATTTATGTGGTATAACCATGTTCTGTATAAGCAGAAAGGTTTCAAAGTTGGAAAAATGCATTTTTTCACAATTTTTCATGTTATTTTGGTTTTTTTCATAAAGATTCGTTCAAAGTATCGACTCCAATTTACCAGAAATGTAAAGTACCATATGTCACGAGAAAACAATCTCAGAATCAGCCGGATAGGTAAAAGCATCCTGAAGTTATTAATGAATAAAGTGACACAGGTCATATTCATAAAATTTGCTCCGGTCCTTAAGGGGTTAAAGACTTTATTGTGTTGTGTTTTTTTTTGTTTTTAATTCAGGCTTACTTGTGGGAGATGTCTGATAGCCGGCAGTATCCATTACTAAATTAAAAACGCATAGTGTTCCCCCCCATTCCCCCCCCCCACGACCACTGTCCCTACCTGTTTGGACAATCCACCCTACCATGACATATGCAAATTGCTTACACGATGAAGGTCTGGGGTAACTTTACTTCTGTGGGGCCTGGATGACTTGTCACAGTTAAAGCAGCACTATCAGCGGGTTCTGCAGGGAGAACCTGCTGATATGCCGCAGAAGCCGTTTACCTTAGGAGCTGATAGCAGATATAACTGCTCCTCTGCTTCTCCGCATTCTTTAGTAATTAGCTAATTGCCCGTATGCAAATATAGGGCTTTAGAGCAATTGGAGCGTTTCCTGGGTCCGGGAGCCCCACTCCATCCCCATCTGTACCGCTGCCCCTGCGCTTCCTCCAATCCAGCTCACCCAGGCAGCATCTCCCTGTGCCGCTCAGCAGGCCCCCTCCTTTGCTGCCGATGCCCATCCCATCAGGACAGTAGGGTGCTCACTGCACAGTTTGCAGCTGGCAGGAGTGTGATCGGTGCTGGGAGCCTGGGATGAGCTGGATGGTAAGCCCAGGCTCCCAACGCCAATCACGTTCTTGCCATTTGCAAACTGTAGCAGTGAGCAGCATACTTTCCTGGGCTCCTGATCGGCATTCAAGCGATAGAAGAGTGTCCCCCACACAGTCCCAGGCCGGGAGCAGGTTGTCAGCTCAGCGGCATGGGAGGGGGCGGGCCGAGCTGGTGGGACAGTGTGGGGGACACTCTTCTGGCGCTTGAATCCCGATCAGGAGCCCAGGACAGTGTGCTGCTCACTGCTGCAGTATGCAGCTGGAAAGAACACGATCGAATCAACCCAAGCTCCCAGCGCCGATCCCACTCCTGCCAGCTGCAAACTGTGGCAGTAAGTAGCATACTGTCCCGGGCTCCTGATCTGCTGGGCATTGGCAGCAATTGAGGGGGCTGGCTGAGTGGCACAGGGAGATGCCTGGGTGAGCTGGATTGGAGGAGGCGCATGGGGGCGGGACGGAGTGGTGCTCCCGGACCCAGGCACTGCCCCAAATGCTCTAAAGCCCTATATTTGCATAGGGGCAATTAGCTAATTACTAAAGAATGTGGAGACGCAGAGGAGCGGTTATATCTGCTATCAGCTCCCAAGGTAAACGGCTTCTTCGGCATTCCAGCAGGTTCTCTCGGCAGAACCTGCTGATAGTGCCACTTTAAGGCCTTATTCAGCCAAAGCCAGGAATGGATTTGAAAAGAGGGGAAATCATAGTCTTCTCTTTACGACCTGTTCTCTGTTTATAGTCCGTTCCTGACTTTGGCTGAAAAAATCTGTCAGACATCTTTTGGTGTAATAGGGCCCTCAGTGAAACTATTAGAAATAAAATGTCTGCCTGTTAGTTTATGACCTAAAACTCTAGTGCAGCTGGGTTATGGAGCAGAACAATGATCTGGAGAAAGGGGGAGGCTTACCAAAAGGTAATGTATCTGTCATTAGAGATGAGCGAACTGTTCGGACTTTTGGTCCGAAAGCAGTTCGCTCTCTCATTATGCCTGTGATCCCGGGAATATGCGGCCAGGATATTCCAGGGAATCCATGGTGAATTCCCTGGAATATCCTGGCCGCATATTCGCGGGATCGGATATCCTGGCCGCATATTCGCGGGATCGGAATCTCAGGCATAATGAGAGAGCGCCGATGCCGTCGGACCAAAAGTCCGGCGGTCCGCTCATCTCTATCTGTCATCTCTGCTACTGACTTCGGATTGAAGGGACGAATCTTCATAGATGTGTGGATTCTAGGAGAGCTGATGCCACAGGGTGAAGATAAGTGATCATTGTCTATTTGCACCTTCAGGCTATGTTCACACTACGTATATTTCAGTCAGCATTGCAACCAAAACCAGGAGTGGGTTAAAAACACAGAAAGGATCTGTCCACACAATGTTGAAATTGAGTGGATGGCCGCCATATAACAGTAAATAACGGCCATTATTTCAATATAACAGCCGTTCTTTTAAAATAACAGCAAATATTTGCCATTAAATGGCGGCCATCCACTCAATTTCAACATTGTGTGAACAGAGCCTTTCTGTGTTTTTAATCCACTCCTGGTTTTGGTTGCACTATGAGGACCACAATACTGACTGAAATATACGTAGTGTGAACCCAGCCTCATACATTATAGCAAACTGTGCAGAAACAGAGATTTGTGTTTTAGATGTTTATAAAAGTATTTTTTCTGGGTTGGATAGCAAACCTGGATCTATGAAAAGTAATAGGTCTGTGCAGGTGTTCACCGTCTTCTTTGTACGTGGCTTCTAAACACATTCAGGCATCTGTTTCTTCTTTCACTTGTCCATACTTGTGTAACTTATTTTATTATTTGTATCCCTGTGCAGGAAATAGTACCTCTCAGAATGGATGTATAATCTGATGTCCCCCCAGTATTTCTCTTCTCCAGTATGCTGCTCACTTGGCATGCCTCCAAACCCTCCATGTGCTCCCTTGAACTCCAAGATAAGAGTTTTCTAATTGTGTTCTCTTCAGCCTAGTACCGAGGATAAGCGTGAACATGACTGATAAAAGCTGGAACATACTTTTGCCTTCTTTATGTACTAATGAGGTACAGGCTGTGAACATCAACTGGTATACAGTATATGAGGATTTTTAGCTAAATCTTGTCCCAGCCTGATGGTGCGTTTACACAGACAGGTTTATCTGACAGATCTTTGAAGCCAAAACCAGGAACAGACTATAAACAGGGATCAGGTCATAAAGGAAAGACTGGGATCTATCCTCTTTTCAAATCCATTCCTGGCTTTGGCTTCCAAAATCTGTCAGATAAATCTTTCTGTGTGAACGCACCATTACACATAGAGACTACTATACAGCCTTTTGTGTAGCCATAGAAATGTCTCAACATCTTAACGCAGTGTTTCCACACAGTATTGTTGCTCAGTATTTTGGTCAGTATTTTGCAACCAAAACCAGGAGTGGATTGAAAACACAGAAAGGATATGTTCACAGACTGTTGAAATTGAGTGGATGGCCGCCATTTAGGGTGCGTTCACTCGTACAGGATCTACAGCAGATTTGAAGCTGCAGATTTGCTTTGAATCTTTACCATCAAATCTGCTGCAGATCCTGTACGTGTGAACACACCCAAATAATTACTGTTATTTTAAAACAATAGCAGAACAAATAGGGGAGGGGAATTAAGAAAGGGCTTACAACTAGAGATCAGCGAACCTTGAGCATGCTCGAGTCTATCCGAACCCGATCGATCGTTGATTAGCGGTGGCTGCTGAAGTTGGATAAAGCCCTAAGGCTATGTAGAAAACATGGATATAGTCATTGGCTGTATCCATGTTTTCCAGACAACCTTAGAGCTTTATCCAACTTCAGCAGCCACCGCTAACCAAATGCCGAACGATCGGGTTCGGATGGACTCGAGCATGCTCGAGGTTCGCTCATCTCTACTTACAACCAATACGGTTAGCTACCTCACGCTGACCTCAGCGTTGGTCATTGGTGAGGGGGGTCCGAGGCGGTGTTGAAGTAGAAGGGACCCATGACATAATACTGCGACTTCATCCATCAAACCTCGACCATCAAATCTGCTGCAGATCCTGTACGTGTGAACGCACCCTTAATGGTAAATAATTACATGGTTACATAGTTACATAGTTAATACGGTTGAAAAAAGACACATGTCCATCAAGTTCAACCTAGGAGGGGATGGATACAGGGAAGGGGGAGGGGTGATAGGTTCTATACATATGCATTTATATTATTTTGGTCTAGGCCGGTTTTGAAGCCCTCTACTGTTTTTGCTGTGACCAGATCCTGTTTTCACAGATTCACAGTTCTCATTGTAAAGAAGGCTTGTCGCCTCCGGACAGTGGCGTAGCTACAGGGGTCGCAACGGTCGCAGTTGCGACCCGGCCCGCCAGCCAGGGGGGCCCGGCTGGGCCCCCCATGCCACCTTGCTGTGTCCTCGAAGCTGCTTGCATTCATGGGTCACACAGAGCCATGGATGAGTTACAGCCGGCGTCCCGCCGGCGTCTATGTGTTCTTGGTCCGCACCCCACCCGTTCTCTGCCCACACACATAATTGCCATCAGTCCCGGGTAAGCCCCGCCCCCATCGCGGTAAGCCCCGCCCCCGGCGCCCACCGCGGGGCTAACTATCCAGCAGAGTACACAGGGCCAGAGGAGGAGAGACGCCATGGACAACAGGAAGTATAGTAAGTATAATGGGTCAGTCTCTTACCATATTTCCAGTTGTCCATGGTGTCTCTCCTCCTCTGGCCCTGTGTAGTTAGCGCCGCGGTGGGCGCAGGGGGTGGGGCTTACCACGACGGGGGCTTACCAGTGACTGATGGCAACTACTGGCCGGTCACCGGAGCCAAGTGAAGTCTGTGTCCTGCCCGTTCACGTCGTGCCACTCTGTCTCTGTGGTGCCGTTCTGTGAGTTCTGTGTGTATAGTGCTGTGTGTGGTAAGCCTGTGCTGTGTCCTGTGTGTGTGGTGGGCTTGTGTGCTGTGTCCTGGGTGTGTGGTGGGCTTGTGTGCTGTGTTCTGTGTGTGGTAAGCCTGTGCTGTGTCCTGTGTGTGTGGTGGGCTTGTGTGTTGTCTCCTGGGTGTGTGGTGGGCTTGTGTGCTGTGTCCTGGGTGTGTGGTGGGCTTGTGTGATGTGTCCTGGGTGTGTGGTGGGCTTGTGTGCTGTGTTCTGTGTGTGGTAAGCCTGTGCTGTGTCCTGTGTGTGTGGTGGGCTTGTGTGCTGTGTCCTGGGTGTGTGGTGGGCTTGTGTGCTGTGTCCTGGGTGTGTGGTGGGCTTGTGTGATGTGTCCTGGGTGTATGGTGGGTTTGTGTGCTGTGTCCTGGGTGTGTGGTGGGCTTGTGTGATGTGTGGTGGGCTTGTGTGATGTGTCCTGGGTGTGTGGTGGGCCTGTGCTGTGTCCTGTGTGTGTGGTGGGCTTGTGTGCTGTGTCCTGGGTGTGTGGTGGGCTTGTGTGCTGTGTCCTGGGTGTGTGGTGGGCTTGTGTGATGTGTCCTGGGTGTGTGGTGGGCTTGTGTGCTGTGTCCTGGGTGTGTGGTGGGCTTGTGTGCTGTGTCCTGGGTGTGTGGTGGGCTTGTGTGATGTGTCCTGGGTGTGTGGTAAGCCTGTGCTGTGTCCTGGGTGCGTGGTGGGCTTGTGTGCTGTGTCCTGGGTGCGTGGTGGGCTTGTGTGATGTGTCCTGGGTGTGTGGTGGGCTTGTGTGATGTGTCCTGGGTGTGTGGTGGGCTTGTGTGATGCGTCCTGGGTGTGTGGTGGGCTTGTGTGCTGTGTTCTGTGTGTGGGGTGGGTCTGTGCTGTGTCCTGGGTGTGTGGTGGGCTTGTGTGCTGTGTCCTGGGTGTGTGGTGGGCTTGTGTGATGTGTCCTGGGTGTGTGGTGGGCTTGTGTGCTGTGTTCTGTGTGTGGGGTGGGTCTGTGCTGTCTGCATATATCTGTGGTGGGCTGTCTGTCTGTGTGCTAGTGCCATCCTCTGCCGGGCCCATACCCTTAGTTCGTGGTCATAGAGTGGATGCTCTGCCTACCGATGCCACGCGTGGCACACCTTCAGCTCACTAGGGAGGAAGAAGGAATGCCTGAGGACTGCAGAGCCTGGTGAGTATGTATTTTTTTTACCTACATGAGGGGAAATATCCACCAGGTTAGCATGGTTGGGGTGAGGGGTCTTACAGCCAGGGGTCATGAGACATGGGGGCACGATTACCCCTTTAGGAGGGGAGGAACTGCCTACATGGAGCATACCAATTTACTGTGGGGGGGGGAGGCAACTACCAGGGGACTACTTACAGGGGGGATGCACAGAGGGGACCTACAAACTATATGGGAGCACATAAGGGGCTTGTCTATTATTTGGAGGGACATATTAAGCATAATTACTTACATGAGGGCACAGAGGGGCACTGATACTGTGTGACGCAGTACACATGGAGAGTTATTGTAGAGATGAGGACAATGTTGTGGCGAGGAGCCTAAAATGTTTTTCTGCCAGATCCTGTGGAGACGAGTCATGGCTGAAGACGTTTTTATGATGGCCGGGCAAGAAGGAGAAGAAAAGGAAGAGTGAAGAACTCCGACTTGCAAAAAGGTCACAAGAAGAGACAACGCCCCCTGTGAGTTACTGAATGTATCAATTAAAAAATCTGCAGAATCCAGCTGTCACTGCTGAAGGAGAATGTTATATAGTAGATTTTATGCAGTAACAGTGCAGTAGTATTATGCAATGGCAGCGTGGAGTGAGGGTGTTAGGGGGATATGTAGGTTTGGAGTGGTATGGCGTCACCGGTCAAGGGGGGGCCCCAAATTGAAGTTTTGCACCAGGGCCCATGACATTTTAGCTACGCCCCTGCCTCCGGAGATTGAACCTTTTTTTCTCGAGGCGGAGGCAGTGCCCCCTTGTCCTTTGAAGGGGTTTTACCTGGAACATCTTTTCCCTATATTTCTTGTAGAGGCCATTTATATATTTAAATAAATTACTGTTATTTTAAAACAATTGAACAAGTAGAAGAGTAGAATTGAGAAAGGGTGTACAACCAATACAGTTAGCTACCTCACGCTGACCTCAGAGTTGGGGGTCCGAGGCGTTGAATTAGGAGGGACCCATGACATATAATACTGCTACCTCATACAAGGCTGCCATGTTTTAAGGTTGAAGTTATGTGTCCAACTAGCCCAACGTCATTTAGATTTGACATTAGCACTGCTTGGTGGCTTGTTCTTCTATGACACACGTGGCTAAGGAGCAGAGGGGTCTGGACGGCAATAGCAGTGCTCCAACATTCGCAACAACCAGTTCAAAAACTACATGTGTAGCTGACACAACCGACTGGCACCTCCCTTTTTAGCCAAACACAGCAGAAATGGCGTCATGAACAGGATTAAAACCTTGCTGCTGCCTATTTTTGAGAAAAATTTGTGTGGTGCAATTTTTATGTGATTTTGGTGAACTTTAAAAAAGCCCACCAAAGAGTCTGATCGGCTAAAGCGTTATTGCACCAAAGATAATTACCGCCAAGCAAGGGATCTAAAAGTGGGGGAGCGCCGCTTTATTGTAACGGGACTGTATCCAGTATTTTTCAGCCCGCAGTGGATTGTGCTTTTGTTATGCAGCCAGCCATTTGCCTGCTACGCCAACCTTTTGAAAAGCCCGCCCAAGTGTGGCAAAACCAGTGGATTCCCACCAAGTTGCGAAGCACTGCCCACAGGCGGACCCAAAGAGGCTCTTCAGTGTCCCCAGCCGGAAGAGAAGGACACCCGGACCAGGGGCGTAACTAGAAATGGCTGGGGTCCATAGCAAACTTTTGATTGCCCCCCCCCCTGGACTGACCTCAAAGCCATTAAGTATAGTCATAACTGCAAGTGCTCGTCAACAGCATTTTCAGTTAAATGGATATTTGTAGAACCTGGGAGGCCTGCTCGGCCACCTGGTGCTGCAAATGATGATAGCTCAGGGGGCCCAGAGTATTGCAAGAGCAGGCCACGTGGCCCCCTGATGAGGTGGGCCCCATAGCCGCCATGGCTGCTACAGTGGTAGTTACGCCCTCTGGTGGTTCTCTGCTGTAGCCTCTTCTATGAGCTCCACCAGCATGTCGGCCCCTGACAACAACGACCCGCATGTTGCTGGTGTATATAGCATATAGAGCATATGGAGCATATAGAGTAGGCCCTAATAAACAGCCTGCTTCTCCATCCACTGCGACGACTCAGAAAGCACGACAAGTCATAGTACGATATCTGAATTATGCGGAAAAGGCATCAATTCTGCAAACCTTTAAAGATAAAAGTCCACGCCTTTGGTGGTGCAAGGCCACACAATATTATTGTTTGGCGACTATTCTGCAGTGGTGGCGAAAAAGCGAAGAGCCTTTGCTCCGGTCTGCACAACCCTATTGCAACGCTAATTGGTTTATTCCTACAATTTACCGCCACCCTGCGTATATATCTTATTGATGGCAAAACTGAGACTTTCTACAATCCAGAGGACACATTTGCTTATCTACAGTCTTATCAGGAGCAGATGGAGGATCAGGAGGATACACGAAAGAGGAAGCGCAGAGACAAAGCCCCTTCTTCACATATCCCTGTGGATTGAATGGATCCTGCTTCTACTGTCAACCCAGTGACTATGTTGTTCTGTGACAGACCACGCAGTTCTATATGATCTGTCACTATGTTCATTTGTTTGCTTATGGCCACTAACCTGACACTCTACAAAGTTCACAATAAGATGTTCATGATGCTACGCAGCGTGTTTGTTCATTTTCTTTTATTTTTTTTTTAGAAGGGCAGTTCTTGGCCAGATGGTTCACCTGACCTAATTCTCATTTTATGGTTTTATGTTGGTGTGTGTTTAAAAATATGATCATAAGGAGTGTTGTTAGACCCTGGGAGGAGGGTCCATGAGAGGTTCGACTATAGTGAGTACATCTCCCCTTTGAGGTGTTGCAATGGCCCCTTAAAGTGAAGCATGAAAAAAGTGAAGTCCAAATGGATGGTAGCATTGCGAGGATTGTGATTTATTGTTCTGTTCTTTTGCTTGTGTTGGGTATTGGGGGGGAGGGTAAGGGGGGTTTTCTCCTTCCTCTCTCGTCTGGTGGAGTCACCCATTCTTGCCTCACTTATGTCTCTGATACATTATTGTGTTATTAACCTAGTCATCATTTTTCCTTTTATTGTGGAATCCGTGGAATGTGAAGGGACTGCGCTCCCCTAACAAGTGTATGAAGGTGCTTCGCCATTTGAAGCGCATGAATGTAGACTGTGCGATTTTGCAAGGAACGCACTTGGAAGCGTGTAATTTTCATAGAATGAACAAATTGTGGGTGGCTAACGTGCTTGGGTCTCCAGCTAAAGGAAGACAAGGCAGGAGTCTTACTCCTTTTGCATAAGAGGTTGAACTGTAAAATTCTTTCTCAGTCCTTGGACCAGGAGGGCAGGTATTTGAGAGTGTTGCTAGAAGGCCAAATGGGACGGCTGAGTTTGTACTGTTTATATAGTCCCAATGACACTAAATCTTCCTTCTTTCATACCGTAGAAAAAGATGTCCTCTCTGACCCAGAACGTGATGTTCTAGTGGGAGGAGACTTGAACACAGTTTTGGATCCTCGAGAGGGTAGGCCTCCGCCCTTCTCATGATTCCATCTTACCAGGCTTCTTAGATGCTACAGGTCTTACCGATGTGTGGCGTTTTAGGAACCCTGCTGAGAGGGAATATACTTTTTTCTCACCAGTACACGACACTTGGTCCAGGATAGATTGCTACAAATGATTAGGTTGGTCCGCATATCGGACCTTGTCATATCTGATCATGCCCCCTTATACTGAACATACTGGACACTTTCCCGACAACATCTGGCACTTTCCGTCCTTTCTTGCTACGGATGAGACTTTCATGGCCCTTTTGAAGGGGTGGTGGATGGATTATCAGGCCACAAATGGGCAACACGTGGGCGAACCTTTCTTGCATTGAGAAACAGCAAAGGCGGTTATGAGGGGCAAGATAATAGGCTATGTCGCATTGATGAAAGCTAAATCACTTAAGCACTACAAGGAAGTGAGAGATAGGCTTAAGCTGACTTACACATCTTATCTGGCAAACCCGGGGGTGGAGGCTAAATCCAAGTGGTTGGAGGCGAAAGACCTTTATAAATTCTGGGCAGACAGGGTGGAGCATTATAAGAGGGATATTCAAAAAAAAAATTTTTTTACTGCTTTGGCAACAAAGCTGGTACCCTGTTAGCAAAATTGGCCAAGGGCAGATTTGTGCCTCCCTATATAAAGGGAGTACACAACAAAGCTAAAGTCTTCGTACAAGACCCCAAGGAAATTGATGAGGCGTTTGGGGACTATTTCAAGGGTTTGTATAGTCAAGAACATGTAGATTTGGAGACAGAGAAGAGATTTCTTGACTCTCTCTCCTTACATACTCTTTCTGAGTTTCTGAATGCGGCAGCTACAAAGGAGGAACTATTGGCAATCATTAAAGCTCTACCAAATAAGAAAGCGCCTGGCCTGAACGGGCTATCAGCTAAATTTTATAAAGCGCTACCAGAGGAAACGGCCATGGCATTATTGTCAGTGTTTGAACACATTATGAAAGGTAATGGATGGCCAAAGATAATGGCCTATATTAGAGTCTTACCTAAGGCCAGAAAATATGACACACAAACGGAGACATACAGGCCTATATCCTTGATAAATTTGAACGTAAAAATACTGTTCAAACTATTAGCTAATAGGCTAGCCACTTTGTTACCCAAATTGATCGGCCCACACCAAGTGCAAGGCCGGTCGGCTGTCAACAATCTGCGTTCAGTGTTAGAAGTCCAGGACTGGGTGGAGGCTAAAGGTAATGCTATGACTAGACAAGGTTGCCTCCATTCACTGTTACTATTTGATCAAGCGTTTGAGCCGTTGGCCTTATACTTGATCAAATCTACGGTGTTTAAAGGAGGTATTGAGGTCAAGGTCTCCTGCTTTGCAGATGACCTGTTAGGAACCAGACAGCAGGACAAGACAAGACAGTGAGCCCTAAGCTCAGCCCCGCCCACTCTACCTACTTGCCACTATCCGCCCTAAGATGGCGGCGAGCAACTGGGCGGCAGCCCCCCCCCCCCCCCGCCCGCCCCCTCTCGATCGACCACTACGCCATCAACACACTCAGCTCTACACAGGTCCTGTACACCATATAAATTACAGTACAGTTATATCAGGTGACTTACAGGGGACGTCTTCTCTGATCGCAGTTCTTCCCTTTTTTATTTTCTTCTCCATCTCCTTCTCCGAGCCACAAATCCACAGAATCTGCCAGAAAAACATATTAGTCTCCTCACACTGGCACCATCCTCATCTCTCTATACTGCACATCTGCATTGGCCCCTTTACACTCTCATTTAGTGGGAAGGCTGACTCTATGTGATCCCATTTTATTATATGGCCCTCCTCTCTGTCGCCCCTCCTTATAAATAGCCCCCTTATGTTGCCCCCCTTATAGAAGCCCCCCATGCTGTCCCCCTTATAGATGCCCCCCATGTTGTCCCCTAATAGATGGTCCCCTATGTTGCGCCCCCTATAGATGGCCCCTCCTATGTTTTCCTCTTATAGATGGCCCCCTCTCCCCCTATGTTGCCCCCCCTTATAGATGTCCCTCTCCCCCCCTTCCTTATAGATGTCCCCTTCTCCCCCCCTTCCTTATAGATGGCCCTCTCTCCCCCCTCCCTTATAGATGGCCCTCTCTCCCCCCTCCCTTATAGATGCCCCCTTCTCCCTCCTTTATAGATGTCCCCCTCTCCCCCCTTCCTTATAGATGGCCCTCTCTCCCCCCTCCCTTGTAGATGCCCCCTTCTCCCTCCCTTATAGATGTCCCCCTCTCCCCCCTTCCTTATAGATGTCCCCCTCTCCCCCCTTCCTTATAGACGTCCCCCTCTCCCCCCTTCCTTATAGATGTCTCCCTCTCCCCCCCTTCCTTATAGATGCCCTCCTCTCCCCCCCTTCCTTATAGATGCCCTCCTCTCCCCCCCTTCCTTATAGATGCCCTCCTCTCCCCCCTTCCTTATAGATGTCCCCCTCTCCCCCCCTTCCTTATAGATGCCCTCTTCTCCCCATCCCCCTTATAGATGCCCTCTTCTCCCCATCCCCCTTATAGAAGCCCCCTTCTCTCTCCTCCCCCCCCTCCCCCCGGAAAGCAGGTTTAAAAAAAACAAACAAACTCACCTTACAACGCGCTCCCCCGTCGAGCCTTTTTCCTGTCAGTCCCCCGTCTGATGCGTGGCTGCCGGGGGTGTCGCGTCCTATCCCCGACAGCGCGCGTATCATAGAGCTCTCTGTGGGCTTGTGCTGCGGCCGCGACTTCCGGCACACAGAGAGCTCTATGATACGCGCGCTGCCGGGGATAGGACGCGACACCCCCGACAGCCGCGCATCAGATGGGGGACTGACAGGAGCGCTGTCGGTCAGTCCCGTGCTCCTCCTGGCCCAGTGACTCCTTTTCCCTATGGTTGGGGAAAGAAGTCGCTGGGTCAGGAGGAGCACGGGACCCGCGTCACGGGCCCCCTGATGCGGCGGGGCCCCGTAGCAGCCGCTATGGCTGCTACGGCGGTAGTTCTGCCAGTGACACAGGTTAACCATGACATGGCCAGACAGAATTCAGCAGGTGAAGTCGGGTGTGTCTCCCAACAAAAGTGAGCATATAAACCAGTGTTCACACACTGCAAACAAAAACACAAACAGAATACAAGAATTTCAGGACCTTTTCGGCCGCACAGCATGAGCCGAGGGGCGCATAATGCTCTGTAAAGATACCATCCTGACAGTACCCCCCCTTTTACGAGGGGCCTCAGGACCCTCACAGGACTCAACTTCACTTAGAAGATTGCCATCTGACTCCCATTCATCAGAAGAAGAGTCCATGGCATGGAAAACAGGCTTACTGACAGGACGAGCAGAAGAACATGATAAATTCACATCAGATATGGGCAAATCAGTTACAGTAGGACTTGAAATATTTATTTTACATGAGGGTACTTGTGCGCCCAAGTGACCTTCCTGGGAGTCACCTGGACCCGATGTTCCAGGAGCCGGTTAGCTTGCCGCTTGGGACGCTTGTGGCAGAAACTGATGTAATGGCCACTGTCACCACAGTAATAGCACAGACTGTTGTGTGTACGATGTTCTCGCCTGGTCCTGGCGTCCAATTGTCCCAGCTGCATGGGCTCGTCCTCATGTATATCAGGGATAACAACAGAGTGTTTGACAGAGCAGGGGACAGAGGTCTTAGAAGGGTCAGAGCCTACTTTCTCACTATGTCTGTCACGGAGCCTAATAGCCAAATTCATGGCCTGCTTTAGGGTGGAAGGTTCTGGATGCCCTGTCCAGGCATCCTTAATGTCATCAGATAACCCCTGCTTAAATTTGCATCTAAGCGCAGGATCATTCCATCCGGATGGAACGCACCACTGATGGAACTCTGCACAATACTCCTCCACCGGTCGCTTGCCCTGTCTCAAAACTGTCAACTGCCTCTCAGCTGCTGCTGCCCTGTCAGGGTTGCAGTGTCCCAGAACATGCAGACTACTACTCCTATTATGGCCATTTCTCTTGCTGTGTCAATGCCTGTTCTGGTAAGTGTTTGCACTGCAACTGCTGCTGGTTTTCCCCTAGTATTCTGTGGTAATGTGCATTCTCATGTGTATTGTCATGTATTCCTGTGTATTATTACAGTGTACAGTGGTATGCAAGGCTGTTGATCACGTGACCTGTAACCATGGTTCCTCCAATGGCTGACTAGCTCTGGCCAGGAGCAACCATGTGACCTCCCACTTCCTGCTGACAAGTCAGTTCAGCCCCTGCTTCCAAGCAAGGAGGTTGTGTGGTTCTATCCTCTCCCACAGAAGAGTGACTAAGTCTGCTGCTATATACCAGTCTTCGGCTGTATCTGCCTGCTCAAGTGTCCGGAGTCTTCTCTCTCATCTGGGTGTCATTCCGTTATCTCTCCTCATCGCTGCAAGGATTCACAGCAAGTATTATTCTCAAGCTAATCCACCCAGCAACGCTATTCCTCTCATACTCCTACTCCCATCATCCGGCACGTATTCTCACAGCCTATGCAGCACCACTCCTGCTTTATTTGTCCAAGCCTGCTATATACCCGGTTGCATCCGGACAGAACTGTTGCTACTAGTTACTTCATCTATAATAAAACCGCTGTTACTGAACCCTGGCATTGGTGTCCACTAACTGGTGCCCTGACTAAGTGCAGCGAAGAATCGCATGCCCATCATCACCCGCAGATTCCTCAGACCGGCCCTACAGCTGTGCCGCCCTCAGGCCTATACCGTGACAAGTATACACCCTGCAGCTGCCCCGGTCATTGCCCGCTCATAACACCAGCACTGCGGAAGTGGCCCCCAGGGGCCAGGGCATCGCATTTTTGGCGTCACGAACAGGATACAGACTGTGTGGTGCCAACTGTCAGTGCCCCCAGAACTGTACTGAAACCCCCTAGAGACTTTGCTGATTGCTATGGGGTTGATTGAAGTGTTTGGGGCCCTGAACTGTACACAAGATGGCCGCCGTCTTCTTCAATTTCTGGCTGCGCCATACCCCGGAGAGGAGGGGGTTAACAGCCATGCAGCCAAAGCGCGGGAATCGTCCGGCGCCATAGACTTTCCATTGGCTGCTCCTGATTGGCTGCCTGGGCCGGATGACGTCACTGTTGCTGGGCAGATTATGGAACCTGATCCTCCAGCCTGGCGCTCCTCCCCTTCCGGCTACAAGTTCCGGCCAGTGCGTAGCAAGATGGCGTCCTGCAGGGGGTGCGTACCTGCCTCTGCTGTACCAGTGCCACCGGATCCTCCCGCATCTGACACCAGTATCTCACCGGGACCTGGCCGATCCCGCTCCTCTGATTCTGCCTCCTCCGCAGCAGGGTCCACATCACCGGAGGTCGCTGCGATCGTAAGTGGACCGACGCCATTGTTTTCTGTCCCCGACCCTAAGGGGAAGAACTCGGCCAAAGCCTCCATATCTCCGGGCTTGTGGCAGCCTCCCGGGCGTGAGTCGCCGCCCCTTCCACAACGGGTGTTCGGGTGTGAGCCAAAGATCCTGCCGCTGATAGAGGAGATTCAGCAGGCCCTTTCTGCCCTGCTGCCTGCCACTAAAGCTGCGACTGCCATGCCCACCATTGTTCCCGCAGCTCCCACTACAGCGGGGCAGTCCACAGCAGCTAACACTGCCGCTTCTACAGCCGTGGCTAAAGCTGCCTGCTCCACCACTACGGTTACCTATCATGTGGCCCCCATCATTTCTCCGGTCACCACGGTAACCCCTAGTGTTGTGGTCACTACTGCACCCAGCGATGCTGCTGCTCCGGGCCCTCCACGCTTCTATTATCCGTGGAAGAAGAAAAAGAAGAAGCCTACTCAGGGTCCTCCAGGACATTTCTGCTAAGTATCCTTACAGAGACCAGAGCCCTTAAACTGTTTTGTTGTCTAACTGTTTTGTTCCAGTTCCTGCAACGTTTAAAGTTCGTGCCTGGTCCTCCTGACCAAGTTCCCTGTACTAACCAGCCATGAGCTGATGGACACTTACCATAACAAAAAGTTCTCTAGTGCCTGTCCCAGAGCCTTTTACATGGACGATGTTCCAATTGCCTAAAAGAGACTCTACCTAACAGAGACACTTAACCCATTCCTTCCTAATGCACTTTCCTGTGATTGTGTGTTCCACACAGGGTATTATTGCACTTATTTCATTATTGTACTTTTTCTACTATTGCATTCCAGTGTTATCGAAGTCTTTGTATTTCCTCCTCTGAGTAAGCACAAGGTTACATAGATTGCCTCAGAGTAGAGTGCCTCTTTTGTAAAACAGTATATTTTCCAGTGTCTAAGTCAGATAGCTCCTCCTCTGAGTAAGAGAAGTCAGTCCATATATACCTCAGAGAAAGTCCAGTTTATGTAGGAGTGTATTTTCTCATCCAGTCTCATTATTGTGTATTATTATCATATCTATAGCTGGAAAGATTTAGTTGAGCCAGTTCGTATGCAGATTTTTCTCAGATTTTCATTCAGATTTTTCTCAGATTTTCATTCAGATTCAAGTGAGCCAGTTCTCCTCAAGACCTCGCAGTATTTGTTGTCTGTTGTGTTTCCCTTCCTTTTTGTTTCCAGTATTTGTTTGCCTCTGTCTTGTCCAAACACAGTAGTTATCACACATAGTCATACCTAACCTTCACACTTGTCCATACATATCGCACCTTGGATGCCTTTTCGTGTGTTTGGCCTGTGGAGTGCTTGTGTGTGTGATTGAGTGGTATGAAAGGGAGCTCCCCATGTATGTTTGCTTTTATTATTTTGTTCTTTTCTCTTCCAGGTATCCAAGACACTACTCAGACATGCCAAGGTAGTACACAGGTCTTCACAGTTCTCCTCCAGTAGGGTAACACATTTAACAGAAAACCTACTGTCTAACTGGCTGGAATATTGAGGGTCACCCGCCAGCAGTTAAGTTGTCCTGGCTTACACGTCAGATGGTTCACGCACTAGCTACCTGGTCGCCAGAGTACGTTAGGCACCCCTAGGTGAAGTCCTGCCACTAGGGTTTCTCATTCTCTCTCTCTTTTCACCTGTGCCTTGGGCGTGGGAAACACACACCTCATCACACTCACTCTCATCATTCAATCCTGTTGTTTGATTGTCCAGTCTATTCATGTTTGCTGCCTTCTAGATTCGCCGAGGTCGGCTCAAATTTGCTAGGGAGGTATGCAGTGTCCCAGAACATGCAGACTACTACTCCTATTATGGCCATTTCTCTTGCTGTGTCAATGCCTGTTCTGGTAAGTGTTTGCACTGCAACTGCTGCTGGTTTTCCCCTAGTATTCTCTGGTAATGTGCATTCTCATGTGTATTGTCATGTATTCCTGTGTATTATTACAGTGTACAGTGGTATGCAAGGCTGTTGATCACGTGACCTGTAACCATGGTTCCTCCAATGGCTGACTAGCTCTGGCCAGGAGCAACCATGTGACCTCCCACTTCCTGCTGACAAGAGAGTCTTCCCCCTGCTTCCAAGCAAGGAGGTTGTGTGGTTCTATCCTCTCCCACAGAAGAGTGACTAAGTCTGCTGCTATATACCAGTCTTCGGCTGTATCTGCCTGCTCAAGTGTCCGGAGTCTTCTCTCTCATCTGGGTGTCATTCCGTTATCTCTCCTCATCGCTGCAAGGATTCACAGCAAGTATTATTCTCAAGCTAATCCACCCAGCAACGCTATTCCTCTCATACTCCTACTCCCATCATCCGGCACGTATTCTCACAGCCTATGCAGCACCACTCCTGCTTTATTTGTCCAAGCCTGCTATATACCCGGTTGCATCCGGACAGAACTGTTGCTACTAGTTACTTCATCTATAATAAAACCGCTGTTACTGAACCCTGGCATTGGTGTCCACTAACTGGTGCCCTGACTAAGTGCAGCGAAGAATCGCATGCCCATCATCACCCGCAGATTCCTCAGACCGGCCCTACAGCTGTGCCGCCCTCAGGCCTATACCGTGACAAGTATACACCCTGCAGCTGCCCCGGTCATTGCCCGCTCATAACACCAGCACTGCGGAAGTGGCCCCCAGGGGCCAGGGCATCGCAGGGTCATCATAGAGTAACTCCAATGCAGAGGAAAAACTGATCCACAGAAGACAATTCAGTGGCATCTGGAGGCAAAGAAAAGGCCCACTCCTGCGGAGGTCTGGGGACAAAGTCTGAAAAACAACTTACATCCCTCTCTGAAGATTCGAAAGGCCCTTCTCTCGCCCTTGAACCTATCAGGAAGCTGCACAGGAGGTTCTGGGGGAACAGCAGCAGATAGCATGGCATTTTGGCCCAGGAAAGACTCTACCTGCTGCACCCGTTGCGTAAGGTCCAGAACAAGCTGGTTGAGACTTTGCATTTGCTCAACCAGAGCTTTCATGGGGTCCATAGCAAGGTGGAGAGAGAGAAGAGAAAAAAAAAATTAAGGCTGGTTATTCTTTTAGGAACCAGACAGCAGGACAAGACAGAACAGTGAGCCCTAAGCTCAGCCCCGTCCACTCTCCTCTACCTACTTGCCACTATCCGCCCTAAGATGGCGGCGAGCAACTGGGCGGCAGTCCCTGCACTGACTAGGTGGAACACAAATACAAAACAGACAGACAAACACAATAAAGAGTAGTCCACAATCTGGGTCACAACAGTCGGGCAGCAAAAGTACAAAATCAGTATCCAAAGGCGTAATCAGAAAACAGGCAATATGATCAGGGGCAGACAGCAAGCAAGGGAGGTCAGAGATACAAAGCAGTAGTCAGGAGATGCAAAGAAACAGAATCCACAAGCAGGCAGAGACTAAGGGTCCTATTCCTGGGGCCGAGGAGGGCCCGATCAACGATGAAAACGAGCGGCGATCTGCTAGATCGCCGCTCATTTACTGGGCCTATTCCACGGCCCGATGATCGTTGAGCGAGGGCTGCAGGGAGATCGTTACCGATGTCCTTGCAGCCCTTGCAGCATCATACATTACCTGGCTGCAAGGCTTGTCCTCCGCTCCGTCTCCTTCCCGGGTCCCCCGCGCTCTCTCTACTGAATGGCCGGTCAGCTGAAAAGCCACAATTCCCAGCCTGTGATTGGCTGAGCGCTCCGTCAGCTGACCAGCCATTCTGAAGATAGAGCGCACGGGACCCGGGGATGAAGACAGCGCAGAGAAGAAGCCCTGCAGCCATGCTGCTGTTTCTTCTCAAATCGTCGGGTGCCCGCCGCGCACAGCTATTCAACCGTAGCGATGCGTGGTGGGGGAACGATGATTTTAGGTCTGGCCCTAAATGAACGATCAGCCGATGACACGATCATCGGCTGATTGTTCTCTTTATTTCACAGAGCGATAATCGGCCGAATCGGGCCAAATGGGGCCGATCCGGCCGATTATCGTTACTGTGGAATAGGGCCCTAAGTCAATAACTAGCAATGATATCCCAGACTGGGTTATTTATATAGGAGGCCAGGGTTCTGATCCAGAACATAATTGGACCATCCCCCTGATCTCAAAGCACAGACAGCTGAGAACAAAACAGATCCACTGGCAGGATGACCTGTCAGTCACAGCAGAACCAAAACACAGGTTAACCATGACATGGCCAGAAAGAATTCAGCAGGTGAATTCGGGTGTGTCTCCCAACAAAAGTGAGCATATAAACCAGTGTTCACACACTGCAAACAAAAACACAAACAGAATACAAGAATTTTAGCGCCTTCTCGGCTGCACAGCATGAGCCGAGGGGCGCATAATGCTCTGCAAAGATACCATCCTGACATGACCTTCTGCTATACCTGAAATCTCTACAAGATCACTTCATGCTCGGCCGAGTTTACAGGTTATAAGATTAATGAGTAAAAAAGTAAATTACTTTTTCTGAAAGGAGCACCTAGTGGTTTTGTCCCTCGTGTACAAATAGAAAGCAAAGCTATCAAATATTTGGGTATCAAGCTAGGCAAATTACGGTCTTAGCTTTATGCCTTAAATTTACCACCTCTGATTTCTAAAATTGTTTCTGAGTTGGCCCGATGGACAGATCTCCCATTATCATTAGTAGGCAGAGCGCACTTCCTAAAAATGGCTAGCTTTGCTCTTCTTTTGTATCCAGTGCAGACGATTCCCCCCCCCTAAAGCATTTAGACCGCTTAAAATTACAATCTGCCTTTGTCCAATTTTGATGATATTATGGACTCAGGCCAACTGGCAGCTTCTATTTCCTTCCTTTGTCCCACCATTAGGAAACAAATGTTACACAGGGAGAAAGACGAGGTGTTTAAGAGACGGGCTAGGGAATTAGCCGATGACGACTTACCTGAAGGGATATTGAAGGGTCTAGATGGTGTGCGGAAGGCGATGATTAACAAACAATGGCGAAAGATGTATTTTAAAATAATCCACAGGGCCACCTACGCTTTTGATTTGTCCTGTGCAAATGCCCTAGCCCACTACTTGCGTGCTTGTTCATCGTGTCAGTTGGAGAAGGCTAATCTTTTACATGGCCTATAGTTGTGCCCTGAAGTAGTAAAGGTATGGCCCGAGGCATTTGCATATGCCAAGAGGGTGTGGAAGGTCTCTTTGCCGTTCACTCCTCAAAGCGATCTTCCATAGAGTTAGACTTAAATCACACTTCAGTCCTTCCTTCCTTCTAGTAGTCAATAAATGTTTGCTCCGGCACTGGTTGCCGTCCTCCACACCTACTTTGAAGGAAATCAGATACTATGTCCCATATGCTTCACATAAACCTTATAGAAACTGAATGTCACAAAGAAGGGCCTTTAATTGAATACCATTTTACAACTATGGAGATAGAAAATCTTATGATGACTTTTAGGTGCTAGGAGTGGTACAACAAGGAGGCGCTAAAAAATTCTTTGGGTAAATTACAACTACCTGATAGGAGGCTTACTTGAGGGACACTTTCTCAGGACGAGAGGGGAAGGGAGAAGGGAGGGGAGGGGGGTTCTGGGAGGGGTCTGAGTTTGGGTTGGGTTAGAAAAATTTATTTTGGATTGTTTTGTTTTTTATATGATGCTGGTCCTGTAACCTTGTCTGACATAGATTGGAACTTGTATTATTTGTTACCATTTGATGTCGTTTTATTGATATGGCATCTGCTTTGTTTCTTTGCAATAAAAATGTTTTTGGGAAAAAAAAAAAGGAACACAAATTGTCCTAACACACACACTGCAAAACCCCTACAATACTCAGGGCCAAACCATGACACCAGGAACTGGTAAAGATGAAGAGACTCACATACAGACATTAAAGATAGTGTGGACAGAACCAAATAAATACTTGAATAATAGGTACAAACAGGTCCTGTTACTGAGCAGTCTCAAAATAGAGAGTGTATTGATAAGCCAACAATACTGAAAAAAAAATAACACAGTTGCCAAACAAATATATGAGTAACAAAGAAAATCGCACAGGTTAACTGCAACATGTAAAACAGTGAGTCAACTCATCCTGGTGCCAACAAGCCAACCCCACGCGTTCCGCTATGTCCCCAAAGCTTTCTAAAGGGTATCTGACAAATCAATGGTAGTAGGTGGTATAAATAGGTCAAAAAAAGAATAATGATCACTCACAGCTGGGATCCCGGTGGTTGCCGGCGTGCAGGGCGCACCTCGTGTGCGGAAGTAAGAGATCCTACGTCCTGATCATGTGACCAGTGACGCCAGCGTCTACGTCACAGTCACATGGCCGCGATCTGAAATATCCTAATAGGTATGGAAACTGGAGAGAAAGGAACGGCTGCACATTCCATCTATGGCTGATACTAATGCCGCTTGGCCTATATTAAAAATCAACACCAGAGTGTCTGTATATGATTTGATCAAGCAATAATAGCCCTGTGTACCAACGTGCAGGTCCTCTGGTTCACACGGGTCCCTACGCTAACTCCACACCGTGTCGGTCAGTGACCACCGCCCCCGCAAAGCGTGCACGTGCAGGGAAGGGGGGCCATGGAATGGCCCTGCAACCCCCATGTCACAGGACCAGACCCAAAAAGCCCCTCCAGAACCCGGCAAGCACCACCGGCGGGGGAGGCTGCCCCCAAACGACACAAGCCCCCAAACGACTCAAGCACGGTGCTGAGTTAGTGTAGGGACCCATGTGAGCCAGGAGACCTGCACGCTGGTACATGGGGCAATATGGTTTGATCAAATTATATACCAACATCCTGGAGTTGGTTTTTAAATGTAGCTGAGAAGCATTAGTATCAGCCATAGGTGTGAGGTGCAGCGCTATTTTCTCTTCTTGTCCGTATTTTACATTTCTCCCTTTTCTCAGTGTTTGCACTCCTCCTGGTAAGACCCATATGACCGCAATTAGCAGGAGACACCTGGGCACACATGACTTGTACCTCCTATCCTTCCCATTCTACCTGCTGGAGTGTGTTGAGTGTTTTAGACCTAGTTCACACTTGTGGTGTTTGGTGACAGCTTTCTCTGCCGGCGGTGCCTGCTAGGATTTACGGGGGCCTCTGGGTATTGGTCCTGTGACAGTGGGGTTGCAGGGCTATTCTATGGCCTCCCTTCCCTGGTTGTGCATGCCTTGCGGGGATGGCGGTTGCTGACTGACACGGTGCTGAGTTAGTGTAGGGACCCATGTGAGCCAGGAGACCTGCACGCTGGTACATGGGGCAATATGGTTTGATCAAATTATATACAAACATCCTGGAGTTGGTTTTTAAATGTAGCTGAGAAGCATTAGTATCAGCCATAGGTGTGAGGTGCAGCACTATTTTCTCTTCTTGTCCGTATCCTAATAGGTATACTGAGCAGGTCCTGGCACATGCGCATACTTCAGATGTAACACCAGGGATATATATGAATAAAAAATAAAATAAATATAGTTACCAAGATGATATTGAGGCAAATTCACTATAATCACCCACATAACCTCATGTATGAAAATGAAAATCGCGAGCATATGACCGGCATGTTTGTCTGCATTCTGTGTGTCACTTACTCAGCGTAGGGACCGGGACTGTGGTTGTCCGCGGCCGTCTAGGGCCGTCCATGGCAAGTAGGCAGGGACATTGGTTGGGACAAGAGTCAGGGTTCACTGTCACAGCCAAAATCATTTAGGAATTTTGTATCATGGATCCTATGAAAGCACTGGTGGAACAGATGCAAAACCTTAGCACCCTGGTTCAGGGTTTTGCTGAGCGGGTCCAGGAACTGGAGGCTGCACCCCGACAGGTGACCATGACAACCCCCACACCCCCAGAACCTCCTGTTTAGCTCCCTGAAAAATGTAAGGGAGATATAAAGGATTTCCGATCCTTCAGAAAGGGGTGCAGACTTTTTTTTCGGCTCCGTCCTCACTCTTCTGGGGACGAGAGTCAAAAGGTGGGAATCATCATGTCCCTTCTGCAAGGCCCACCACAGGAGTGGGCATTTTCCTTACCCCCCAATGCTATTAAGTTGACTTCAGTTGATTATTTTTTTTCAGCCCTAGGGCTCTTGTATGATGACCCTGACCAGACTGCGGTGGCCGAACGTCAACTGACCTCTTTACGTCAGGGAAAGAGAGCAGTAGATTACTGCGCAGAATTCTGGCAGTGGTGTATCTCCTCCTCCGGGAATGGTTCTGCCCTGCTCTATCAATTCTGGGTGGGTCTTTCGGACCAGCTGAAGGACTTACTAGTGGCTTATCCCCCTCCCGAAACCTTCGAGTAGACCATGACTCTAGCTATTAGGGTAGATAGACTCATGCGGGACAGACGCAGGAAAAAAAAAGGTACTTCTGATTCTGTTAAAACCCTGTCCTCTATTGTGTCCTCTCCTAAGTTTTCTCCTCCTCTGTCATCATCTCAAGAGGAACCTATGCAACTTGGAGCAACAGATGCTAAGACCAGACAATCTGTGCTTATACTGTGGCAAGGACATTGTGTATGGCAATGTACCTCCAGACCTGGATCACCGCCGGAAAACTCCAGTGCCTGAATGATTGTCGAGGGGGTCATTCAGGCGCACAGGTACCACTCGATATTAAGAATAAGTTGATGGTGCCCATTTTGCTATTTTTGGGTGAGAAATGTATTTCTGAGTTTGCCCATGTGGATTCTGGGGCATCTGCTACTTTAATTAATTCTGGGTTCTGGTTCACTCTGGGGGTATGTCCACTTCAGCTTAAAGAGGACCAATCACCTAAATTTAACTGTCCCTGTTGTAAAAGTTCCTCTCTCCCTAAGTCTATCTCTGAACATACAGACTGTCTTTGCAGTCTGTATCTTTCTAATTTACCTAATCCATCCTAGCGGCGCAGTAAGGCCGGGCGCGGCCATCTTGATTATGTCCCTTGCGTTCCAATGGTGCGTTCTACCGTCGGACCGCAAGTGACGTCATCAAGATGGCGCCCGGCTTTACTGCACCGCTACAGAGGACTGGGTAAAGTATAAGATACAGACTGCAATAGACTTTGTGAAGATACACAGACTGCAATAGACTTTGTGAAGATACAGACTGCCTTTGCAGTCTGTATCTTATACTTTACCCAGTCCTCTGTAGCGGTGCTGTAAAGCCGGGCGCCATCTTGATGACGTCACTTGCGGCCCGATGGTGGAACGCACCATTGGAACGCAAGGGACATAACCAAGATGGCAGCGCCCGGCCTTAGTGCGCCGCTAGGATGGATTAGGTAAAATATAAGATACAGACTGCAAAGGCAGTCTGTATCTTTAGAGATAAACTAAACTGTCAGTTAGGACATTTATACACAGCGATCTCGCACTGTATAGCGCGGGATCATTGTGTATTTACAGAGCGGCGGGCAAAGGCTCATGGGAGCCCTTCCCGCTGCTCGGCATGCCGGGAGTTTCCTGTCGCGCGCAGGCTCTTTTGAAAAGAGCCGGCGCGCGACAGTGAAGGGAAATGCAAATATATTAAAACCCCGGCAAAAAAATTGATTAATTATATTTACAAAAATTGATTAAAAATGAAACCTTATTAAATGGAGCAATAAAAAAAAATAACATTTGGCCGTGATTGGTTCTCTTTAAATGTGTATTGAGTATTACTGGAGCAGACTTTACCCCACTGGCTCATGGTAAGGTCAAATATGTTACTCCCTCCCTAAAGGTAAGGGTGGGTTCGATTCATTTTGAGTCTTTGGAGTTTTTAGTCATGGACAACTTGATATTATTTTGGGATTACCTTGGATTACCTTACCGGTGGAAGGAGAGACTCCTGAGTTCCTGTCTGACTTTGCCAATGTGTTCGATGTAGGCATTTTTTATTTTTTACTACATACTCTCTACCTTTTTTTTTCCAAGAGATAGGTAGATTATGCGGTCTGAATTATATATGGATATATTGCACTTTTATCAGAGTATATTGCACTTCAGCATTTCCATAGCACACGTTGTCTATACTTGATACAGGTTACGTATTTACACTTTATAGTAATTATATTGATTTGGACACAGATGCTTTTATACATATCGTCTATTTTGCACGCTACACTGATTACATTGTGGCTAATTAGATAAACGCCGAATAGGTTGTGCAAGCGCTTGTCACAACACTTTGTATGGAACCGTAGATTTGTGCTAGCTGAGTGGTATCACTTTGATTGCCGTTGAGATTTTTTATTTTAATTTTTTATTTATTTTTTTTAATTTACATTTATTTTTATTTTCATATTATATTCAGTTTCTTGCTAAAAATGTTTTGTTGTTTAATATTTCACATATATGAACATATAAGTCCCATGTGTGGGGTTTTATCAGGTTTTTTTTGTTTTCTGCAAATATTAGGGTATCATTGGTTGCGGTCATGTGACTTGGACATTGGCTGTGGTCATGTGATTGCGACATGGACGCTAAAGCTGCCGGTCACATGAGCGTTATGTGGGTGATTATAGATAGTGAATTTGCCTCAATATCCACTTGGTTACTATATTCTATCATTTTTTATGCATATATATCCGTGATGTTACATCTGAAGTATGCGCATGCGCAAAGACCTGCTCTGTATACCTATTAGGATATTTCAGATAGCGGGCATGTGACTGTGACGCAGACGCTGGCGTCACTGGTCACATGATCAGGACGTAGGATCTCTTACTTCGGCACACAAGGTGCGCCTTGCACTCCCACCTGTGAGTGATCATTATTCTTTTTTGACCTATTTATACCACCTACTACCATTGATTTGTCAGATACCTTTTAGAAAGCTTTGGGGACATAGCGGAACATGTGGGGTTGGCTTGTTGGCACCAGGATGAGTTGACTCACTGTTTTACATGTCACAGTTAACCTGTGCGATTTTCTTTGTTGCTCATATATTTGTTTAGCAACTGTGTTATTTTTTCAGTATTGTTGGCTTATGAATACACTCTCTATTTTGAGACTGCTCAGTAACAGGACCTGTTTGTACCTATTATTCATGTATTTTTTTTGGTTCTGTCCACACTATCTTTAATATTTGTATGTGAGTCTCTTCATCTTTACCAGTTCCTGGTGTCATGGTTTGGCCCTGAGTATTGTAGGGGTTTTCCAGTATGTTTGGACCATTTGTGGTCCTATTTTAAATGTTTTTAATTTTTTGTTGGTGGTAAATAAAATAAAGATTATTTGTATACTTTTTCTATCATTTGGTGACATTGTGTGCATAATCATTTATATTATGTTTTCTTTGTTACATTTGAGAATTTAAAAGGACTGACGCACCATAAAGGGTGTAGATGGACTGATGCATCCAGTGTTCCAGTTTACCACAGCCCCTACACATTTGGGCTGAGAGATTCAACTATATCTGAGTATTTCTTTCAGACATAATCTGCCTACAGAGGACTGATCTGCAATCAGAGACACTGACTGACAGCTGAGCAAGCAGGAGACTAGGCAGCATTGATTATTCATGAAGAGGGAGGAGGAAGGAGTGGAGTGGTGTGGCACAAACAACTCCTCTTTGCCTCTTCAGTAAGGTAGGAGACGTGAGATTGTGTATAATCCACTGCACGGAAAATTACCAAAAGGCACCATGTTCACAAGGGGACTGCCAGCTACAGCACACTGTAAGCACCTTAGGTAGGGCCTGGGAGCTGTCACATTCCCTTTAATACCCAAACAGCTATTCCCACTAATATTACAAGTTTGAGTCCCCTTTCTACCAGTAATAGAGACATTGAGGCTGCCTACAACTCGATTTTTCCACTTTGCTAGGAATGATAAACACAACTGCAGCAGGATGGCTGTAAAATAATTGCCTGAACAGAAGGGTTTTTTATGACTATTGTTTCAAAGCTTTACACTGAGCTTACTTGTGTACAATCCTTAAAACACTTAGACAGATGTTCTCAGAGAACAAATAAGTACAATGAATATGCCAAAGACCTTCTCTCTTTTGCCTTCATCTAAGAGATAACGCATTGCTGAAGCCAGCATCCAAACTCTGAGTAATAAGTCTGTGCAAAATGAAAAGTCTGGCAGAATGGAAATAATGTATCAAAGACAGAATCACGACAGAAGGTCAGATGTTCATAGGCCCCGTTCCCACTGAGCAAAGCTGGCGGAATTCCTCGGCGGAATTGTCCGCCGCGGAATGCCGTTAGCCTCCCGCTCATAATGGGAGTCTATGGGAGGCGCGCGCTCCTGCCCTGTTCGCGCTGAAGAATGAACACAATCATTCTTCAGCGCGGACAGAGCAGGAGCGCGCACCTCCCATAGACTCCCATTATGAGCGGGAGGCTAACGGCATTCCGCGGCGGACGATTCCGCCGCAGAATTCCGCTAGTTTTGCTCAGTGGGAACGGGACCATATTTTGTATTACTAAATTCTATATGTCTTCTTGTAAATTCTTTGTTTTAGTTAGCAATGGTTATAAAGCAGATCCAACTGAAGCTTGAGAACATTTCATAAACCATCTGTAAAAAGTTTCCAGGTAAGGTTAAAAGAACATTCCATCACTTTAGTTTTTTTCAGGCAGAATTTTCAGTGAGGATTCAGCACTGAAATTCAGCACTTATTCCTTAGGGTCCTATTACATGGAGCGATTTTTAATGATTAACGACTAACGATAAACGATCACAAACAAGATTGTTTATCACTAACCTGAAATCATTCACCAAATTACACAGAACGATAATCGCTTCTGATCCCAGGTAAACAATGGACAATGTGCTATTACACAGAATGATTAGTAAAAAAATGCGGAACTTGAGCGAACAAATGTGGAACTACAGCGAACGATTAACGATAATTTTAGATCAAGATCTAAATCAATGATCAACTACATACGAACGATTTTTCGATCGCTGCCTGCAATTACAATGAATGATTATCATTTAAATTCGAACGATTTCACGATTTTTCGCACCATAATCGTCCCGTCTAATAGTCTGGAAGTTAACGGGGTAGTGCGGCGCTAAGAAATTATTCACAAAATAACACACATTACAAAGTTATACAACTTTGTAATGTATGTTATATATGTGAATTGCCCCCCTATCCCCGTGTTCCCCGCCCCCCGCCCGTGTACCCGGAAGTGTAGTGCAGTATACATACCTGATCCGTGTCGACCGACCCAGTCTGTAATCTTGTCAAAGATGTCATCTTCGGGAGGCCGGCCGACCCGCTCCTGCCGTCCCTCATGCCGGACCCCCTCTGCCGCGTCATCAGCCGCTCAGCCGCGATTGGCTGAGCATAACTGTGATCAGCTAATCGCGGCTGAGCACAGTTAGGACGCGGCAGAGGGGGGACGGCATGAGGGACAGCAGGAGCGGGTCGGACGGCCTCCCGAAGATGACATCTCTGACAAGATTACAGACTGGGTCGGTCAACACGGATCAGGTATGTATACTGCACTACACTTCCGGGTACACGGGCGGGGGGCGGGGAACACGGGGAAGGGGGCCATTCACATAACATACATTACAAAGTTGTATAACTTTGTAATGTGCGTTATTTTGTGAATAATTTCTTAGCGCCGCACTACCCCTTTAATGATGCGAGTCTCTCTACATTAGAAGTACAGAAAATAAAAGCTTTAAAGTGATTTAGATTATGGACTACGCATGTGAATATCATATAAGATTTTGCCAAATCATTAAAAATGAGGCTATCCCCAGTCCAACTTCTCCGTTTATTTAAATCCACAGGACCTGAAACAGTCTTGAAACTCTATTGCCAACACTTGGAGGAACTCAGAGCTTGTGCATTTCAGAAATTCCTTCTCATTATACAGGTCATGTCAGGGTAAGTGTAGGGTAACACAAACAATGGGAGAGAAATTCATTTATTCTGCTCATACTTAAAACATTACAATGACAATTCAGCAGGGAATTGTGAACAACCATTTAGTCAAACCTTATCATAGGGCCAGGGTCTGATGTGGTTCTGCTGAAGCAGCTTTGACTTTTTAATATATTTTTTATGAACTTTATTAAACATCATTATTTTTTACAACTATGTGTAGTGAAATGTGATAAAGAAACTTCTGGTAGATCCGTACAGAATCATGGTGCAGCTGATTAATATACTCCTCAACATTAAAATTCCAACAGTAAGAAGGAAAAGTGGTGGGATTGCGGAAATCACAGGATACTAAAGGCTCTTCTACATGAACCAATTATCGCTAAAGTGTTCCTAGGAATCTTTTGTGTGGCTGTGCAGATCTTTAGTTTACCTCTGTGCTCCTTGTACTGTCATGCCAGCCACTTTTTTATGTTGCTTTTCTCAGAGAGAAATATTACCTCTTTGGTCAACCAAGGACAAGCCGCTCTGCAGCCATCCAGCGCCCTGCTCTGTACTGCTGAAGAGCAATAACCCTTAAACAGCTATCTACAGATGGGTAAACTCTCCATCAGAGGAGTCTTTGGCTTGGCTTATTAAATCCCCTGTCATGTCCTATGGTTTCTTAATGGAGTAAAACACTGACTCATCAGAGAGTCATTGACTCATTGAAAGTCATCAGAGAGTTGCTGTGCATATCTTTCTTCTGAGAAACGTTAGTAAAACACAAACTTTTTTTTTCTTTAAATATTTTTATTAAAGAATAAAAGAACCTAGAAAAAAGCAATGTGGGTCACAGCCTACAAATATAGCCATTACAAAACAAATAAACATCTTCATACACAAATATAACAGCAGAGATATCTATAGTGGATATCAACTTAATAAAGTATACTAGAATCAAAATAGAAAACTACTCAATACCTACATTAAGGGCAGAAGGAAGAAAAAAGAAGATCATTAGCATAAAGGGGGAGGGGAACAATAACAAGGGGGGAGGGGGGAGGGAGAAAAACACAAACACTTTTGAACCTCTCTCTTAACCCTTTGAGGACCAAGCCCAAGGGGCTTTGGAGTATTTAAAAAAAACAAAAAAAACACACATTTTAAATCCCCCTGGGGGACTTTTACATGCAATTAATAGATGGCATACACTGATCATTGCTATACCAGGCATAGCATTGATCAGTGTTATAGGTGCTCTGCTGATTGAGCCTACCTGCGGCAGACTCAATCAGCAGAGCAGCGATCGGACCGCACGGAGGAAGGTAAGAGACCTCCGGTGGTCTGTTAAAGCGATTGGGACCCCCACAGTCACACTGCAGGGGTCCCGATCGGTAAGTAAATTGTTAGGCAAAGTCATTTACTTCCCTATTCTGTGATGGTTGTACCATGCTTTGTTAAAAAAATATTTAAAAAAAAAAAAAAAAGTGCTGTACAAGTAGTGTACAATAGTTTTAAACCATCTGCATACCCAGGCGAAAAAGGATCAAACCACATAATTCTAAGATCTTTATATAACTCACATTTTACAAGCTTAGCATCTCAATTATAGACACAGAGAGTTAAGAATCTTTTTAAAATGCTTCCAGTGTTCATCCAACAGAGAAAGTCCAAGAAACCTGAAACCAGATGTCATTCACAAAATGCAGAGACATTAAGGAGGCAGTCTTCCATTCATCACCTTCCCATATAAGGCAATATTATAACCCCCATAAATATCTAGTTTGGAAAAATTCTGGCAGACCTTGAGGTACTCCAGGCATTCATTTTTTTTTCAAATTACTGGGGAAGCACAGAAAATAATAAACAACCTATCCTTACCTACCACATCCTCAGGTGGGTGTCCTGTCACATCTTCAGGACACTCAACACTCCGGCCTCTACTTCCGAGGCAGAGTTATCTCTGCAGTGACATCCTGCTCAGCCAATCACTAACTGAAGAGATTAGGTTAGCTGGCTGTCACTGTGTGGTCTTCAAAGAGCCTGGTGCCGTAAAACCAGGTGTCAGTACCTAGTAAGGTCAAGAGTCAACCATATGCATACCACTGGTTGTGAATGCAGAATTGGCCGCTATGGCAAAACCACAGGGGAACCATCATGCTTAGGTTGCGGTAAATGACACAAGTCAAAACAGCCATGTACATGAAGAATATCTTTATTGTGGCTATGTGTTTCGGCCCTTAGCTCTAAAAGAGCCATTCTCAAGCACTTAACACCATACAATAAAACCACCAATATAATGCATTTATTTTCCTCCCAGCTTGCAAAACACATCTGGTTCAGTCGGGTCACCTCAAATACACAATCATATATCTTTTACCAAAATTCATCAGCATATAAATCCATAAATAATATCCTGAAAACCATGTACAAAATCCTAGAATTATAAGCATAATAATTACCTTAAGGGATTCCTAAGCCACATCTTCCGCACTTAGCCCTCACTCACTGCCACTGACGTGACCCATGGTATCAGTCCCCACCTAGTGCAAACTGTGGTGGATTGTCTGACCTGCTTTTGAAGCCGCCTGCCCTGATCCTTTGCCTGTCTGACTACACTACCTGTCTCATCCCTGGAACTGTGCTGTTGACAACCAGGCTTGCTGACCGGGCATTCATGTCTTGTTCCTGGTGCCTAGCACTGATTTTATTTGGATTTTGGGAACCATCTGTTGCTCACTCCGCATTCTGGAGCAAGATAAAAGGTGAAGACACAAAGGGCACTTAGGCTTTGCTTTCCGCTGTTGCCCAAAGCCAAACTGGTTGAGCAGCTGTCACGATTGGCTGGGGAAGATAAGACACTAGACAGTGGGCCCTAACTCTGACCCCACCCACTGTCACCTGCCTACTTGCCTCGGTCGACCCTAGGCGGTCGCGGACAACCACGAAGACAATCCCTATGCTGTATACGTGCAGAACATAAAACGCAGACAGACAGACAAACACAAAGCGGGAAGTCAACTAGCCGAGTCAGTAACCAAACGAGCAACGCAGTACAAAATCGGAACCAAACGGAGAGTCAGGGGACAGGCAAAAAGGTCAGAATCCGGGCAAGTCGAAATGAGAAAGGATAGGACAGAATACAAGGGACTGGGGAGCTGGGATCAGAACAACTAATAGCCAGCGATAACCTGCTGGCTACACTGAAACTTTATACTGGACCAGGAGCCCGGACCAAAGGCTGATTGGTCCAGCCTCCTGAGTCCAGCCTCACTGCAGCTGGTGCACTGCAGGCTGAGCGGCCGGGCGACCTGTCACTCAGCCTGAGTGCAAAACACATCAGCTGCGTGCCGGCCGGCCAGCTGACGGTCACGTGACCCCACGGCGTCCCCGGTTGCTAGGGACGCCGTCGGGTCTCCGCGACGTCACTCGGCTCCGGCGGGCGGAGCAGCGGCGCGCTCCCGAGCCGACAGCCGGAGCCGAGCTGGAAGGAGACGCCGCTGGAGCCGGACAAGGTAAGTACCTTACAGCAGCACAGTGGGTCCACACTTGCTGTCTGTTACATACTCTTAACCCTGAAAGAAGGTGTGGACTTTTCTGAAGAAAGATCTCCAGGATGTGGTTCCCATGATAATCATGGATTGGCATGGTAGCAAAGATGTAGAAAAGCCAAGGGTTGTCACCAGGAGAACAGTTTGAATGGAACAATCCAGAGGATGAGACAAAAGCACAGTCAGTAACATAGATCTTAGAGAAAGGTAGAAAGAGGAGGAGCCAAGAACACGTGTATGGAAAGGTCAAACTGGTTAAGATAAATAACACATAGTGGTTATAAAGAGTGCCTCTCGGTCTGGAGGACCTGTCATATTCTACATTTCCCACCAATTACAACTGAATGATAGGAGTCACAGCAGGGAATGAATTGTTATCATCTTATTGTCAAATTAGAAAATGTCTAAAGTTGACAAGCTCTATAAATTCCCCTAGGTATCAGCGTTAGGTGTCATGCATTGTGTTACACCTCCTGCTGACTTACTGCTCCTCCTGATGGGTGTCCCTGCTATATGACTATTGCTGCCCACCTTCTACTGCATCCTCTTCCCTAAGCCCCCAGGTCTACCCATAGGAATCATGCACACACAGGGCCGCCGATAGGGCAGTACAACTGGTACTGCCATATGGGGCCCGGATCGTAAGAGACATGGGGGGGCCCGCCGGCCGCCGCCCCCCGTCCGCTACGCTAGGGGGGCCCGAACGGCCCCCCTTGTCACCTGTTTTTGAGCATCCCGAGAAGCTGCGGCCGCACAGCTTCTCGGGATGCACTGATCGCTTTGATGTTCCGCCCGCACATTGAGCGGGCGGAACATTAAAGCGATCAGAATACAGGAGCAGGACCTGTCAGCGTCCTCCTCCTGTATTCTCTCCCATAGGCCGCCGGCACTTCATACCAGCAGCCTATGGGAGGCCGGGCCGTGACCTCTCCGGCAGGCGTGATGATGTGACGTCATCACGCCTCCCGGAAGTCCCGTCCCTGCGGCTCGCAAGATGGAGCCCGAAGAGGAGGAAGAGCTGCTGCCTGCACAGCGCGGATTAGGTGAGTAGGATGTTTGTTTTTTTAGGGGCACCTCTGGGGGCATTATTAGTTCATGGGGGGCACCTCTGGTGGCATTATTAGTGTATGGGGGCACCTCTGGGGGCATTATTAGTGTATGGGGGCACCTCTGGGGGCATTATTAGTGTATGGGGGCACCTCTGGGGCATTATTAGTATAAGGGGGCAACTCTGGGGGCATTATTAGTGTATGGGGGCACCTCTGGGGGCATTATTAGTATATGGGGGCACCTCTGGAGGCATTATTAGTTCATGGGGGGCACCTCGGGGGCATTATTAGTGTATGGGGGCACCTCTGGGGGCATTATTAGTATATGGGGGCACCTCTGGGGGCATTATTAGCTCATGGGGGTACCTCTGGGGGCATTATTAGTATATGGGGGTACCTCTGGGGGCATTATTAGCTCATGGGGGCACCTCTGGGGGCATTATTAGTATATGGGGGCACCTCTGGGGGCATTATAAGCTCATGGGGGCACCTCTGGGGCATTATTAGTATATGGGGGCACCTCTGGGGGCATTATTAGTATATGGGGGCACCTCTGGGGGCATTATTAGCTCATGGGGGCACCTCTGGGGGCATTATTAGTATATGGGGGCACCTCTGGGGGCATTATTAGTATATGGGGGCACCTCTGGGGGCATTATTAGTATATGGGGGCACCTCTGGGGGCATTATTAGTATATGGGGGCACCTCTGGGGGCATTATTAGTTCATGGGGGGCCACCTCTGGGGGCATTATTAGTTCATGGGGGCACCTCTGGGGGCATTATTAGCTCATGGGGGTACCTCTGGGGGCATTATTAGTTCATGGGGGCCACCTCTAGGGGCATTATTAGCTCATGGGGGCACAGCAGGGAATCCTACATACAGGGGGCACAGCAGGGGATCCTACATACAGGGGGCATCCCACATTCCTACTCGCTTTACTGCACATAACACCAATCAGCGCAGTTACTATGGGAGCCTACAGGAGGGAGAAAGGAAAGGAAGCTGCTAGAAATGTGCGGAGCCTAAATAGTTTGTCTCGCAAGTTCTGAAAAGATGAAACATATCTGGAAGAAATCATTATGGCGGACTGGACCGGATGGAGAGGAAAAGGGAAAGTGACGCCTCAGATCAAAGAAGACGTCACCTGTGAGTCCCTGTATGACGGTTTTCTTATTTTGTAGAACATTATTTAGTAGGGGCGCCCCGAGGTGACAGCTACTACATTATCTGTACTCAGAGATATCACTGTGTTATCTGTTGTGTTACATAGGACTACAGGTGACTACTACATTATCTGTACTTAGAGATATCGCTGTGTTATCTGTGGTGTTACATAGGACTGCAGGTGACAGCTACTACATTATCTGTGGTGTTACATAGGACTGCAGGTGACATCTACATTATCTGTACTCAGAGATATCACTGTGTTATCTGTGCTGTTACATAGGACTGCAGGTGACAGCTACTACATTATCTGTACTCAGAGATATCACTGTGTTATCTGTGCTGTTACATAGGACTGCAGGTGACTTCTACATTATCTGTACTCAGAGGGATATCACTGTGTTATCTGTGCTGTTACATAGGACTGCAGGTGACATCTACTACATGATCTATACTCAGAGATATCACTGTGTTATCTGTGCTGTTACATAGGACTGCAGGTGAAATCTACTACATTATCTGTACTCAGAGATACCACTGTGTTATGTGGTGTTACATAGGACTGCAGGTGATATCAGGTGATTTCTCCAGGTTGCAGAAGTTTAAACTTCATCGTGCCCTGGTGTGCTGGTGTCTGTATACATGTGTGCTGGTGTCTGTATGTGTGTATACATGTGTGCTGGTGTCTGTATACATGTGTGCTGGTGTCTGTATACATGTGTGCTGGTGTCTGTATGTCTGTATACATGTATACATGTATGCTGGTGTCTGTATACATGTGTGCTGGTGTCTGTGTGTGAGATCAATTCTAGAGAACTGGCTCGTATATCCCATTTTCCCCAGTGGCTTAAAATGTAACCTCTGTTATACAGTTATAAAATTGTAGAAGCTAAATGTGAACAAGGTGCAATTCAAATAGACACTTACTTGTATAGCTGTCTCTTGTGCTCTGTATGCAGTGCATTATATTCACCCTTTCAACGTACAATTTATAGCGTGTCTACAAGCCCAGCGGGGCTCATTATGATGGAGACTAAAACTTATACAAGAGTGGGGTAGGGGTTCCCCTGTATTCAGAATGTTGTTGAGTGCTAGGCAATGCCCCGTCTGGGATTATTGAATTTCGAGGGTCTATGCAGAGCAGGATAAAGACACCTCTGCTGCACAAACAGGATCTCCTAGAAAGCGTTCTCACCGCCATGTATTCGCTATCACTGGCTTGGGTGAGCTAAACTAGTCTGCCTGGGGGGGGGGGATTTGTATATGCTCACTAACATGGAACAGCCTCATTATATTAGCCTTATCAACATATTCTATGTTAGTGAGCATACCGGGGGGGGGGGGGGGGGGGGGGGGGGATATTGGTGAACATATACAAATCAAACAGCCCCACAGACCCTCGAAATTCAATAACCCCAAACGTGGCATTGCCTAGTACTCAACAGCATTCTGAACACAGGGGAACCCCTACCCCACTCTTGTATAAGTTTTAGTCTCCATCATAATGAGCCCCGCTGGGCTTGTAGACACGCTATAAATTGTACGTTGCAGGGGTGAATATAATGCACTGCATACAGAGCACAAGAGACAGCTATACAAGTAAGTGTCTGTATGGTGACATTTAAATTGCACCTTGTTCACATTTAGTTTGTACAATTTTATAACTGTATAACAGAGGTTACATTTTAAGCCACTGGGGAAAATGGGGTATATGAGCCAGTTCTCTAGAATTGATCTGAACCAAATTATACCTCCCAGCAAGGCGTGGGTCGAACACACAATTTTTTTTTTATTAATGTGGGGGGCCCAGACACTTTGGTTGTATGGGGCCCCGAAATTCCTGATGGCGGCCCTGTGCACACATAGTATTGGACTCTTAAAGGGTCAGTGTGTGTACTTTAAAATCCCTTCTCCGCCAGTCACTTTCTAGGGTCACTTATTTACAGATGTAATTTTCTCCTCTTGGCTTCTTTTGTGGTTTCTAATGTACATTATTAAAGGTGTGCTGTATCTCACCTTGTTGTTCATTTATTGACCCATATCTGTTTTTTGTCTTCCTTTTCTGCTTGTGCACTGCTGTATTGTACTGTCTTTTTTGTGCCTGACCTGGACAGCAGACCTGTTCTGCCTGCCTAGACCCTTAGACTATGCCTGATCCCTGTGTACCATACCACCTCTCCAGTTCATGACCTAGCCTGCTGACTGTGCTTTTTTGCCGATGTGGTCTGCCAAGCCAGCGGTAACCCACAGAAGGACCACGCTTGGGAAGGAACTGGTACCCCTAGCAGCAGATATCTAGCTTCCTCGTCCTAGAATGGGATAGCGAAAAGCTAAAGGGTACTAAGATTTTACTCCTGAGTGTAGCTAAAAGCCAAATGGGTTCAGGAGAACATGGGCCCATAAAAGTTGAGGGAGTTAAGGGCAGATCATGTGGCTACTATGATACCCATGAGTCCTTTTCTGTCTTATCAACTGTCCACTGCCTCCACCACTTTCAACTGTTACTTTGTGGGTTCCTAAGAGGGCATCATTACTATTTGGAGGGCACTGTAACTGTGCTGGTAGAACAATATTAGGATGCTGGAATAGTGTGGGGTTTAAGATGGCCCAACAAATTCTGCAGAGATAAGTCATGGCTAGAAGAAATCATTATGGCAGTCTGGGCCAGCCATAAGAAAATGAAAAAGAATGATTCTAAGAAAACATAGGGGAAGATTTATCAAACTAGTGTAAAGTAGAATTGTCTTAGTTGCCCGTAGCAACCAATCAGATTCCACCTTTTATTTTCCAAAAAATCTGTGAGGAATGAAAACTGGAATCTGATTGGTTGCTAGGGGCAACTAAGACAATTCTACTTTACACCAGTTTGATAAATCTCCCCCATAGTCTGTAATTCACTGTATGTCACTGGATATAGATGTACTATAACTACTGTAGAGCACCTGCATAGTGGTTTTTATTTAGTAACTAGAAAGTATACCCATTGCTGCCTGGGTATAAAGTGTCAGTGTGTTTATTATACGTGTGTGTGCGCTTGGCCACTCCGCTGAGAGTAGTAGTAGGTGGTAGTACTGGGTAGGGACCCGGTTAGTCACTTGCCTGATGGTATGTCACGGTATGGGCACGAGGGATAGCAGCTGTAGACCGGGAACCTGACCAAGCGGAGGTCGAGCAATTCTTCGTTGTCCTTAGTAAGGGCACTAATAATTACACCAATGCCAAGGTTCAGAAACAACAGTAGTGTATTTATTATAACGGTGGTAACTTGTAGCAACAGTCTCTCCGGATGCAACCGGGTATAAGGCAGACTTGGATAAGGCAGAGTAATGGGTGATGCTGCAATAGGCTGTGAGAGTAACGTGCTGGATGATGGGAGTAGTAGTGATACTGAAGTTGAGATGCTGGGCGGAATGAAACTGAGATAAATACTTGCTGTTGATGATTAGAGAAGATGATGAGAAGAATGACTGAATAACGGCACCCAGATCTTTAGTATAGATGAGGATCTAGAGACTTGAGAATAAAGACACAGCCAGGTCTCGACTGGACCGGAACACTTCTTGTGACACTGGAGCAGCAGAGCACACATATCTCTCTCCTGGCAGTGGAGAAAGGTCACACACACCCTATCCCCTTGAAGGTAGGAGATAGGACTCAGGAACAACAGAGCAACACACCCTTCTCCCCTAAAGGTGGAGAGAAGACTGAGGTAGGATAGGAAGTCACATGATATTCCCAACCAAAGCTCGATGGCCATTGGGGTTATCATGGAAGCAGGGGCAGTCACGTGACACCAAGCCATTGCATCATCACACCATTAGGCACATTGGACTAGTATACATGAGAAGTACCATACTTGAACAATGGGGGGCAACATAATACCATTAGGCACTGATAACTGAATATGCATGAGAAATAAATGAAATAACAGACCTGAATACTGAGAGGGGTGACACAATATACACAGTTTGCAGTGGACCATAGCTTTCCAGAACAGAGGCAATAACATATTGACTGACTCAGATATAAAGATACACTTGGGGGCTAGGTTCACACTATGTAATTATGCGGCTGTAAATGTGCGGATGAAACTACGGCCGTGGGAAAAAATAGACATGCGGCTCAAAACACGGTCATTTACTTGGAAATCTGGTTTAACTAAAAATAACAAATAAAATCTTAAGAAAGTGATGCAAACACCTCTGGATGCATCTGGGAAAGCAGGGAACACAGTTTACATGAATTGCTATTACCGGGGTTTGCGATCCTCTGCACTAATGCCGATGTCTCTCATGGTTAATCTATTAAAATAATAAAACACATTTTCGTTGTAATAAAGTCCCTTTCGTTGTTCAATAATTAAATTTAAACTAATCCATCATTTTGCAATTAAATATACTGTTAAGCTGGGTTCACACGCTGTAACTGTGCGGCTGTATTTTTTATGCGGCTGTAAATGTGCGGGTGAAACTCCGGCCGTGGGAAAAAATAGACATGCGGCTCAAAACATACGGTCATTTACTTGGAAATCTGGTTCAACTAAAAATAACAAATAAAATGTTAAGAAAGTGATGGAAACACCTCTGGATGCATCTGGGAAAGCAGAGAACACAGTTTACATGAATCGCTATTACCGGGGTTTGCGATCCTCTGCACTATAGCCGATGTCTCTCATGGTTAATCTATTGAATTAATAAAACACATTTTCTTTGTAATAAAGTCCCTTTTATTGTTCAATAATTAAATGTAAACGATTCCATCATTTTGCAATTAAATATACTGTTAAAATAAATATATATATAAATAAATGTATATTTATATATATATTTATTTTTTGACAGTATATTGAATTGCACAATGATGGATTCGTTAGAATTAAATTATTGAACAAAGAAACTGTATTTATTTAAACGAAAATGTGTTTTCTTAATTAAATATTAATTAGTACAGGAAGCTCTATAAGCCGGTAATTCATATGCCGGCAATAGAGCATTCTGTACTAATCATTACTTTACTTTAATCAAAACATCAAATGTTTCTTCTAATTATGTTATGACAATAGCATTATTAGAAGAAACATTTAGAATTATATGTGCGCTCAGCTGATTGGCTGTTTGGCTGAGCGCACATATAATGAGCTGGTCCGCAGCACAGTGACTTTATTGTGCTGCGGACCAGCGAAGAGGACACATCGGGGTGAGTATAGAGCTCTCCCCACCCCCTCCCCGGCACTGCACCCCTCCCAGCAAGGAAGGGGGGGTCACTTAACCCCTTCCTTGCTGGGATGGGGGCAGTCTGACATCAGTCTGGCCCTCAAGGGGTTAAGGGGAATGCAATACATCCTCCCTTAACCCCTTGGGGGTCAGACTGTAAGCAGCGATCTGTAAAGATGCTGCATACTGTAAGGAGCACAACACCGCTCACAATGATGGGTGTTGTGCTCCTCTTTGTGTTTTTTTTGTGTGTTTCTCCCTTTTTGTTTTTCAGATATCGGTATCCTGGGGATTACGTCGGATTCCATGGACTACGTCGATGACCAGCGGTTGTTCTTTGAATTTTTTAAATAAAATGGTCAATGAGGGGTGAGGGGGTGTTTTTATTTGAATATAAAAATTTTTAAACTTGTGTCTTGTCTTTATTTCTTTACTTTTTAGACTTAGTAGTGGAAGCCGTCTAATAGACGGAATCCATTACTAAGTTGGGGCCTAGTGTTAGCCGGTATAAAATGGCTAACACTAACCCCCTATTATTACCCCAGTACCCAATGCCACCAGGGGTACTGGGAAGAGCCGGGTGCCAGTGGTCCCGGAGCGTCAAAATTGGCGCTCCTGGACCGGGCGGCAGCAGGCTGGTAATATTTAGGCTGGGGAGGGCCTAAACCAATGGCTCTTCCCACCCTGGTGTTACCAGGCTGCTGTCGGGGACCCTATGCGTTTTTTTAAATTATTTATTTATTTAAAAAAAAAAACGCATAGGGTCCCCCCTATTTTTATAACCAGCCGGGTTAAAAACCAAACGACAGCAGCCTGGTAACACCAGGGTGGGAAGAGCCATTGGTTTATGCCCTCCCCAGCCTAAATATTACCAGCCTGCTGCCGCCCGGTCCAGGAGCGCCAATTTTGACGCTCCGGGACCACTGGCACCCGGCTCTTCCCAGTACCCCTGGTGGCATTGGGTACTGGGGTAATAATAGGGGGTTAGTGTTAGCCATTTTATACCGGCTAACACTAGGCCCCAACTTAGTAATGGATTCCGTCTATTAGACGGCTTCCACTACTAAGTCTAAAAAGTAAAGAAATAAAGACAAGACACAAGTAAAAAAAATAATTTATTCAAATAAAAACACCCCCACACCCCTCATTGACCATTTTATTTAAAAAATTCAAAGAACAACCGCTGGTCATCGACGTAGTCCATGGAATCCGACGTAATCCCCAGGATACCGATATCTGAAAAACAAAAAGGGAGAAACACACAAAAAACACACAAACAGGAGCACATCACCCATCATTGTGAGCGGTGTTGTGCTCCTTACAGTATGCAGCATCTTTACAGATCGCTGCTTACAGTCTGACCCCCAAGGGGTTAAGGGAGGATGTATTGCATCCCCCTTAACCCCCGGGGGGCCAGACTGATGTCAGACTGCACCCATCCCAGCAAGGAAGGGGTTAACTCACCCCCCCTTCCTTGCTGGGAGGGGTGCAGTGCTGGGGAGGGGGTGGGGAGAGCTCTATACTCACCCCGATGTGTCCTCTTCGCTGGTCCGCAGCACAATGAAGTGACTGTACTGCGGACCGGCTCATTATATGTGCGCTCAGCCGAACAGCCAATCAGCTGAGCGCACATATAATTCTAAATGTTTCTTCTAATAATGCTATTGTCATAACATAATTAGAAGAAACATTTGATGTTTTCATTAAAGTAAAGTAATGATTAGTACAGAATGCTCTATTGCCGGCATATGAATTAACGGCTTATAGAGCTTCCTGTACTAATTAATATTTAATGAATAAAACACATTTTCTTGAAAATAAATTCAGTTTCGTTGTTCAATAATTTAATTCTAACGAATCCATCATTGTGCAATTCAATATACTGTCAAAAAATTAATATATAGATAAATATACATTTATTTATATATCTATTTTTTTTAACAGTATATTTAATTGCAAAATGATGGATTCGTTAGAAATAAATTATTGATCAACGAAAGTGTCTTGATTACAAATAAAATGTCTTTGATTAATTTAATATATTAACTATTAGAGGCATCGGCATTCGGCATCATTGCCGGCTATTTTTGAAGTACTCCGTACGGACCGCCTGTCAATCCACGGCCGCATGTCCAGCCGCAAACAATGGTCTTGTTCATTTTTTACGGGTCCGTTTACGATAGGGCCGTAGATTCAGAGATAGTGTGCACTGTGCAGCCGCATATCCTATACTTCCCAGCATACACACGAACCATCAAAAATACCGCCGCACAATTACAGCCGCACATACAGCCGCACTCTTACAACGTGTGAACCGAGCCTTAGGGTGCGTTCACACCTACAGGATCTGCAGCAGATCTGCAGCAGATTTGATGCTGTGTTCAGTTATTTAAATGAAATCTGCTGCAGAAAATCAGCTGCAGATCCTGTAGGTGTGAACGCACCATTAAAATAAATATATATATATAAATAAATGTATATTTATATATATATATTTATTTTTTGACAGTATATTTAATTGCAAAATGATGGATTCGTTAGAATTAAATTATTGAACAACGAAACTGAATTTATTTAATCGAAAATGTGTTTTATTAATTAGTACAGGAAGCTCCATAAGCCGTTAATTCATATTGCCGGCAAAAGAGCATTCTGTACTAATCATCACTTTACTTTAATGAAAACATCCAATGTTTCTTCTAATTATGTTATCACAATAGCATTATTAGAAGAAACATTTAGAATTATATGTGCGCTCAGCTGATCGGCTGATCGGCTGAGCGCACATATAATTAGCGGGTCCGCAGCACAGTGACTTCATTGTGCTACGGACCAGCGAAGAGGACACATCGGGGTGAGTATACAGCTCTCCCCACCCCCTCCCCAGCACTGCACCCCTCCCAGCAAGGAAGGGGGGTCACTTAACCCCTTCCTTGCTGGGATGGGTGCAGTCTGACATCAGTCTGGCCCCCAAGGGGTTAAGGGAGATGCAATACATCCTCCCTTAACCCCTTGGGGGCCACACTGTAAGCAGTGATCTGTAAAGATGCTGCATACTGTAAGGAGCACAACACCGCTCACAATGATGGGTGTTGTGCTCCTGTTTGTGTGTTTTTTGTGTGTTTCTCCCTTTTTGTTTTTCAGATATCTGTATCCTGGGGATTACGTTGGATTCCGTGGACTACGTCGATGACCAGCGTTTTTTTTTCTTTTTTTAATAAAATGGTCAATGAGGGGTGTGGGGGTGTTTTTATTTGAATAAAATTTTTTTTTAACTTGTGTCTTGTCTTTATTTCTTTACTTTATAGACTTAGTAGTGGAAGCCGTCTAATAGACGGAATCCATTACTAAGTTGGGGCCTAGTGTTAGCCGGTATAAAATGGCTAACACTAACCCCCTATTATTACCCCAGTACCCAATGCCACCAGGGGTACTGGGAAGAGCCGGGTGCCAGTGGTCCCGGAGCGTCAAAATTGGCGCTCCTGGACCGGGCGGCAGCAGGTTGGTAAGATTTAGGCTGGGGAGGGCCTAAACCAATGGCTCTTCCCACCCTGGTGTTACCAGGCTGCTGTCGTTTGGTTTTTAACCCGGCTGGTTATAAAAATAGGGGGGACCCTATGCAGTTTTTTTTTATTATTTTTTCCCACGGCCGTAGTTTCATCCGCACATTTACAGCCGCATAAAAAATACAGCCGCACAGTTACATAGTGTGAACCTAGCCTTTGCCTGTTCCTTCACCTGATCTGTCTGTAACCACAACTTTTTGTGGTTCTTAAATGCTTCCACTTTTTAATACTACCACTCACAAATGACCATGGAAGATTTAGGAAGGAAGACATTTTTGGAAACTGACATTCTAATATAGTACAATGCTGGAAATCTGTGAGATTTACCACAATCCATTCTTTCACAAATGTTTGTCAGACTATATTGGTAAATAGGTCATTGTTTTGTCCACATAGTATAAGTAGATCTTATTTTTTGTGGTATTCCACTCAAAATAACTTTTCATATGTTGCTGCCCATGGGTATGACATAACTAAATTGTGTATTCTTACATTTCTATGCTCTTCTGGTTTCCTCTTATGTCAACTTTGGTCCCCGTCTGAGGGATCCCACCTTCACTTCTGAGACAGACTCATCTGTATTGTGTTTCTGTATTTCCTGGTTGAGGAGTTGTACATAGTACTACAGGTTCCAGAATGCAATGCTTTCCCTAAGCTGTTCATCACAGTCCCCCACCCTGCCAATTCCCCACCCTGCCAATTTATCATTTCATTGTGTTCCCACCCACACAGCGCACTGTAATCTCTACCTGTAATGCTGATATTAGACTAAAGTAAAAAACCTTTTAAATTTAATTTTAAAAATGTTTTCTCTTCATGTCAACGCACATATTATGATCAAGCATCTTTTATCCTTGAAGTTGAGTCCCACAATAAGAAGTTTATCCAATACTATCTTACATGGGCTATACTGTTTATGCCTTGTTTTTTCTCCAGGTGGGATTGGTAGTGCCGGCTCCGATCCTCTTTGCTGTTTAGCATGTAATTGTGTTCCTGCATCATTTTTGTGAAGACGCTGCAGTACTACAATGACACTCAAAAAAGTGTGAACATAGACCTAATTTTTAATATAGGCCTAGCGGCATTAGTATCAGCCATAGATGGGATGTGCAGCCGTTCCACTCTCTCCAGTTCGTGTTTCACAGTTCTCCCTCTCTGAACAGCTAGCACTCCTTTATAAGACCCACATGACCAAAATTAGCAGGATATGTCTGTGCTCACATGTCTGGACCCTATGTCTTCCCCATTCTGTGAGAGCACTAATGGTAAGTGTAATACCATATCCATACTTGTGTCGTTTGGGGGCAGCCTTCCCCGCCGGTGGTGCTGGCTGGGTTTTGGTGGGGCTTTTTGGGTCTGGTCCTGTGACATTGGGGTTGCAGGGCCGTTCCATGGCCTCCCTTCCCTGCATGTGCACGCTTTGCGGGGTTGGCGGTCGCTGACCGACACGGTGTGGAGTTAGCGTAGGGACCCGTGTGGACCAGAGGACCTGCGCGGTGGTACACGGGGCAATATGGCTTGATCAATTCATATACAGACACTCTGGTGTTGATTTTTAATATAGGCCTAGCGGCATTAGTATCAGCCATAGATGGGATGTGCAGCCGTTCCACTCTCTCCAGTTCGTGTTTCACAGTTCTCCCTCTCTGAACAGCTAGCACTCCTTTATAAGACCCACATGACCAAAATTAGCAGGATATGTCTGTGCTCACATGTCTGGACCCTATGTCTTCCCCATTCTGTGAGAGCAGTAATGGTAAGTGTAATACCATATCAATACTTGTGTCGTTTGGGGGCAGCCTTCCCCGCCGGTGGTGCTGGCTGGGTTTTGGTGGGGCTTTTTGGGTCTGGTCCTGTGACATTGGGGTTGCAGGGCCGTTCCATGGCCTCCCTTCCCTGCATGTGCACGCTTTGCGGGGTTGGCGGTCGCTGACCGACACGGTGTGGAGTTAGCGTAGGGACCCGTGTGGACCAGAGGACCTGTGCGGTGGTACACGGGGCAATATGGCTTGATCAATTCATATACAGACACTCTGGTGTTGATTTTTAATATAGGCCTAGCGGCATTAGTATCAGCCATAGATGGGATGTGCAGCCGTTCCACTCTCTCCAGTTCGTGTTTCACAGTTCTCCCCCTCTGAACAGCTAGCACTCCTTTATAAGACCCACATGACCAAAATTAGCAGGATATGTCTGTGCTCACATGTCTGGACCCTATGTCTTCCCCATTCTGTTAGAGCAGTAATGGTAAGTGTAATTCCATATCCATACTTGTGTCGTTTGGGGGCAGCCTTCCCCGCCGGTGGTGCTGGCTGGGTTTTGGTGGGGCTTTTTGGGTCTGGTCCTGTGACATTGGGGTTGCAGGGCCGTTCCATGGCCTCCCTTCCCTGCATGTGCACGCTTTGCGGGGTTGGCGGTCGCTGACCGACACTGTGTGGAGTTAGCGTAGGGACCCGTGTGGACCAGAGGACCTGCGCGGTGGTACACGGGGCAATATGGCTTGATCAATTCATATACAGACACTCTGGTGTTGATTTTTTAATATAGGCCTAGCGGCATTAGTATCAGCCATAGATGGGATGTGCAGCCGTTCCACTCTCTCCAGTTCGTGATAGACCTAATTTCACTGCAGTAAAATCAGTAAAATCAGTGCAGCAGCTGCTTCTGGCCATTTTAGAGATGGCCAACTTTTTCAAAGTAAAGGCGATAGCTGACGAAACATGTTAGTTGGGCTAGGCATGTTTTAACCTTGTATCTTTGCCACTCTTTGTGTTGCTGTATTGACTTGCACCGTTGGCTCTAGTCAGATGGACATAGTCGAGCGTACTATCAAAATCGCTCAGTAGATTGCCGGGTTAGTCAGGGCGAGTTAGTCAAGGAGAGTTCATTATGCACTTGAGTGTTTTGTGCTTATCTCCTGTGTATAGTAAATTCGAAAGAACTCCCCGTCGGTTTGCACACAAGGTGCATGTTGTACTACTATAGATTTGCCAATGTCTATCGATTGTGTTGGAGACCTTTGATGTGCAATAAGCACGGTACCAACAGAGTTAAGGTTTATCTATTGTAGTCATTAACAGCATTCATACAATTTTACTTCACCAATTGTTGTACATATTCACGGGGTTATTTTGTGTTGTTCTTATTTTTTAGATGTATCAATTAAAAGTTACGTTTTATGACCAATGGGGAATTAGGTATACTTTCTAGTTTCAAGAGATTGATTAGCTCATTTGATTATACCTCCCAGTTTGGTGTGGGTCAGAGCCTCTACGGGTGAAATGTAGGTCATCTCTTGATAATGATGGCCGCAAATTCTTTATTTATCATTATTTGCAGCCGTTATTATGTAAGCGGATGCCCATTCCCAAAGTGGGAACATAGCCTAATGGTGTTTTAAGAGCCAGATCGTCTGTAAGCCACCAGTTTTGATGATGGGGGACAGTGGATTAACTAGAATGCTTTATAGTAATGGACAAGGCTGCACCCACCAATGATATGGCATGACCACTTCTTCTGGACCTCAGCAGCTGTTGTGCGGGGCCTGGGTGTGCAGCCTCTGACATTTCACTGCAGCTAAGATTTTAATTGTGTGGAACATAAAAACATGTTGAACGCCATTAAACAAGTAATGTGTAAATTTCCCAGACCGCAATGTTATATTCAGTGAGAGCTTCTGCTTAAGAGAAATTGAGAAACAGCTGTCAGTACAAGGCAGTGGCGTAGCTACCAGGGTCGCCGCTGCGACCCGGCCCGCTACGAGGGGGGGCCCGCGAAGGGGCCCCCCCTTGCCAATGCACTGCTCACCCCTTAAATTACTCTTGTGACCGCAAGCATTGATTTGCTTGCGGTCACAAGAGCGTGCTCGTCAGGGCCCCCGGCTGATGAGCGGCTGCCGGGGGTGTCCCGTCCTATCCCCGGCAGCGCAGCGCATCAGTGAGCTGCCTGGGGCCCTGACTTCCAGCACAGGAAGCGCACGTCAGAGACGCTTCCTGTGTCAGAAGTCCCAGCCCCGGCGTACAGGGAGCTCACTGATGCGCCGCACTGTTGGGGACAGGACGGGAAACCCCTGGCAGCCGCGCATCAGCCGGGGAAGAGGATCGCCGGGGGAGCGGGTTGTCAGGTGAGTTTGTGTGTTTGTTTTTTTTTAAATATTGCTTAGCATAGAGGAGAGGGGGGGGCATTTATAATGGGGGGAGAGGGGGGGCATTTATAATGGGGGGAGAGGGGGGGCATCTATAATGGGGGAGAGGGGGGGCATCTATAAGGGGGGAAAGAGAACAGGGGGGCATCTATAATGGGGGGAGAGGGGGGCATCTATAAGGGGGGAGAGGGGGGCATCTATAAGGGGGGAAGAGAAGAGGGGGCATCTATAATGGGGGAGAGGGGGGCATCTATAATGGGGGGGGGAGAGGGGGGCATCTATAAGGGGGGAGAAGAGGGGCCATCTTCAAGGGGGGGGGGAGAGGGGGGCATCTATAATGGGGGGAGAGGGGGGCATCTATAAGGGGGGGAGGAGAGGGGCCATCTTCAAGGGGGGGGGACAGGGGGCCATCTATAAGGGGAGGGGGTATCTATAAGGGGGGGAGAAGAGGGGGCCATCTTCAAGGGGGGGGAGTGGGGGCCATCTATAAGGGCAGGGGGGCATCCATAATGGGGGTAGAGGGGGTCATCTATAAGGGGAGGGGGTCATCTATAAGGGGAGGGGGAGAGGGGGCCATCTATAAGGGAAGGGGGTGCAACATGCAGTGGGGGCCATCTATATATACTATACCTACTAAATGAGGGTGTAAAGGGGACAGTACAGATGTGCAGTGTGTATAGAGATGAGGATGGTGTCAGTGTGAGGAGACTAATATGTCTGCCTGGCAGATTCTGTGCATTCGTGGCTCGGAGAAATTCTCATAACGGCACAGGGCAGATGGAGAAGAAGATGAAAAGGAAAGAACTCCGATCAGAGAAGACGTCCCCTGTGAGTCACCTGATATAACTGCACTGTAATGTATATGGTGTATACAACCTGTGTGGAGCTGCTTCCACCTCTATATGACTGTATGAGGTGATAGTGATCTGTGTACAGTGGATCTTATTCAGTAGCAGCAGTGGTGTTAGTCAGTATGTGGTGGTAATATTTGTTACTTGTTATCTGGTTCTGTGTTTTATTGGTCTCAGTATACTGGTTCTGGTCAGTAACAATATGGTGGTGATGGTTGTGGTGTGGCGTTAATATTTGCCCCTTGTATACTTGTATTATTGGCAATATTGGTCTCAGTATACAGTAAAAGTATGGCGGTAATATATATGGTGATATTTTCACTTCCTATATGCTGGTGTTATTGGTAATATCTGTCTTGGAGTGTGTGTATATATATATATATATATATATATATATATATATTTAGATACACACACATACACCTACCAGTAGCATCACTTGGTCGTGAAAGGGGGGGGGGGCCCAAGTTGACCTCTCGCACCAGGGCCCAGGAGACATTAGCTACGCCCCTGGTACAGGGTATTTAGTTTGTGTTGACTTAAACTATAAGTCCAGCACTGGCAGGCAGTGGGGTGCAGGTACAGGGCAGTTTCTAGGTCATTTTGGCAACAGGGCGAATCTTGGTAAAAGCAAGCCCCGGTCCTGCCCCACATAGAAGCCAATCACCCTAAATAGTGCCTCATAAAGTAGACATTCCCCACATAATGCCCCATATAGTAGCCTGTCCACCCCCCATAGTACCCCAGACAATCTCCCCCATAGTGTCCCTCATAGAGTAGCCTGTCCACCCCCATAGTGCCCCATACAGTAGCCTGTCCCCCTACAGTAGCCTCCCCCATAGTGTCCCACATAGTAACCAGTTCCCCCTATAGTGCCTCATATAGTAGCCAGTCCCCACTTAATGCTCCATATAGTAGTTTTTCCCCCTATAGTGCCTCATATAGTAGTCAGTCCCCCCTTAATGCCCCATATAGTAGCCTGTCCCTCCCCTTAATGCCCCATATAGTAGTTTGCCCCCATAGTGCCCCATATAGTGGCCTGTCTCCCCACACTGCCCTATATATCCATATAGTAGCCAGCCCCCTCTCCCCATAGTGCCCCCACCCACCAGAAAAAACAGTAATCCACCTGTGCTGGCTCCCCAGCAGCTCCTCTCCTGACAGCACATTTTCTCCTGTCATTCTGTAGCACAGGCAGCAGGGTACAGAGACTCTGCCTGTGCTGGGTGTCCCTGCAGATGACAGAGGCTGCAGGTCACTTCTGGCGCAGGGCAGCGTCCCTGTACCCAGCTGCCTGTGCCGGAATAAGAGAGAAGAGCTGCTGGGGAGAGGGACAAGTAACCCCCCCCCCCCCCCCCCCCCCCCCCCGGACCTGAGAATTAGATGTGCCGCGGACGCGCTGCTAATTGGTGGCTGAGGGCCGCCACCGGACTAAGGGAGCTGCCAGATACTCGGTCCGACAGCGGCCCTTAGCCTCTAACTAGCAGTGCTGCCCAAGAGAAAAGACGGCGCTGGGTGAGTGTGGGAGGGCTGGGCGCTGTCCGGCACCACCGTGGCACCCCCTAGCTGTCAGCGCCCTGTGCGGTGGCCCGGCCCGCCCGGTCCTAGAAGCGTCCGCGTGCAGGAACATAATAAAGAATGTGTAATTACCAATCCCTGTGCCCCTGTAGTGCTGCCTTACTGATCTCTGAAGCAGCCGGCCTCCTTCTGCTGCATCGACACGTACCCAGCTGATGAATTGCCCACTCACCCAGTCAGTGACTGGTTGAGTGGGGAATTTATCAGTGGGGCTGTGACATACCAGGAAGCCGGGTGAACATGATATCCAGTGGTACAAGACCGTAGTACCAAATTATCTAAGTACAGTGGTACCTCGGTTCTCGAACTTTAATTCCGGAAGGCAGTTTGAAAACCGAGCAGTGTCTTCCCATAGGAAATAATGTAAATGTGTTTAATTGGTTCCAGCAGCCGCCAATAATTACCTACAGTACACATATATTACATTGATAAGTGCCCAGTTTAATCTCTACAGTACAGGACAAAACAGCGCTCTACTGTACAGTACATTACAGACCAGCATTATATACTGTACAGTACATTCATAACAAGAAACATTTAACAAAACCAGCAATTATTGTGCAGAAGTCACTAACTCCTCACTCATCTTTTACTGTATAGTCCCCCCCCCCCCCATCCCAGCACTGTAACAGATGGGAGATGGTGGTGCATTGACTGTACTACTACTGTATTGTATAAGCACTCCAGCAATCTTATACAGTACAGGATGGGAGATGGTGGTGCACTGACTGTACTACTACTGTATTGTATATGCACTCCAGCAATCTTATACAGTATAGGGTGGGAGATGGTGGTGCACTAACTGTACTACTACTATACTGTTTATGAACTCCAGCAGTCTTATACAGTACAGGATGGGAGATGGTGGTGCACTGACTGTACTACTACTGTACTGTATATGCACTCCAGCAATCTTATACAGATGGGAGATGGTGCACTGGCTGTACTACTTCTGTACTCTATATGCACTCCACAACTCTTATACAGTACTGTAACAGATGGGAGATGGTGGTGAAATGACTGTACTACTACTGTACTGTATATACCCTCCAGCAGTCTTATACAGTACTGTATGTGAAGCCTCACCAGTGCTAAACATGTATACAGTATTAAACATACTGTAAATGAATAATTGTTTTTCATAAAGTTCTTAATAATACCGGTCCCTTATTGCAGCATCCTAGATCAGCGTCACTGTGTCCATATATGCCATACAAGTATGCAGTACAGGGGTTACCGTGCTGTACAGATATGTGCCGTGCTGTAATGACAGCGCCATGAGGCTGATTCATTACAGCGCGGCGCATATCTGTACAGTTCCCTCCGCTCCCAGCTGCCCGGGCAGGGGGAGAGTCCGTTACAGGCGTCCCACATCCGTGTTCTGTGAGGAACACGGAACGTGGGAATGCAGGCTTACCCTTCTGTGGACAGTTCACACTCCTTGCGCTCAACGCGTTTCCCGCAATCAGCATTCATCAGAAGTGGTGTAGATGGAGCAGTGTAGATTCATGCCTCCATGGCTCTAATAACGGGCGTGCACTGAATCCCGCAGTACAGATTTAAAGGGGTTATTCAGCGCTCCAAAAACATAGCCACTTTCCCCCTACTGTTCCAGTTTGGGTGGGGTTTTGAAACTCAGTTCCATTGAAGTAAATGGAGCTTAATTGCAAACCACACCTGAACTGGAGACAACAGTAGGGGGAAAAGTGGCCATGTTTTTGTAGTGCTGGATAACCCTTTAAAAGACGTAATCACGCCTACGCTCCGCCCTGCATATGCGTCACATACTTTTAAATACATATGCAGTGTCCCAGTACAAAAGGTTCTTCCATTATTCCATTTGTTCTTGTACTGGAAAGGGTTAATGGCCACTGCAAAGGGCTCATCTTATATTGCCCCCCAGTGTTCAAGTTTGGTATCCTTCATATTCTCCCATGTATATTGATTTGCATATTTTTCTGTGCTTGTCACATGGTGTAGTGATGCAAACGACCTAGTGTCACGTGACTTCCCCGGCTGCCATAGTAACCCCAATAGCCGTGGAGCTTTTGGCTGGGGTCAGTTAGTCACTTCCCCTCTAGGGTGGTTGTTCTCCCTCTACCTTCTAGAGGGAAGGACGTGTTCTCTGCTGCTTCTCAGAGAGAAGGCCGCAACCTAGTGCGATCCTCTCCACTACCTCTAAGACATATTCCGGTCCAGTCCAGTCCAGACCAGTCTCATTCTCAAGATTCTTACTTCTACTCAAGATCTGGGTACATCCTCAAGTCGCTACCTTCAGTTCATCGCTAACAGCAAGTATTCTTCTCATTATCGCTATACCCAGCATCATTCTCAGAAAACTAATACTTTCATCCTCCGTTAAGATTTCTTCTAACCAAAGTGACACTATCACACTACGGCCTGTTGCAACATCACCCATCTCCTCAGTTGTATTTAAATCTGCCTATCACTGGTTGCATTCAGAGACTGTTGTTATTGAAAACCACCGTAAACGCACAACTCCCGTTGTTTCTGAACCCTGGCATTGGTCTAGTTATTGGTGCCTTGACTAGGGGCAATAAAGAATTGTCCTGGGGTCCCGCTTGCTCAAGTTCCCAAGGTCTAGCCCTGCACCCTCGTGCCAATACTGTGACCATAGCATCTGACAGTGGCAGCCCGGGTACCGCGTAGGCTAGGTTCACACTGCGTTTTCAGCATCCGTTTAACGCATCAGTTTTTTGCAAAAAACGCATGAAAAACGGATTGCAAAAAACTGATTCATTTGTGTGCATCCGTTTTTCCATTGACTTCCATTATAAAAAAAAACGGATCCGTTTTTTTTGGCGGACCAAAACAGACCAAAAAACGTTGCTGACCCTATTTTTCTGGACGTTAAAAAAAACGGATCCGTTAAACGGATGCTGAAAACGCAGTGTGAACCTAGCCTAACACCTACCTCCCCAGTGGGTTACTCCACATACATCACGTGTGAGGGACGTCTAGTCTGCAGGGTGAGGGGGTGTGCCGTTCTTAGTTACGTATGAAAGGGATCATGGGAAACTCCGCCCCGCTCCCAGCATCACAATAGAGCAAGGTGAAAGATACATAAGGCGCGATCGATGCAGAGAGAGTGCACATAAGAGTAATAGGATCGTATCAGTGGTATCCCCAGCATGGGATGCTAGCCACAACAGCGTCAGTATCGGCACACATATAGTAAGGAGCGGGGCTAAGGTATAGTAATCAGGACTATAAAAATGTGTACACGGTTGATAAATCTTGACATCCCAAAGCCAGAGAGAAAGATAGTAAAGTGGTGTGGTAGTCCCCAGCAAGGGTACACTGGATGCATAGGTGATGCTACTGAGTTGTTCCCCCCCCTGCGCGTTACAGCAGTGCCGCTGCACCGAATAATGGGAACATTACTCACGTCTGCCACACTACACTACGGGAGGCATTTATTAAGTCCGGCGTTTTTTACGCCGGACTTAAAAATGCCCCCGCAGCTCCGGCGGTACGGGGATTTATGTAGAGGCGGACTGCCTGTACATAAATCCTGTGCGCGCCGGTGCGCACCGCCGAGAACCTACGCCAGCTGAGGACTGGAGTAGGTTTTCGGCGTACATTTGGGCAGAACGGATGATAAATCGCACGGACTCTGAGTCCGCGCCCTCCGTTCCGCCCACTTCCCGCCTACTTTCCGCCCCCTGGCGTACTCGGCGGAAAGTGCCGATTTGCGATTATTTTATTCGCAAATCGGCCATTTGCGTATAAAATAATACGCAAATCGGCACTTTCCGCCAAAAATCATCCGTCCGCCGGATGATACATGTAGCCCTACATGTTTATGATCATAGGTAGTTCTGATCGGCATCAGCACCAGTGCTAAACTCACCAGGTACAACCCACCATCCACGCTTGCAAAAACATTCAGATACTGAGCAAAGTCTGAATTCTGAACGTTACTTCCAGGTAAATTTTCGTTTGAATACTGCAGTATTACTGTACTTCAAGCCTGGGGGCCCGAAAAGTGTTTGAGAACCAAAGCTTACTTTCCTTGAAAATACAGTTTGAGTTCAAAGCCGTTTGAGAACCGAGGTACCACTGTATCTAATTCGGGTCGTATGTGGATAGTAGATGTTCTTAGGTGTAGTAGCTTGGTGCAACAATGCTTCCAGGTGTCGAACGTCCATAGTGGAGTCGCCCCAGCTGGTAGTGCACTCTGTTAATGATGCACAGGATGCCATCATAAGATTCAGATTACCCAGGGGTCAGTGAGGTCACTGACGATAGTACCATGATAGTACGTGTTAGCCACAATTATTAATGCGTTTCAACAGGTTTTTGTCCATTCTTTGGGCTGATGGCGGAATCTGCCTGAGCATAGAATGGAGCCTATGGGACGGGCGGAGAGTGAGTGGGGGCAAGTGGCGGAATCCGCGGCAAGTTATCTGTGAGAATCCCTCAGTGTGCACATAGTGTGCTCATACCCTCAAGGGCAACTTTGTCCGCAATATACAGTACAATGTTGTGTATTGGCATCACAACTACTAAAAACCATGGGAAAAATAACCAACCATGAATGGGAAATCTGCCCAGCTATAGGGCCACAATCCAGGACTGTGCCAGCAGCAGGAGTTCACCTCAGGGCAGTGCTGGTCACCCAGCTTTCCCAGGATGAGATGGATGGAGGAGTCAGTGAGGGTGACAGGTATAGCATTGAGTCCCCGCCATGAAGTTCTCCCCTCCAGCAGGATCACCTCAGCGGGAGAGCCCAGGGAAGGAGGGTGTGGGAGGGGACCGGGGAGGGGACAGCCCCCGGGAGAGGGGAGTGCTGGGCGGGGAGCCGGCGCTGTGTCCGCCGCTGGCTCCGGGCTGTGCACATCCAGCAGTGGGCAGTCTCTGGGCTCCCCCGGCCGTGCACCATGGCGGCCGCTGTGGAAGTGACCGGGAGCAGCAGCTGCAGCGGCAGCAGCGACACGTCCAGCACCGGGGAGGAGGAGAGGATGAGGCGGCTCTTCCAGACCTGTGACGGGGACGGCGACGGCTACATCAGCAGGTAAGGGAGGGATGAGCGGCCACAACTTTACAAGTTCCTGCTGAATAGTTGGCTCCAGGGGGGGCACGGATCCCTGGGAGTGCGGAGGCCGGGGACCCTCCGGGATCACTGCCCCCTCTGCAGCCCCAGGAGTGAGCCTGCGGAGCACATGTCCCAGCAGTGCCCTGCCCACTACACCGGGGATGGGTAACTTTCCTGGCAGGGTCTGGGGCTGACAGCTGCTGCCAGGACTGGGGGGCATGGATGTGCCCCCCTCTATAAGCTGCACCAGCTGAGTGATATGGACAGTATAAGGCGCTATTCACACTGCTGGGGAGGTGATGGATCCTGTAGATAGCTGTGTGTGACCCTGACAGAACAGACAGACCCCTAGATAGTGTGAATGGCTCGCCAGGTGGAGGTGGCTTATATAGTGGGTGTCCTAGGCACTGTACCCTCCTGGGTGACACCTATGTACCCTTACAGGATATATGGGCAGGCGCTGTCTTTAGAAAGAGTATTCCCATTTTAGATCTGCCTATGATTTTATAGGTGAGGGACCGGAAATGTGGGCCCCCTACCTGCCTAGTGAGGCGGCTACTGACCACCATATTGAGGCAGGGAGTGAATTCGGATTTTTGCATGGCTCACTATCTCTTATTGAATAAAAAAATTGTTCTTTTTTTAAGTGAAAGTTTTTGATGCAGAAAGCAGCGTCCGCTCATGCCTGTGTGAACGTGTGCTTACAGTCAGCAGAACAGTGAATGTAGCTCTGGGCTATGTGTTTAAGGCGTTACTCACTTCTATATGTAGAATGAAAATGATACTGACAGAAGGAATGTCATATTTGTTAGTAGACGACTACGCTTTGCAATCGCTTGAAGTCAATCTGTCAGCTGTCATTCACGTTCCAAACTACTGATGATGTTAGGTCAAGGAGTCACATGGTACCTTTTACATATCCAGATGTCCTTTCAGAAGGTAGAAAAGTGCTATCATTCTAGGGTGCAAAGTGTCAAAGTGGCGTTTACAAGCTGGAATGCATCCTCGCACCCCTTCCCATACCTATTCCTACTTGATTGACAGTCAGCCTAGCTGAGCTCCAAGCCGGGTCAGGTAGAGGAGGAAAGAGGCATAGCAGCATGCAGCAATTCAGGGGCTTGAGAATGCCTCTTTGGCACTTTGCACCTGAGCATGATTCTATGTTGTAAAAGCACAGATGCATACGAGAAAGTTACCACAAATCTCCTTAAAGGAGACCTGTCACCCCCCCGTGCCGGGGTGACAGGGTCCCGATCCCCTTATACTGACCTCGTCCCGCTCCCGGGACGGAGATATCCTGGTCAGAAGCCGGCGTGCGCGCTGTGGAGATAGGTATGGCGTCCATAGAGAATGAATGGAGCCGTGCACGCGCTGCAGAGATGAGTCCGGCTCCATTCATTCTCTATGGACGCCATACCTATCTCCACAGCGCGCACGCCGACTTCTGACCAGGATATCTCCGTCCCGGGAGCGGGATGAGGTCAGTATAAGGGGATCTAGCTGGGGGTCGGGAACGCATCTGCAGCGATTTAACCCCCCACCTTCCGGAGCCCCGGCCCGCAGCATACATTAGCTGCTCGGCGCAGCGGCTGTGTTAGGCTCCCTGCTCCTGTTGGTCCCTATCAGCCAATCAGTGCAGAATAGCACTGATTGGCTGATGGGGAGCTTTGCACAGCCGCGGCACCAAGCAGGTGGTGTATGCTGCAGGGTTAAAGGGACCAGGTCACATATCTGCAGCGGAATGAAAATTCTGCTGCAGGTATGTGACCCCATAGCACTTTACTATACCAGGATCCGCATCGGATTTCGCTGCAAATCGCAGCGTGAAATCCGCTGCGGATACAGTATGTGTGAAGCTACCCTAATGTAGAAGTCCGGCTTCATGTTTTTTTTTTTTAAAAGGCAGGGGCATGGGGAAAAGTAACAAAGAGTATTAACCCACCTCTCCCATGCCTCTTCTGCCCTATATCGCTTCTCCAGGGTATACACATCACAACCTGGCTGATGGACTGGCAGCACAGCCAGTCAGTGAGCCGGGACAGGCATTTTCCTGTCATCACAACACAGGGGGGAAAATGCCTTCTCGTGGGGTTCTCAAGACTGGTCCCGCCCCTCATTGTGGGCACAAGGAGAGGTAGGTTAGGACTCCTCATTACATTCCCCCCTGCTTTCTGCTATTTTTGAAAATTGCCGGACTTCTCCTTTAACCTTAGAGCTAACCCTGTCACCAGTTAGGAGTTGCAGCTCACATACTCACTTAGAGGCTGGCCTCACATTGCCTTAAAATCTTGGAAAAAGCCAATAAAAATGCCATGGCGTGTTTTTTTTTTTTTTTTTTTTTTTTTTTTTCAAAAATGCCAGTGGCCAGATGTTAGCTAAAGGGGGACATTTACATTTAAAAATGTCCCCGCATCTCCAGCGCTACTGGGATTTATGTAGAGGCGGACTGCCTTTACATAAATCCTGTGCGCTCGGCCGAAAACCTACGCTAGCTTAGGACTGGAGTCGGTTTTTTCGGCGTATCTTTTGGTGGAACGGATGGTGAATCGCTCGGACTCTGAGTCCGCGCCCTCCGTTCCGCCCCCTTCACACCCCTTCCCCGCCCCCCAGCGTACTCGGCGGAAAGTGCCGATTTGCAAATATTTTATTTGCAAGTCGGCCATTTGCAAATAAAATAATGCGCAAATCGGCACTTTCCGCCAAAAATCATCCGTGCGCCGGATGATACATGTCCCCCTTGGTGTTTTTTTGGTGTGGCGCTTTTCTCTTCTGGTGTCTTTGAGGCTCTGTGGCAGTTTTTCCAAAATGCAGCATGCTAAGAGTGTGGTGTTTTTTTTGGCAAACTGTTTAATTTTTTTCTACTATAACCTGTCCTCAGGTTGTGTGTGGTATTACATTTCAGCTCCATTCACTTCAACGGAAATAAGCATGCACAACTGCACCCAAACTAGTGATGAGCGGCGCTATTTCTGGAGGAAAGTGACAATCTTGTGTGTGTAAGCCTGGACAATCCCTTTAAGGAAAAAATGTTAGTTAGAAAATACACCCTAAACTGCCTTCATAGCTATGTAGGCTTTATATCTCTGTATCCATACCTTTATTGTACCTGGCTGAGGCTGAATTCGCCTAAGACTTGCCCTTTACTGCTGCTCTGAAGTGTCATGAAAGTGTGGCCAGGGGTCCTCATTCCAACATTTATTGCAATGTGCGTGGATGAGTTGATTTCCAATAATTTTTCATAAGAGAAAAGTTAGATAATTGGTCTCCTTGCAAGTATATAGGATATTGGACAGCCCCATGGGCATATGGGCGAAAGCTATCTCCTGTCTTCCTGCCTTATTGCCTTATTCTTCCTGGATATTTCTGAATGAGCCGACAAATGGGTGTTACCATATCACTTTTTTAAGAGGATGGAATATGCAGGGACACAACTCCTACAGGTAACACCCAGATGTCAGTTTATTCACAGCAGACTTAGCGGCCATCACCTGCAGGGAGAACACATCGGGGAAGGAGGAAGCAGGTGAGAGCAGCGGGGACCTGGTGCTGCAAAAACAGCAGGATCAGGGCAGGTGAGTTTGCTTGCTTTTTTTTATTTTAGAGCAGAAAGCAAGTATTGGTAAGATTTATCAAGCTGTCCTTTTTCAGGATACAGACAATGGCACTACTACCACCATGCGGCTTGGATCTAATGCAGGATAGGCGGAGTATTCCACTATACTTGCCGTGGTGGTGCTCTCTTGCTTGAATTGCAGGTACGCAGTCACATAATTTTCAAAGAAAAGAAATAAAACAAGCACTCACCAATACGTGCTGTGTACTTTATTCTAGAATCTTCATAAAACATAATATAGCAAGTGGCGAGGACGCCGAACACCACCAAACTTGCTGGAGGTGTTTGGCGTCCTCTTAAAAAAGCCGAAGAAAGACGGAGCTGTATCCACCAGGCCGCGAGGGGTTGAGGGGGCTGCCTTTTACATACTCGCAGCAGGATGACAATTCCGCTGCAAGTATGTAACCTCATTAAAAGTGACAGAGATCCGCTGCAGATACATGTGTTAACCCACCTTTATTTGAAAGGTATAGCTGTACGTTACTTTTCCGCTACCTCTCCCTGTTCCCCTTCCATTCTTTTCACCATATAAGAAAATGCTATCCCCCATACAGCTTCATAAAATATTGTTATTGGCGTGCATGTTGCTGACAAGAGTCATGTGTGTTATTCTCTTGGGTATATTTAATTTTTTCTTTATAGAATTTTTTATCCTGCGCTGTTTAATTTCTGTTATTTCTATGACTATCAGTCTGAGGTCATGGTTTTGGGTTACAACAGATGCAACGGTCATAGAATTAAAATAAATAGCAATGAAAGCTACCTGGAGATTCTGCTTTATGTTAGGCTGCTATGCCTTAGCATGTGCTGTAAAGAGTATGACTACAACAAGGCCATTATATTGGGTGGTATTTATCATCTAAGAGAAGTCTAAGGTCAAATTCTCACAAGCTGTAGAACGCATGTGGCCAAAACCACGCACCCACGTGTTTACCAACGGCCGTGCAGTGTTGTCAAAGGGCCTGCCAACATGCTGCTGTGGAAGAAAAGGTGAACTGGTTACAAACAAGCGTTTATTTTGGCACACAAACTGTTAATCGAATTAAAAAGATGTGCGCCAAAGTTTAAAATTGTAAATCTGCCCCATTGTCTGTAGAAAACATGTACAGGTACCTGCAAAGGGAACATTTGAATGAATGAGAATATGGAAATGAAAATTCCATACAGAAACTATGTGAAAAGCCAAACTGCCTTGGAATGTAATTAAAGTAAACTTCTACAATTCCCTAGTGGAGGATTATGTAAGATCTGTATATGGGTCACTTTATTAGAGGCAGCTTTTTGATGTTAGAAGTCTTTTTCTGCTATTTAGCAGAAATGATCGCCTGAGGATATTTTTGTCCTGCTCCTGTATTCTCCTGTATTGTGCCTACTGATCTTATTCAGAAAATCTCATCTTCTGTCCAGCAAGCAGGTAAACTTTGTACTACAGTAAGGCCCCGTTCAGTGCAGAAGCCCCCCCCAAGGGTGCGGATCTAGGCGCCAATTCCGTAGTGTAAACGGGGCCTAAAGCAGGTTACATGCTACAATAGCAGAATTGGTCGAGAGTACTTGTGGTTATCGGGACACTCAGTATAGCATAAAAATCTGGGTAAAATTATGCAATCATTTGTTCCCTATACCATACTCCTGATCATGCTCTGCGGCACAGCACTGTTTTTTCCTCCCCTTCATTTTAACGCTTCAAACAATAGAATAGCTATTTTATGCAAACAGAGAAATTTTCATACACTGTGAGGGTGGGAATACATGTTAAGGCCAAGTTCACATAGGGTGTTTTTCTTTAACACTGCTGTTCTGAACGTTCGGTCAAAAATGACCGAATTTGATATTTTTTAAAATATTTATTATGTGGTTCTGAAACTTGTGGTTCGTTGACTTTTCCTCATTTGAGGGGTTCTTACTTATAGCAGTATTTATTTATTTTTTGTTTGTTTACTTTTTGCTCCACGTCTTTTTTTTACACTTGTACTGTTCGGTCAAAAATGACCAATAGCCTATTATACTATTCCCCAGCCATTTTCTGAAAAAAATAAAGGAGTTATAATCTCATTTTGGTCTATATAGTTCTACTATTTATCAATTTATCAATACCAATTTCCTTTTGGTCCATGCAGAGTTACACAATAATACTTTTTGTAAATTATGATACTGTAGATGGATTCCTTTCCAGTATAGTTATGTGCTGTTCTTATAAAAATGGTTTAATTCATTTGTCAACCTTTCACATGGTAAATGTGAATTATTTGTCTAAGGGCTCGGCCACACTAGCGTTTTTACATGAAAGACGGATTTGCTAACGGATGGAAACGGATAGCCAAAAATGTTAGTGTATCCATTTATTTTAGTAAAATTAGCGGAAGTCTGCCATCCTTTTGCTTCCGTTGTCACCCATTTGTAATTCCGTTTGTGTCCGTTTTTCAGGGTTTTTTTTTTCAGCTCCTCCCCTTCCTTCCCAGAAGAACTTCCTGTCTTCTCTCCCCTTCTGAGCATGCTCCAACTAAAAAAAGGAAAGGGACGGAAACTTGAACTACAGAAGCAAACGGTTTAACCCTCTGTTTCGATCCATCACAATTGACTATCATTATAAAAAAAAAAAAAACGGATTGCATCGATCCGTTTAAATTCCGTTTTTGAAAACGGAAAAAAAAAATACTGCAAACACAATTTTTTTTCGCCCGTTCAGAAAAACAGAACTTGAACGGATTACATGCTAACGGAGCACTTGGTAAAACGGAGCACAATAAAATATTGTTGAAATTATAACGGATTATAACGGATCCGACAATTTCCGCTTCGCTTTCTCTAAAATGGAAAAGGATGACGGAATGGTGGCGGAAGGACGAACGCTAATGTGAACGTAGCCTTAGCTGGTTCCTTATTTTAGCTGGTTCAGTTATCTAATGATAACCTGAAAAGAGCAGTAATAAATTCTGTCTGACAAAATGTGTTTGTTTTACTTTGGGTTGCTGAAGGGAGCGTTTTAGCTTATCACTAGACAAGTACAATGCTATTGTATAAAGTTACTTCACTTTCAATACAACTTGAGAGAACATAGAGAGAGAGCACACATGAGACAACTCTGAAAACTCATCTTTACATATATGTAGCAGAAGAGGAACAGAGAAGGACTTGCCAGCAGCTTCCTGCACTCGTAGGAGAGGGATGAAGGACCTGACCACATAACCTGCAGCTCCGCAAGGCTACGTTCACACTACGTAAGTTTCCGGCCGTAGCGCGTTTCGTGAATAAGCGGCCGGAAACTTGCGTAGTTTGCGTACAATGAAAAGTATACGATCTACGGGCGCACAGTTCACACTACGTACGAACTTACGGCCGGATCATGTGCGGCGCCGTAAAAAATTAACCAGACCATTGTTTCCGTACGGAAATGCCGTAACTTACGCCCGTAGCGTAACATGCGTTCCCGTACGTAGTGGTGATTTCTTCATTTTGCCAGCTTTTTGTTCCGATCCAAAAGGTTCTGTGGGGTGTCCGGGGCTAGGCGAAGATTTCCAAGTAAAAGACCGCTGTTAGATCGCTACGAAGAGCGCTCGGGAAGCGTAAGTACGCTACGGGCGTAAGTTCGCGGTCCATACGTATCCGGCCGCAACTTGCGTAAAGTCCCGGCTGGAGTTTCATACGTATATGTCCGGCCGCGAAAAATATGCGGCCGGACATATACGTAGTGTGAACCTAGCCCAATACTGTACCACTGTGTGGAGATCTACCTGACTACAGGAGGAGAAGGAGGTGTGAAATACTCTTCTCCTCCATTCCATTTGCCTTTAGATGGTCCATCTTGACCATTGTGAGCCTTACCCAGGCCCCTTGAAAGCTTCTTTGCATCCTGTTTACTTTGTCCTTGGGACTTAAAGGGCATGTATCACCTAGATTTCCTTTCACTAATTAACCCCTAGACGACCCTGGACGTACCGGTACATCCTGAGCTATGAAGCGTGCTCCGGAGCGGAGCGCGCTTCATAGCAGGTGGGGGCCGGCTGCAATCAGCAGCCGGCACTTCACCGTTAATGACACGCTGCAGCGCGATCACGGCGCGGCCGCAGCGTTTACGTGTAAGTGATAGGGGGAGTGTTACTGCGGGGGTCCCGATCGTTAAAACGGACCGCCGGAGGTCTCTCACCTGCCTCCGCATGGTCCGATCGGCGATCTGTTCACTGAGCCTGCACAGGCAGGCTAAATGAGCAGAGCGCCAATAACACTGATCAATGCTATGCCTATGGCATAGCAATGATCAGTGTAGGAAATGAAAGTAGTCAATGTACAAGTCCCCTAAAGGGATTTAAAATGTATAAAAAAAAAAAAAAAGTTAAAATCACTAACACACACTACCCCAAACCCCTCCCCCAATAAAAGTTTAAATCACCCCTCTTTCCCATTATATAAATAAAACATAAAAATAAATAAACACATAATATACCGTAGCGTGCCTAATTGTCCGATCTATTAAAATATAACAAGCGCCATTGCGAACGGCGTAGACGAAAAGAGGGAAAAAAGTGCGCGGGATACCAATTTGTTACATTATATATATATGCAAAAAAGGGGTCCGTGGAGCCTCAGTTACGAGTCTCAAAACACGGGAATAGCCAGATATCCCTCTCTCCAGAGAAGGAAGCCCATTGCCAAGGGGTGCCTCCTAGTGGGGAGAGCACCAAACCACCCTGATACGTAGTCCCTCAGGTCCTCACTCTGTTGCGAGCTTTAGGACCTAAATAGGGAAACACCATATTTAAATTTTGTATGGGACAATCAATGGAGACTCGTAAATGAGTACTCCATTGGAATTTTTCACTGTTCTCCCTGAGTTCAGTGATTGTTGTGTTTTGTTGGTCTATTTATTATTGCCCCAGTAGCCAGAATCCTGCTCCACACTGACGAGGGGCAAATACCCCGAAACTGCAGTCTGTGGATGGATGCCTAGCCTTGGTAACCCTTGTCTTATGTCGTTATACTCGCCACAGAGTTAGACTTTGACTCACAGGGGCCACCCTGGTGTTTCCCTATTTAGGTCCTAAAGCTCGCAACAGAGTGAGGACCTGAGGGACTACGTATCAGGGTGGTTTAGTGCTCTCCCACTAGGAGGCACCCCTTGGCAATGGGCTTCCTTCTCTGGAGAGAGGGATATCTGGCTATTCCCTTGTTTTGAGACTCGTAACTGAGGCTCCACGGACCCCTTTTTTGCATATTTAAATTTTGTATGGGACAATCAATGGAGACTCGTAAATGAGTACTCCATTGGAATTTTTCACTGTTCTTCCTGAGTTCAGTGATTGTTGTGTTTTTGTTTGTTTATATATATAAATTAATAAAAAGTGATCATAACGTCCGATCTTCACAAATATGGTACGGAAAAAATGACACCCCATACAGCCCCATAGATAAAAAAATAAAACCGTTAAAGGCGTCACAATAGGGCCATTTTAACTAACCCATAACTAATTGCCAAAAAAAAAAAAAAAAAAAAAAGGATTTCATTAACAAAATATATATAACATTAGAGAATCTGTGTAACCTGCATATGGTTGTGTTCGGGCTGACCTATAAAATAATAGTATCATGTCGCTTTTACCAAATAGTGCATTATGTAGACACAGGAACCCCCCAAACGTTACCATATTGCATTCTTTTTTATGATTTCACCTATTTATATCTTCATAAATAATATATTTGGGAATCCGTCATACATGTTATGGTAGAATGAAAGACGCCATTACAAAGCACAATTATTCCTGTAACAAACAACCCCTTACATGGCCCTGTAGATAGAAAACTGAAATTGCTGGAGGAGGGAAAAATGAAAGCGCAAAGATCAAAATTTGCGCGGTCCACTGGGTCATTTTGGGCCTGGTCCTCAAAGGGTTATGGTCAGATACTAATAGTTCTATTATTCTAATCTGTTTCTATTTTCTGACTCATTTTTATATTTTTTTTTTTACTTTTTGTTCATTGTTATGGGGGCTGCCATCTTGCATTACTAAGCCTATGTGACCTTTAAAAATGTTTCATTCCACAGGGAGCTGCTTTTGTCTTGTATTGATACTATGGGGTCACATTTTGCGTCAATGTTGTACAGATCACTTTACAGCAGCCTCCTCTTATCACTACAAACAGAACAGTAAGGGTACTATTACACGGGCCGACTATGGCACAATCATTTTAGTAAACGAGCACCGATCTGCTACATCTGAGCTCATTTACTGGACCTTTTAGATGGCCCGATAATTGGGCAGTAAGGGCTGACGATGTCCATGCAGCCCTTGCTGGCCTGTCAGCTTACAGACTGCTCAGACGCTGCTGCTTCTGCCGGGAGTGGGAAGCACAGGAGACAAGTGGGGTGCGGGGAGAGGTAAGGTGTCAGGTGTTTGGGGAATTGTCGGCGCCCAGCAATTTTAGGCCCAAACCTAAATCAATAATCAGTCGATGATTGCTGTCATCTGTTGATCATTGTCTCTTTTACACGGAGTGATAATCGTCCTGATTCGGCCGATTATTGCTTTGTGTAATAGGGCCCTTAGTCTCAGCTAATTTTTAGCTCCAGTGGTGAGAATGAAAATTGCAGGATTTCAGGATATAGATAGTAAAATGGAAAATTAAAAAAAAAATGTGTTTAACACAAAAACATATTCCCCATAGAAGTCTATGAAAAATTATTGACAGAGTACAGCAGTGGCTGGAAAATGGATCGCGCTGCCACAATCTTTCCCCGACTATCTCTTCTGATCAGAGTCTCGCTCTGATCAATAACTTCTGACATGTCTGATGACATGTCGAAAGTTAGTTATAGTGACAGTACCCATTTAAACAATAAATTTTTATCTGTTGACACATTCCCTTTAACCTCATTTTAGGACTTTTTGGCTCCAGACAAGTTGCCACCCTGCTTCCTCCTGTTGTCTCCCCCCCGTCGGGAAGTCTTCTCTTGTTTCCACGCTCCTTTTTTGTTGTGGTTTCTCACCATTCAGTGCGATGACTAGATTCTCCAGAGCTATAGGACGCGCCCCATATTTTCTAACATAATTGTGTACTGTAGTTTGACATTACATATTGTGTTGTTCTTAGCCACTTTATTCCTTATTGTATATTGCAAGTTGGCTAAAATTTCATTGTGCAATACAGTGCGTCAGCTGGCAGCCTAAAGTCATGTCATCTGGAATGTGAATGTCAGGTTTTGAGACTTTTCTGATAAATTCTGAGTGGAAATACACCTAACATGATTTGAGACCAGGCAGGGAAGGGTTACTGTTAACCATCTAAAAAATATCAACAAAAATACAAGTAGATAATAATAAAACAAGTTAATAGGCTTTAAAAAAAACATCTTTTTTCCACTCAGTTAGAATTGGTTTTCTTATATTGAAATAGAATTACGGCCTCAGACGGCGATTTCTTTGCAAGAAGAAAATTTATTGCAGCTGCAGGTTCAGTTTGAATTGAATTATTATATTTTACTTATTGCACTTTTTTTTTCCTGGTGTGCCTGTTCTCACTTGGTTCTTTTCATCCTGTGTGATGAGGTGTGATGCAACTCTCTTTCATGTGCTACCCACATGGCACATTCTGTTAGGGGTTTGATGGCGTTTCTAGTGCTCACCATAATGGCCTGTGTTTAGGTGTGCAGCGGACTGTGTAATCGAATAAACCATACTCGCCTATTGTTTAACAGATTTTCTCCTAGATAATGTTATAGTTTAGATCTGATTTTTGATTAAAAAAACAGCTATTTAGCTATTTGCAAATATGAAGCCATTATCGGAAATATGCCCTTTAGCGGCAAGGGAGACCTAAAACCACTGGTGTGACTACAGGAAAAATAGAAACTTCCAATGATTCCCCTCCCCCGTTCAGCTAGGTTTTCTTAATTTCAGTAGTAGTTTTGTGGTGTCGTACTGCTATGCTAAGGTGTACATAGCACTGTCACTGGGAGTGAGGTTTTATCAGTGACACTGTACAGCTTAGCCAGTGCTAGTCCAGCACACAGGTGTGATGTTGGTACCTGCTTTTGTGTGGCTGCCTGTAATATTCCCCAAAATGGTCTGTGACCTACCCGACCGTGATGCGTTCCTTGGGCTCCTGTCACGGTAGTCCTGAGTGGCAATCGACCCACCACGAAAAGGGGAAAAATAACCCAAGGTGTGTAGCGAATGTGTATAGGTGCTGGTGCAGATGAAGAGATGACTGAGTCCCAGTGAATAAGTAGAGCAGCTTTACTGATCAGTCTCTGGACAATACAGAACACTTTGGCACTAGATAAATAATCTTTGTATAGGTAGTAGTGCTCAACTGGGTCTGTGCTGTAAAGATACTTGAAAGTACTGAATATAAAAGACATAGCTGTAGTGGTTCTTGTAGTAGAGTAGAGCAGTGTAGAGAAGAGGAGTTTGTCAAGGGAGTCCCAACCCAATGTAGTATTGTGCTCTGCCGGAACTTTAGAGGAATACTTGAGACTCGAGAGTTAGAAGTTAACTTGTACCTGTGTTTAGACTAATGTCTGAGCACCACCTGCCCTACAGTGTTGAGCTTCCCGTCCTAATAGGGTAATACAAGCCCCAGCCGTAGTTACCTGGGTTAAGCTAAGTGTCCGAGGGTGTCACCTGCACTGCGAGATAGGATATGTAGCCCCTCTGGTTGCTTTGTCCTATCCAGGCTAATTCCTCTGTATATCAGGATACTGCCCTGCACTTTGTAGAGTGGTTCTCGGCGTGAGCTGGGTTTATCCTTGACTCTTCTCCTTATGTAGTATCTAGCACTGCATAGTAGATGTAGAGTAGCCCTGGCTTGGCTACAGAAGGAACATCTGCTCTGTGTCTCCTTCTCCCATGAGAAACTAAATAGGACTACCCTACACTTCCTCCCACCAAGTGACTACTTCCTACAGTGGTGTGTAAAAGACCCTGTGAGTGGTGGAAAGAAACGTGTGCATGAATAGAAGAAGAGCAATAGGTCAGAAAGAAAGAGTATCTCTATTGGGCAATAAAATACATAATATATAAGAAACAGTAACCCTTTGCTTATTTCAGCTGTGCAGCAGATAAGAGCATACATAGAAAATAGACTACCTTCATCACCACTTAGCTTTGAGAAAAGGGCTTTTGTGACAGGTGTGACATAAGAAACACCTATGGTGGGACACGACAGTTTAGTTCCATTTTTGTGGTCTATTATACAGAAAACTGTTTTGTTAATGTAGAGCAGTAAAGGGCTCATAGACATGGCAGAGCAGCGTGTACAGCAGTAAGGGGGGCTAGTATAGCTCCTCTAGTATGTGCACATTCACTGAGAGCCTGTACCGTACTAGTGCATAAGCTCCCTAGGACCAATGCTCCATACATTGTTTTTATTTTTGTTTTATTTTTTATTTATATGGAATCTGACAGACTTTTTTTTTGGCACGTCATACTGTGACAAAAAATGTATGTACATGCGTGTAATGTGTATACATTGGCATTCTTTCAAAATTGACTGACTCATAAGAACTCCTTTACATATATCCGTCAGTCTGACTCCATTTCCCTCCAGTGCAGTAGCAAATCATTGGAGGGAAGCTGACGTTTAAACTGATCCCATTATTTTGAGGGTGCACAGCAATGGGCGTTATCACTTTGAGTGGTGGGGGGAGGGGGCACGGCTGGGGCATTATCGCTATGTGGGGGTGCACAGCAGGGGCATTATGACTATGTGGGGGGTGCACAGCAGGAGCATTATGACTATGTGGGAGGGTGCACAGCAGGGGCATTATGACTGTGGGGGTGCACAGCAGGGGCAATATCACTGGGGGGGTGCACAGCAGGGGCAATATCACTATGTGGGGGATGCATGGCAGGGTCATTATGACTGGGGGTGCATGGCAGGGGCATTTTCAGTATGGGGGTGCATGGCAGGCATTATGACGGGGTGCACAGCAGAGGCAATATCACTATGTGGGGGGTGCATGGCAGGGGCATTATGACTGTGGGGGTGCATGGCAGGGGCATTATCACTATGTGGGGGTGCACATCAGGAGCATTATCACTGTGGGGAGGGCACAGCAGGGGCATTTTTACTATATGAGACACAGCAAGGGGGCATTAATACTATATTAGTGGGGCACAGCAGGGGATCCTAGAGGGGAAAACCCACATATTTACTTTACTGTACAAGACACCAACAGTGGAATTACTACTGTTTGGGAGACTATAGGAAGGAAAATGGGAAGGACTTTGTTGAAAAAGTTCGGAGCCTAAAGGCCCTACTACACAAAATGATTATTGTTTGTTCAGGCTGATAATCATTTTTTGTAATAGCGCATGTTGAAAGGCAAGAATCAGCCAACATGCACGATGCTGGTTAACTGTGGTCTTTCAACACCCTGAAAGAATATGATAGCACAGGCAGTGAGTGGGGAATGAGGGGAAAGTGAGTGCTGACCTGACAGGCTGGCACTTGCTTCCCCTGGAAAATCATGCCCTGTAATACAGCCTTAAGATTGTAGCTGGAAGCAATTGTCATAAAGGTCTGGGCCACATGGAAAAGAAAAGGGAAGGTGAACGCCCCAAAGTGGAAAAATGTGGGAAACACTGTGTTAGACATGCAATAACAGGGCAACTGCCTAAAGGTGGCACTAGAGAGACAGTTTTCTTCCTATAGGAGCTATAATACCTAAATGAAGTGCATTGTGTCGATGATCCGTTCTCTCATATACACGTCTGCTGATTATACTATTGGGACTTTCCAGGCTGTGCTGCTAAGAAAGAGGCAGCAGAAGACGTCCTCGGAGGATATGGCTTACTAACAAGAAAGGTCATGTCTATTAAAACATAATTTGCATTTAATTATAGGCTAATCAGTAGACAAAGCATCATGTTAATTTTAGGATTTATTTTTCAATAGTGGATTCATAGTTCACCCTGTCACATTGTTTCTTCAGTAGGTTGCCACTTATGTAAACGTACGTAAGATTTTTTACTTGTATTTTACGTGTTACTTTGCAGTATTTTGGTTACTCATTGCCACAGGCTGTGTAACCAAAGATTGCTGCGCTGTTGCATCACATTTTATGAAAGTAAATTGAGTGGTGTCATGACCTGCAAGTGTCTATGACTGACCACGGCTACTCACAAGTCACAACTCGAAATGGCTGTCTTCAGATGTGTGACCCTTCTAATGGCCCAAGTTGTTGTATAGCCTCAGAGAAACCATAAACAAAGCCAAAATTCTAAGGCTTTATTCACACATCCACATAAGCTTTGCAACCCATTAATCCCTATAGGGTAATTCACACATCCTCTATTTTTGAGGACCCGCAATCCGTGAAGTAAAAAAAGGACTTGTAATGCGTTCCGCAAATGCGGTATAGACACTCCAATAGAAGTCTATGGGGCCTAAGCAAAACCATCTGCAAATCTGTGACATTATCATTTAAGCTCCTCCTGCTTGGTTAAAAACAGCTAGTGACACCATTTATGCCACCCTCCTTTTTCTTTTCTTTGCAGATCTGCAAAATAGGGATGCACTATAGATGATACTTTGTGGATTGCAGAGACAAAAATGCTAGTCATGAATTTTAATCTTAAATGTAGCCTGAGACCAGTATTGGCCATACATTGAGGTTGGTGGTACATTATGCTTGTAGAACATTCATTTGTTTACTGGTATATCCACGCCAGCACGGAGCCTGCACGTTAAAAGGAGAATACCTCTGTACATATTAAATCTAATAGTAATCAACAAATGTGTAATAGCTGATATCACACCCCAATAATGAATAAAGCTAGTGCAAATGTAACAAATGCAGGGGTATCATACTGGGTGAAGCCACAGCAAAACAATACATATACTGTACCTACAAAAGAATACTGTGCCCAGAAATCATATTATCAAAAAGAATTTTATTAATCATAATCAAAGATAAAATGCATTAAAATCATTAAATGAATCAGAACAGCTGCTTGAAAAACGCATGGGTAAAGTACATGTTCTAAAGTGCAGGCATATTAAAAACCATAAGGCAATATAATAAATAGTAAGGTGCCTGACATTGTGAATTAGATAGTCTGCATACTCAGTGGGGCTCTAAATACAGTGAATGACACGTGTCAGAGAGCATAAAGTGGTAACATAGAATACCCTACTGGTAAAGCATTACCTAAAGTGCTGGTTCACACTATACCCATGCGGTGCGCCCCGACGCGCGTTTCGGCAACACCCCTTTCTTGAGGGGTGCCATAATTATTATTCAGCTTTAAGTGATCATAGAAAAAAATCTTTGCTTGTTGGTCACACATCTCTCTGTGTAATAAGAGGTGACTTGTGGCTCGTGATTGATGGCAGCAAAAAGCTTCATGAATGATCCACATATTGTATTTGTGGCCCTTCCCACATAGTGGTCAGGCTCTTCAAAGCTCTTTACATGAGTCTTTGGGATCAGGGGCTTGCTGGCAAAAGTAATGAAGCAGATGGTAGCAGACTACAGTGCTTGGGTCTTCATCTGGCCCAGTCTCGGTGGTTTGTTGCTTAGACACTCATGCCCTATCTTCCAGATAGGGGACAAATGTTGTTCATTGGGAAAAGCCCTTTAAAGGGGTTATCCAGCGCTACAAAAACATGGCCACTTTTCCCCCTACTGTTGTCTCCAGTTCAGGTGTGGTTTGCAATTTAGCTCCATTTACTTCAATGGAACTGAGTTTCAAAACCCCACCCAAACTGGAGACAACAGTAGGGGGAAAGTGGCCATGTTTTTGTAGCGCTGGATAACCTCTTTAAGCCTAATACCTGTTAACCAATATATTTTGACAGTGCTGTATTTCTTTTTACCTGTCACAAGTGCTTCAAGTGCATGTGCCAGCTGAATGTGTTGTCCTATGTAAAGCTATAGGTCGCTATTCCTAGTAGCCAGAACAGCACTGAATATATATATATATATATATGCATATATAGCAGACAGTTATTTCTGTCACTGCCTTGAGGGAGGAGGAAAAGTCAAGGGTTACCACCTCACATATATGCCAATATTAAAGCTAATGTTGGCGACATTTTGTCACTCTCAACATTTAAAAAAAACCGTAGGACACAGCCTGTGTGTGTTCTGATACTGGAGTACCCCTTCAAGTATGCTTGGATGTACCCTGAAGATACATTTATCCATCATAACTGGTGTGCCATAAAGTACCGTGTCAGGTCAGAACTACTTGTGGTTGTCAGAGGGGACTAGTATGATACCCAGTGGTCTGGAAACAGGGCATCCTTTCTCCTAAATAGTATGCACAGACAGAGTTGATGATAAATTCATACCTCCCAACTTTTGCAAAGAGCAAAGAGGGACATGTGCGCCGCGGTCCCAATAGCCACGCCCCCATAGCGACCCTCCATAGCCACGCCCCCATGGCAACCCTCCATAGCCACGCCCCCATAGCAACCCTCCATAGCCACTCCCCTACAGTCACCACATGCTGCTGACTGAATAGTGCCCTATACAGTATCCAATTCCGCCAAAAATGCCCTATATAGTATCCAATCCCCCATTATAGTGCCCCACATAGTATCCAATGCCCCCATATAGTGACCAATATAGTATCCAATCCCCACATAGAATCCAATCCCCCACATAGTGCCCCACATAGTAGCCAATGCCCCCATATAGAGCCCCACATAGTAGCCAATGCCCCCATATAGAGCCCCACATAGTAGCCAATGCCCCCATATAGTGCCCCACATAGTAGCCAATCCCCATATAGTGCCCCACATAGTAGCCAATCCCCATATAGTGCCCCACATAGTAGCCAATCCCCCACATAGTAGCCAATCCCCATATAGTGCCCCACATAGTAGCCAATCCCCATATAGTGCCCCACATAGTATCCAATGCCCCCATATAGAGCCCCACATAGTAGCCAATGCCCCCATATAGTGCCCCCATAGTAGCCAATCCCCATATAGTGCCCCACATAGTAGCCAATCCCTCCATACAGTGCCCCACATAGTAGCCAATTCCCCATAGAGTGCCCCACATAGTAGCCAAACCCCCACAGAGTGCCCACATAGTAGCCAATGCCCCCATATATGCCCCACATAGTAGCCAATCCCCCATATATGTCCCACATAGTAGCCAATCCCCCATATAGTGCCCCACATAGTGGCCAATCCCCCATATATGCCCCACATAGTATCCAATCCCCCATATAGTGCCCCACATATTAGCCAATCCCCCATATATGCCCCACATAGTATCCAATCCCCCATATAGTGCCCCACATAGTATCTAATGCCCCATATAGTGCCCCACATAGTAGCCAATCCCCCATATAGTGCCCCACATAGTATCCAATCCCCCCTATATGCCCCACATAGTATCCAATCCCCCATATATGCCCCACATAGTAGCCAATGCCCCCATATATTCCCCTACATAGTAGCCAATGCCTTCATATAGTGCCCCACATAGTAGCCAATGCCCCCAAATATGCCCCACATAGTAGCCAATCCCCCATATATGCCCCACATAGTAGCCAATCCCCCCATATAGTAGCCAATCCCCCATATAGTGCCCCACAGAGTAGCCAATCCCCCATATAGTGCCCACATAGTAGCCAATCCCCCCATATAGTGCCCCACATAGTAGCCAATACCCCCCATTTGTGTGGCCCCAGCGGAAAAAACAATAAACCAGTAACTCACCTGTCCTCCGGTCCCAGCAGCTCCTCTCCCGGCAGAGCGCGCACTCCCGTCATCCTCCGGGGCGGGCAGCGGGGTATACAGACACTGACTGTGCCGGAAGTGACCTGCAGCCTCTATATGAATCACTTCCGGTACTGTCAGTGACTCTGTACCCCGCTGCCCGCCCCGGAGGATGACGGGAGTGCGCGCTCTGCCGGGAGAGGAGCTGCTGGGACCGGCGGACAGGTGAGTTACTGGTTAATTTTTTTTTTTGCTGGGGCCACTTAAAATGCGGGACACGGGGGGGGGCGTTCCGGGACCGCGGGACAGAACCCCGAAAACGGGACTGTCCCGCGAAATCCGGGACGGTTGGGAGGTATGATAAATTATTCAGAAGAATAAAAAGTGATGTCATTGTTCTTCTGGCTGTCATCTACATATTGCTTGGGTCACATGTATGGGTTACATTTGCTGTTTAATGTAGGCTCTTCTAGTGTAGAGGGAAGTCATTAATATTAACTATAATGTTAAGTTTTGTATCTTAGAGATTGATGCTTTAGCTTATCGCTTTCCTTGAATAATTTTATAGTACATCTGTAATTATATGAATAAGCAATGCACCATATGTCGCCCTTTGGCTGTATAAATCACAACCTGCCCTAAGTAGATAGACATTCTGTGTTTTCAACATGTTGCTCTCAAGTCTATGCAGATCTATAATATGGCACCCAGACCTTATAATTTTTTTTTTTTTTCCCACATTTCTATGGATTCCACGAGGGGGCATTGCTTCTTGGGAATAATGTAATACCGAATGGTGGCCCCATACAGCAGTGCACAATAGTATGGACTCGATATGCAGGGACTATGCAGCTGCTTTGTTGTTACCGGATGGCATGCATCCAATATGAATGCAGTCTCGCTTTCTCTTGGCTGTGATTTTCAGGAAGGTGCTTGTAATTGTTTCCATTTTTCCTCCTTTCGCCCCAGTGCGTCTGATTTTTTTTTTATTAGAAGCACTTTCACTATAATCATTCCTTACAATGCATTTAACACCTACTGTTTCACTAGGCCTGCATTGATGCAGATAGGAAGAATTCCCCTTTGTCTAACATAAACTTTTGTTTAAAGATTAGAGCTGATGTAAGTATTAGAAGTATGAAGAACTGTGTGTGATCATAATATTTAATACAACTTTCTAAACATTACAAATTTTATCAGTTCATCCAGTCATTTGTGCTGTAATCTTACAATCAGTTACTAAACAATGATGTTAGGAAATATAGATCTGAAAGGATAATTTATTTTTATTAAATATATTATCTTAAGCAATAGCTCCTGTTCAAAACATACGGCTGAGAGGGTAATAAACTACCACCCTAATATATAACTTCATATATTTTCATTTCTTTCTGACTATAGTACTGGCTTCAGCATGTTTTTGTTTGATTAAGCCCTCACAGGAAGTTGTCTCCAGATCCTCCCTCTCCTGAGACAAAGCATCATCCAATGCTGTCTCAGGGGCCTTGGCTGAATCCTGTCTTTGAATTCATAAAAGTTACAAAATATTGAGGAAAAAAAATAAAATGTTAAATTTTTTTTTGTATGAATGTTTTTTTTTTACATTTTTCCAATATTTTTCTGTTCATTAAAATGAAATCTGTTATAAAAGGAACATTGAAACAGACAAAACAACACAGTGTGAACCCAGCCTAATAGTTAGTTTACACTTAACAGATGCACCAGATTTATGAAACAACATAGCCACTGTTAAACATTTTCTATGTTTTATAGGCAACCCCATTATTGACTAAAATGTACCCCCCACCCCATTCTTTTTCTTTGTAGTGGCTTCTCAGCAATAAAGCTCACAGACATTGTATATAGATGGAGAGTAATTACAAGCCAGCCATGTAGACTGTGGTGCAGTGAGTCATTGAATAAGGCCAGGATAGTTGTATTACAGGGTTTGAGTGTTGGGGAAGATAACAGAAACTTGCACATATCATAAAAAAGAGAGTCATCGGGATGCCTGTCTGACTTTTACTAGACATTTGTTTGGAATAAAAATCTTTGTAAAGATTTCATCTGGTTATTTTCTGTGTTTTACCTGGTTAGTGCAGGGTTACTCAGTCCATAAGTGTCTTTTTCAGTAAGTGGTAATTTCGTCTCCACGTTTTAGGTGTATTTCCTTATTCAGGTGTTTTCATGCAGTTTTTGAGGCCAAAGTCTACATAGTTTTAGGCTGCACCACGGCCAAACGCTGTTTGCTATGTTTACCATTCAAATATTAAAACAGAGTAACATCAGTCTAAACCTCTTCCTCAAGTTGTAACTGTACAAGTAGGCTCTGTTGGTTCAGGGAAACTTAATATATATTGAATATAGGAAACTCTGTAATGTATCTTATCAGAGAAAATCATCTGATTCTACTTATCATGCACCTTTCCTGTTCCCACTTCTGAACATTTTATCTGACAGAGTATTGAAGCCAAAGCCAGGAACAGACTGTAAACAGAGAACAGGTCATAAAGGAAAGACTAGGATCTAGCCTCTTTTCAAATCCATTCCTGGCTTTGGCTTAAAAAAAATCTGTCAGATAAATTGGTCAGATATCTGTATGTGTAATAGAACCTTAAAACAGCTCAAATTTGTCCGGAGAGACCAGAGTAGCAGCTGAGGGATCAGCTTACATGAGCCCATACAAGTCTTTGCAGAGGGGACGATGGGAATAGCTGGAGAGACAGAACAAACATACCATAGACACTATATATAAGTTTACAATGAGTATCAGATCTCACCTCTGGGCTTGATTCACAGCTTAGACTGCTTAGTACTGTTGTATAATGCCCTTCATGATGCTGCTGCTTTTGAGGTAGTGCTGTCGAGACATAAGGAGGCAGGATCATTTTCAGTGTGTGCAGTCATCATAGAGATTAGTCTACACTCTCCAGATTAGGATTGCTCAATCTACAGGTGATAAAAGTTGTAGACGGTGGCAAAATTTTTTTCTTCATTTATCGGTTTACTAGAGATGAGCGAGTCCATCCAAACCCGAGCGTTCGGCATTTGTTTAGCGGGGGCTGCTGAACTTGGATAAAGCTGTAAGGTTATGTGGAAAACATGGATATAGTCATTGGCTGTATCCATGTTTTCCAGACAACCTTAGAGCTTTATCCAAGTTCAGCAGCCCCCGCTAATCAAATGCTGATCGTTTGGGTTCGGATTGACTCGAAGCTGGTTCGCTCATCTCTATTCTTAACCCCATTCCACTGATCCCATGTATAGAGGTAGGTGCCCTCCAGCCACGACCCCCTTGCGATTAGTTGCTGTGGAGGGCATGGAGGTCAAGGGAGAGGGATGGGGGGATTTGTTGTCCACTTCTTTTTATGCGCTAGTCTTTAGCACCCAGTAGGAACACTCGACAGCTTCAGTAAACCTGTGCTGTTAGCTCCATGCTAGAATGGTAAATATTTAGCAAACAGTTTTGGAAAAAATAGCTTCACCCCTGTGGCAATTTAGTCGTCTTTTTAAATCTTTCTATCTTTTCATTCTCTTAAAACCAGAGCAGGGATCCGATTGTTTGCTGTAGGCAACTTCTTGACTTTTTCACCAGTTTTGAGAAGTTTTCCCCAATATTAAAGTGATTCTGCTAGTAGGACTACCCTCCCCGTCCATATGCTTTATTCGTTGAGCAATGAGGCTGAACTGTATTCCCACTTATTTGTTCTATCTAGTCATCACCTCCCGCTGCCTTCACTACTATTAATCTTTCTGCTTACTCAAAATTCAGCCGTCCATGCACCACGGCCTTTGTGTTGTGGAATTTGTAGATGTTTGCTTCATTACATCTAATATATCCTGAGGATTTAGGAGATGACTGAGGTTCCCAGCAGGGATGCTGCCTTAAATACCTCCATTACCTTGCTGCAGGCTAATTGACACTAAAGTGTTAATGCTTTGCTGTATGGTCTGGACAGTAAAGAACAATAGTTTACTTGGCATTATCAAATGTGTGTGAAAATGGCTACTTTTATGCCTCTTACACATCTTCCTGGACAATGCATTGATGTGTCATCTCTGCTTCTTGAGGATGGTGAAACAAAGGGCACTTAAAGTGAGATCCTTATGAAGGGGGTACAATCAAGCTGGCCACATGGAGGCATTGGGGGAGATTTATGAAACATGGTGTAAAGTGAAACTGGGTCAGTTGCCCCTAGCAACCAATCAGATTCCACCTTTCACTCCTCACAGACTCTTTAGAAAAGGAAAGATGGAGTCTGGTTGCTAGGGGCAACTGAGCCCGTTTTACTTTATATTATGTTTGATAAATCTCCCCCATTGTCTCCATTCCTGGGTATCTTCTATGTCCATTTTTACCCCAAAGAAGCTTGGTGTAGGGGTGAGAGGGGTACAATATTAGATGTGTTTTGCATTAGACTGTAGTGCCATGAATCTTATTTAATTAGATAATTTTTCCATCTCTACTGTATAAGTTGCATGTGTTGCTGTTGAGTTCTGGGGAATCCCTGACCAGGTTGTAGGGAAGCCTGGATTTCCAGGAAACACAGCTTTGTTAGGTATCCCTGGAGGTTCACAGCTTCAGCAAGCTCCCGTGTAGACATGTGCACTGAAGTGTTCAGCACTTGTATCCATCCAGTAACAATACATCCACTTTATTCTGTTTTCAGGAATGATTTATTAATGGTTTGCCGACAGCTGAACATGGAGGAATCTGTAGCGGAGATCATGCATCAGCTTGGGGCCGATGAGAGTGGGAAGATCTCATTTCATGATTTTACCAAATGTCGTATGCAACTTGTGCGAGAAATCAGAAAGGAGGAAGTGGATTTGTCTGATGACTCGTGCAAGAACAAAAAGCTGCGGGACAGAATAACCTCCTGGCCAACTGGAAGTGACCACAGCCTTGGTGAGATCTGTTTATATTGCTGGGGATTGCTCCTTTAAAATTATGGTGTACAGACTTTTATTTTACTTGTCAAAGCTTAATGCTTAAAGCGTAACTATAAAATATTTTGACCATTTAGTTTTAGTTAGCTTAGGTCATGATAAGACTTTTTGCAATATACATTAATAACCTAAAATGAACAGTTTTTTAAATACATTAAGCCAAATGTCCCGTCAGAGCTCTATTTGCCTCTGAGTTATTTCTGCATTCCTGCTGGACACGCCCCCTCCTTGCAGATCCGTACTTAAGGCCCTATTCCACGGGTCGTTTAGAGGAGCAATATCGTTCGTATTCGGCCGATAACGGCCGCTACGAACGATATTCGTCCCGTGGAACAGAGTGCAACGATCAGCCGACATCGTTCATGTCGGCTGATCGTTGCAGTCGCTTGTTTTTCAACATGTTGAAAAACAAGCGACTGATATAGCAGCGATCTGCTGCCGTCGCTCCGTTGAATAGGACCGTCGGCAGCAGATGCTGCTATATCCTATGGGCTGCCCGGACGATCAGCGATCCCCCGGGCAGCCCCCCCAGCAGCTCCCCGCCGCCCCTCCCGCACTCACCCGCTCGCTGACGCCGCGTTGAATAGCGGCGGCAGCGAGCGGGGAACGAGGAGCAAACGAGCGCTAATAGCGCTCGTTTGCTCCTACAAACGACTCGTGGAATAGGGGCATTAGTGTACAGACTCTGACAGGAGGATCAGATTACAGCCCTGACACAGAGAGAAACATAAACAAAACCTCCTGCCCCCCCCCTCCCCTCACATCCTAGCAGCACATTCTCCCCCCTCCCCTCACAGAGGTCACTTAGCAGAGCTGAGGGTGTTGTGTGTGAGGAGCAGCGCAGGGGAAGAGCTGGATGGAGGCACAAGTACTCAGTGCTTCACCCAGGAGGGACATACCAGGCATGTACTGCATGAGGGAGAGTGGGTGAGTCACTGAGGGGAGGACTACAAGTCCCAGCACAACACAGCTGCAGTCCTTCCATAGTACATATAACATTCCCTGTCAGAGGTCTGTAGCAGGTGCCCCCACCTCCATGACTGACATTATCCTACAGTGTTATGAGAGCAGATGACTGTATCTAATCCCACTGTGTGTGATACCATCTGCTGGGGCTCTGTATCTAATCTTACATTGTGATACTGTATGCTGGGGCTGTATCTAATCCTGCCATGTTTGATATATCTGCTAAGGTGCTGCTCAGTGGATAGAGGGACGCAGCCAGGGAGATGAGGGATAGGCCACCCCCACTTTCTCTCAGCCAGGAGAAAAATTCATTTATTCTTCTGAGCCAAACAACTGGGGATATCTCAGCGAGCGTACATGCTATCAACACAGTTTAGGGCTCTTTTTAAAAGGTAACACGAGGGCTTTTTATTTGAGGAATTTCATTTTTTGGCTACTGAAATTATAGTTGCGCTTTAAAAAAAATGTGTGTGTGTGTGTATAATATATATTGCTTTCAGTTGGGCTAATCACGCATTCCGTTTTTTCACGGATCCGCAATTCATCCTGTGTAAAAAATAGGATACGTCATAATGTGGAGCGTGATCTTGGCACGGATCTCCCATATAAATCAATGGATGTGAACGATGGACCTTGAAAATCACTGAACGTGTGAATGGGGCCTTTGATAAATGTTGGCCTTTGTTTCCTATTCATGGTTATTCATTCATATGGGACTCATACACAATATTGTCTGTGTTCTACTGGAAATGTCCAAACTATAAAAGTGTCACTGGTTTATCCTGCATGGTGACATGGTGAATGCTATCTAAGAAAGAAAGATACTTAAAGGGGTATTTCACTCAAACATAACTTTTGATATGTTGCTGCCCTTTGTAAGACTAACAATTCTTTTCATTATTGTTATTATCTATTTAGTCTCCATCTCCCAAATCTCAGCTGCAGCTTTCTGCTGAAAACACAAAAATATTTGTGTGAGCCTTTCTCTCTGTCTCTCCCCCCCCCCTTCTTCTGAGACAGCTGATGTAAACAAGTCCCTGGCAGGCTTTATCTGCAACATTGTAGCTTCTTTGTACTGCTGGGAGGGTTTATCACAGTCAGTACATTAACAACTTTGACCTCAGAACCCGGAGTTCCGCCTCACATTAAATATTCATATATTTTCTTACTTTACTTCCTAAAGGTGCCTTATCTGGAGCTCGGGAGAGCTGGGAATATGATTCTGGAGCACGAGATCTCCAAAGTCCAGATCCACACAACCATTCAGTTATGCAGAAATTTTTGGAGTTTGGTGGTAAGGCCACGACTCAAGCAGCCCTACAGAGACTTCTTACTCAAAGCCCGTGTCTTACTAACAATGTAGGTGGAAGCTACCTGGAGCTTGCGAACACTGTAAGTTATATATGATTGCTGTGATTTTTTTTTTTTGTGTTCTATTTTGCAAAACTCATCTTATGTTTCTAAAGCTGCAAAAGGGAAATAATAGATAAGCCATTATAGAAATTTGTGGTAAACTAGGTAACAGCATACTAAGTATGTTTGGAATCCACTGTTGGGGCATGTGCCCTTATGTGTTAATTAAAGGGGTTGGCCACTTTATAGTAAAATTGTTCAGTTTACAGTATTAGTAAGTGCACTTACTGTATATACTGACAGCAGCTCCCTGTGTACCTCAAAGAGCTAAAATCACACTCCCCTCCTCCTGGCTGTGCTGCCCTGCTCTGTGGTGAGTCTGTCCATAAGATGGCTGACATGAAGGAGCATATATCCACCACTGAACCTGTATATGTCAATGGAGGACACTGGGGGCGGGCCATGGTCACATGCTCCTCAATGTCGCCCATTTTATTGACAAGATCACCACAGAGCAGGAGATTCCAGCTTGGAGGAGGGGAGTCTGATTTTAGTTCTATGAGGTACACAGGCTGTTGTCAGTATATACAGTGAGTACAGATACTAATACTCTACACCAGGGGTCTCAAACTCGCGGCCCTCCAGCTGTTGCAAAACTACAATTCCCATCATGTCTGGACAGCCAAAGCATCAAAGTGGATTGCTTGGGAAAGGAGCAAACACCGATTGACTCCATTGAATTGGGCTAATCTGCATCGATTACAGTGAGAAAAATATGTGGTAGAAATCCGAGCTGAATATTTCTGTCACTTTAATGCATGGCATATTTTTCCTCTCTGCATGTGAATCCATAAGTATTAGCCACTGTCTGGCCAAAGTGCAGCTGGTACGTGTGGCCGTACCCATGTGGGATGGTGAAGAGGTTAATTAATTGCCCGGAAACAGTGTTTTTTGCTATATTCCTATGACCATAAAAGAAGACTTGAGTGCCTTTAGAAATTGATACTGATTGGTTGTAGGCTGATGTGTAATATAAAGCATTTTATCACATACATTCTAGTGTATATTATTGATACAAATAAGCAGTTGAGTCTTCCCAGGTTGCCCAGAGGTGTGTGGTAGTAATCTTCTGCCGTGTACATTTCTATCTTTGAGGGCATACTTCTATTCTAATGAACATGGAGCTGTGCCAGTCTCTTTTCATTTTGGGGACTGGTGTGAGAATTCCTCAGCGATTCCCTGTGGATGGCGGCTCTGAATTATATGTGCCAGAAGTCTAATTAACAAAGAACAGATAGTAATTGCCAGACTAAAGTCAAGAAGGCAAAAAGTATGCGCTGGTGTAAATTTTCCTTTTCATCTTCCTTTCAGTATTAATGTCTATCCTATCATCCAGCGATCTCTGCAATGACCCCATTACGCAGATTATGATGGATTTCAGCACACTATGGTATTCTGGGAAGGGGCAGAAATAGCTGATCTGCTTCCTGCATATATAGTGTATTTAGCTATACTGTGCCATAAAGCATGGGGTTGATCCTTAGTGAAGTTATATTTGTGTGTTAGCATAGCACATAAACCATATTTGTGCTGAATGTGGATATTATTGGAAATGCATCCTTTATGAGCAGTTTTCTAAAATTTTTCCCATAGATGCATACTTTTTATTTTTTCTTTCCTGTTTCCCAGCTCTTTTATGAGAAAGGTAGCAGTTTACATAGGTTTCTTTCACTCAGTACATATTTATTACTTCCATTAACATGTTAGTCAGTCGTTAATTTTTTTTTTTTTGCAGAAATCAATAGTCCAGGCGATTTTAAGAAACTTTGTAATTGGGTTTATTAGCCAAATCTGCCATTATCTGCATGTAAAAAGACTTTTCCCAGATCCCCCCCCCCCTCCTCTCCTTTCTGTCATCCACTCCTCAGAATCAGGAAATCTCGACAGTTTTTTCATCAGTCGGATCTGTCTGGTCTATGAAGAGGGGAGGGGGGAGGGGGAAGGAGCGAGATTAGTGGGCAGCTGAGAGCCAAGAACAAAGGATTGCTCAGTGGGGGAGCTATTCAGAGACCTAATTAGTGGTCAGAGAGGTCAGTGAGGACTGCAGAGCAGAGAGCCCCTGATGTGAATGAAAATTAACTCTTTGTTGTCCTGTTTTGCTGCTTTTACTTTCTCTCTCCATAGGAAAACCATCAAAACAGGGGGGAGAGCTTCAAACTGCTTTTTCATGATAAAAATTCATTTTTCTGCTAATAAACCCTATTACAAAGCTTCTTAAAATCGACTGTACTATTGATTTCTGCAATAAAAATTTAACAGTGACACTTTAAGGCTGGGTTCACGCTACGTGTTTTTCATCCCTTTTTTAAAAAAATGGATGGAAAAACGGATGTATTTGAGTGCATCTGTTTTGATCCGTTTTTTCATTGACTTTATAGAAAAAGATCAAACACATTTTTTTTTACATATTGTACACAGAAATGTGATGTAAAAATTGATGGATGGAAAAACGAACTACAAAAACAGTGGGAACCCAGCCTAACTAGATTTTGCTATATTAGAGTATATATATATATATATATATATATATATATATATATATATATATATATATATATATATATATACACATTCTAATATATACACACTACCGTTCAAAAGTTTGGGGTCACCCAAACAATTTTGTGTTTTCCATGAAAAGTCACACTTCTTCACCACCATACGTTGTGAAGTGAATAGAAAATAGAGTCAAGACATTGACAAGGTTAGAAATAATGATTTGTATTTGAAATAACATTATTTTTACATCAATCTTTGCTTTCGTCACAGAATCCACCTTTTGCAGCAATTCCAGCATTGCACACCTTTGGCATTCTAGCTGTTAATCTGTTGAGGTAAGCTGGAGAAATTGCACCCCGCGCTTCTAGAAGCAGCTCCCACAAGTTGGATTGGTTGGATGGGCACTTCTGGCGTACCATACGGTCAAGCTGCTCCCACAACAGCTCAATGGGGTTCAGATCTGGTGACTGCGCTGGCCACTCCATTACCGATAGAATACCAGCTGCCTGCTTAGGGTGTTTAGGGTCATTGTCCTGTTGTAGGATGCAATTGTCTCCAATCAAGCGCTGTCCACTGATTATGGCATGGCGTTGAGTGATAGCCTTCCTTATTCAGAATCCCTTTTACCCTGTACAAATCTCCCACCTTACCAGCACCAAAGCAACCCCAGACCATCACATTACCTCCACCATGCTTAACAGATGGCGTCAGGCATTCTTCCAGCATCTTTTCATTTGTTCTGTGTCTCACAAACGTTCTTCTTTGTGATCCAAACACCTCAAACTTGGATTTATCCGTCCACAACACTTTTTCCAGTCTTCCTCTGTCCAATGTCTGTGTTCTTTTGCCCATCTTAATCTTTTTCTTTTATTGGCCAGTCTCAGATATGGCTTTTTCTTTGCCACTCTGCCCTGAAGCTCAAAATCCCGCAGCCGCCTCTTCACTGTAGATGTTGACACTGGTGTTTTGCGGGTACTATTTAATGAAGATGCCAGTTGGGGACCTGTGAGGCGTCTGTTTCTCAAACTAGAGACTCTAATGTGCTTATCTTCTTGCTTAGTTGTGCAACGCGGCCTCCCACTTCTTTTTCTACTCTGGTTAGAGCCTGTTTGTGCTGTCCTCTGAAGGGAGTAGTACACACCATTGTAGGAAATCTTCAATTTCTTAGCAATTTCTCGCATGGAATAGCCTTCATTTCTAAGAACAAGAATAGACTGTCGAGTTTCAGATGAAAGTTCTCTTTATCTGGCCATTTTGAGCATTTAATTGACCCCACAAATGTGATGCTCCAGAAACACAATCTGCTCAAAGGAAGGTCAGTTTTGTAGCTTCTGTAACGAGCTAGACTGTTTTCAGATGTGAACATGATTGCACAAGGGTTTTCTAATCATCAATTAGCCTTCTGAGCCAATGAGCAAACACATTGTACCATTAGAACACTGGAGTGATAGTTGCTGGAAATGGGCCTCTATACACCTATGTAGATATTGCACCAAAACCCAGACATTTGCAGCTAGAATAGTCATTTACCACATTAACAATGTATAGATTTGTTTAAAGTTAGGACTAGTTTAAAATTATCTTAATTGAAAAGTACAGTGCTTCAAAAATATGGACATTTCAATGTGACCTCCCCCCCCCCAAACACATGCACACATACACGTTATTTGGCAGTTCCAATAAAAAATTAGCTTTACAGTGGTTCCTAGGCATCCCTGGATTATTTTACCTGCAGGAGTTTACAAAAAAGAATCTGGACACTGAGAACATGAAGCCTGCAACTTCCCAGACACAACTGGTTCCCTCACTGATGTCTGCCCAGAGTACTGCATAAATGGAGTATTAACACTATTAAAGCAGATCTGTCAGCTAAAAGCAGGAGTGTAAATAAGCACATAGGGCTTGTCATCATGATGCTGGGCATATCTTTTTTTTTTATCTATGTAGTCCTGTTTAGCTGTAAGATATAAGCCTTTATTTTTTATTTACAAATGAGGCCTAGAGCCCAGCAAGACCCCAGGAAAGCCCAGCCCATGTTCTCTTTATCACTGTGCCCTTACCCACTTGCATTCACCTAACCTGTTTGAATGACAGCCACTAGATGTAGAGAACATGGACTCCACTTTCCAGGCTGGGGAAGGCCCATGGGGTCTCACAGTGACTGTCCAGACAGGTTACATGACTGTTGCAATAAAGGGGTATTGTGGAAAAATATTTCCACAATTAAAATTTCTCTGAATTAGGGGAAAGATAAAGAAACATGTGATGACCTCCGGCTTACCCCACTGATGCTTTTCCAATAGTGCTGGTTCCCACCTGCGTTTCCTGCTCTCTATCCCTACACATAGGAGATGCCTGCTCAGCCAATCCAGCATCACCTCTGCAGCCAGAAAGTGGCTATTTCCTGCATGTTGGCACAGAGAAAAGTACCAGCACCATTGAAACACCACCATTGGGAGGGATCAGTTGTATTTGAGTTTCTTTATTCCCACCCTTAGCAGGTTTAAATATAGAAATATTTCTCCAGAATACCCATTTAACCATTTAACTTGGGGACTTTATTTTAGTAAGCAGCAGGTTGGCACAGTGGTAGGCACCATTGTCTTGCAACACTGGCACAGTGGGTTTGAATAACATCTCATCAAGTTTGCATTGTTTCCTGCGGCTGCTCACAGACACCTTTAGATAAGATTAAAGGGGTATTCCCCCCAAGAGCAAAAAAAAAATGAAATGCTCCCAAACCTAGCTAGTCTTACTCACCAAGCCCCCCTGAGTATTTTGAGCCGTCCCCCGTTTTTCTAGCTGCTGCCGTTCCAGAGTTACAAGTTTTTCTAAAAGATGGTCTATTATCAAGATAGAAAACTACATTTCCCATCATGCAATGCTTATGTCTGATGATTGTGTAGCAGAGCTGAGATGGTGATGGGGATATAGCAGAGCTGAGATGCTGTTGAGGATGTAGCAGAGCTAAGATGGTGATACGGATATAGCAGAGCTGATATGCTGTTGAGGATGTAGCAGAGCTGAGATGGTGATACGGATATAGCAGAGCTGAGATGGTGATACGGATATAGCAGAGCTGAGATGGTGATACGGATATAGCAGAGCTGAGATGGTGATACGGATATAGCAGAGCTGAGATGGTGTTGAGGATGTAGCAGAGCTGAGATGGTGATACGGATATAGCAGAGCTGAGATGGTGTTGAGGATGTAGCAGAGCTGAGATGGTGTTGAGGATGTAGCAAAGCTGAGTTGGTGTTGGGGATGTAGCAGAGCTGAGTTGGTGTTGAAGATGTAACAGAGCTGTGTTGGTGTTGAAGATGTAGCAGAGCTGAGTTGGTGTTGAAGATGTAGCAGAGCTGAGTTGGTGTTGAAGATGTAGCAGAGCTGAGTTGGTGTTGGGGATGTAGCAGAGCTGAGTTGGTGTTGAAGATGTAGCAGAGCTGTGTTGGTGTTGAAGATGTAGCAGAGCTGAGTTGGTGTTGAAGATGTAGCAGAGCTGAGTTGGTGTTGAAGATGTAGCAGAGCTGAGTTGGTGTTGAAGATGTAGCAGAGCTGAGTTGGTGTTGAAGATGTAGCAGAGCTGAGTTGGTGTTGAAGATGTAGCAGAGCTGAGTTGGTGTTGAAGATGTAGCAGAGCTGAGTTGGTGTTGAAGATGTAGCAGAGCTGAGTTGGGGATGTAGCAGAGCTGAGTTGGGGATGTAGCAGAGCTGAGTTGGGGATGTAGCAGAGCTGAGTTGGGGATGTAGCAGAGCTGAGTTGGGGATGTAGCAGAGCTGAGTTGGGGATGTAGCAGAGCTGAGTTGGGGATGTAGCAGAGCTGAGTTGGGGATGTAGCAGAGGCGAGTTGGGGATGTAGCAGAGGCGAGTTGGGGATGTAGCAGAGGCGAGTTGGGGATGTAGCAGAGGCGAGTTGGGGATGTAGCAGAGGCGAGTTGGGGATGTAGCAGAGGCGAGTTGGGGATGTAGCAGAGGCGAGTTGGGGATGTAGCAGAGGCGAGTTGGGGATGTAGCAGAGGCGAGTTGGGGATGTAGCAGAGGCGAGTTGGGGATGTAGCAGAGGCGAGTTGGGGAGGTAGCAGAGCCGAGTTGAGTTGGTGTTGGGAATGTAGCAAAGCCGAGTTGAGTTGGTGTTGGGTATGTAGCAAAGCCGAGTTGAGTTGGTGTTGGGTATGTAGCCTGCGGCATTGCCCGACCCCCACCCACCTGCGGCCATCACCATCCCGGTCTCACCCGTGGCAGCATGTTACTCCCCCCGCCCCCGGTCTCACCCGCGGGACGTTCCTTCCCCCCCCCCCTCACCCGCGGCAGCACCCGACACCGCCCCCACCCCATCTCACCTGCGGCCATCACCACCCCTGTCTCACCCATGGTCCCCTCCCCCCCTCTCACCCGCGGCAGCAGCCGACCCCCCCCCCCCACCCCGTCTCATGGGTGGCCATCACCACCCCCGCCTCACCCATGGCACACGTTCCTCCCCCCCCCTCTCACCCGTGGTAGCACCATCCCAGTCTCCCTGCTCTTCCGAGGCCTCCCGCAGCTCAGTGATGCTACTGAGCTGCGGGAGGCCTCGGAAGAGCAGGGAGACTGGGATGGTGCTACCACGGGTGAGCGGGGGGGGGGGGGGGGGAGGAACGTGTGCCATGGGTGCAGGGCCGATTCTAGCTTTTCTGCTGCCTGAGGTGAGAATTGACATGATGCTGCGCCCCCCCCCCCCCCCCCCCCCCCCCCCCGCACTGAAGAAGATAAGTAAGTGGACCGGATCCTCTGCAGACGTTGCGGACCTGCGACAGATCTACTGTACGGTATTTCTGCACCAAAACAAACGCACTTTAAATCTGCTGCATATACCACGGTACCAGCAAAGTTTATGGTCTATAGAGTATACAGAAAATATGCCCATCCATATTGCCCCCACACTTACTGGCCACATCCAGTATACTGAGAGATATGTGATATACAGAACAAATAATACCACCACACCAGGAACATGTATTACCGCCACACTGTGCTGGGTATCATCGTATTGTTAAAACCCAGTATATAAAGGGCTAATAACAACGCTACACAAGGGACAAATTCTGACCACATATTACCACTGACTAATGATGTCATACCACCATATTGTTAACGAATAAACCTCACATACATGGGGGCACATACATACAGTCGCATATACACATATGGACTTGAACATACTGTACCTACAGAAAGACACATACAAGTACCTATACACAGGCATATACATACATACATACAATCTCATACACACACTCAGGTACATATATACACAGTCACATATACACACACTCAGGTAGATATATACACAGTCACATGAATACACACTGGTACATATATACACATGTACACACACACACTCAAGTACATATATACACATACAGTCACATACACACACTCAGGTAGATATATATAGACACATACAGTCACATACACACACTCAGGTATATACACATACAGTCACATACACACACTCAGGTATACACACATACAATCTCATATACACACACTCAGGTACATATATACACAGTCACATATACACACACTCGGGTAGATATATACACAGTCACATGTATACACACTGGTACATATAAACACATGTACACACACACTCAAGTACATATACTTTATACACATACAGTCACATACACACACTCAGGTAGATATATATAGACACATAGTCACATACACACACTCAGGTATGCACACATACAGTCACATACACACACACAGTCACATACACACACTCAGGTATACACACATACAGTCACATACACACACTCAGGTATACACACATACAGTCACATACACACACACAGTCACATACACACACTCAGGAGGTATACACACACAGTCACATACACACACTCAGGTATACACACATACACACACTCACTCAGGTATACACACATACAGTCACATACACACACACACACACACTCAGGTATATACACATACAGTCACATACATACACTCACTCAGGTATACACACATACAGTCAAATACACACACCACACACTCACTCAGGTATACACACATACAGTCACATACACACACACTCAGGTATATATACCCACACAATCACTCAGGGACATATATTTACACATACACAATGCTGAGGTACTTACATAGGCCTCCTCCCCTCTCCTGTATGTTGCCGGCCGTGTGTGTTGGCGGAGCTTCCTCCTGCAGGGGGCGGAACTGCCCAGTAACCCCCTGTGTACTGTGCCTACACCTTGTGCAGCAGATCTCCTCCTCCTCAGGCAGTGTAATGTGGCTGTCAGCGCTCACAGCACAGGACGTCCTGGCATGGTGAGCAGTCATCCAAGTGATGTAAACATGGAAGCTGACAGGGGGCTGTGCCGCCCCCCTCAGGGCCGTGTGATCTGCCGCCTGAGGCAAAGACTTCACTTTGCCTCATGGCATATGCGGCCCTGCATGGGTGAGGCCGGGGTGGTGATGGCCGCCCGTGAGACGGGGTGGGGGGGTCGGGTGCTGCCGCGGGTGAGAGAGGGGGAGGGGACCATGGGTGAGACAGGGTTGGTGATGGCCGCAGGTGAGACGGGGTGGGGGGTGGGGTGCTGCCGCGGGTGAGACAGGGTGGGGCGGTCGGGTGCTTCCGCGGGTGCATGATGAGAGCGGGCGGCGGGGAATGCCCGCAGGTGACACCGCGGGGGCGGGGGGTTGTGGAAAATGGGTGCTGCGGGTGAGGGGGGGGGGTGCCGCGGGTGAGCGCAGGGGGGGGTTGCCACGGGTGAGCGCTGTCAGTGTGAGCGCAGTAAGGGGGAACAGTGCAGGGGAGCGCTGGGGGGCACACGGTATGGGTGACCGGGTGGCTGCTGTTAGAGAGGGAGACAGTGACAGCTGCACTGATCACTATCTCCCTCTCTAACATCAGCCATCCCCGTCAGTGTCCTCCTTCTCTTCAGATTGGTTGGGTTAGAAGTGCTAACCCAGCCCATTGAAGAGAGGGAGGACACGTGATGCCGTCTCGGAGGGTGCGGGCCAGGAGCAGGGAGCGTGTCGGAGTGGACTTAGATTTGATGATTCTATCTGTTTGGTGGGGGTGAATGCATTTGGATAACAGCAAAACTGTGCAGAATTCATAATAAATTGTTATTGGAAAGATGGAAAGCTACGGGTGGGCAATGTATTAATACAAAAATAATTTTGGGGGGAATACCCCTTTAAGGAAATCAGATGTACTTGGTGACAGTGTGCTCTAGAAGGAACAGGAAATACGTTACATATTTATATTTTAATAGCATTTACTAGACCTCCATTTTACCCTCTGATGCACACAGTGAACAGGGCCTTCCAGCGCTTATTTATTTCCATTGGGAAAATCTGCATTTTATTTGAAGCAACCTGTTTGCTGTTCTGCTTTTTAAAGACTTGCAGAAAATATAGTTTTAATTAAAATAAGTTGCCATCCTCTCCAACTCTTGTTAGCATGAAATAACCTGAGGAGCGTTCTCTGCTTTACAGCTTGTAAAACTTGCTGTGAATCTGCAAATCATAAAAATCTCTCTTTTAATTACCAGGCTGATTAATATTGCATTGAGTGGCACCATGCACCTTATGTGCCGAGTATCAATTTTTGGATTGTTGTTGAGGGTAAAAAATATATCCTAGCGCAATGCGTCTGACTTTGGAACTGTGCCTTACACCAATATTAATAAGACATCTCTAGTGTTATCCAATATCCAATTTCCTTTCGCAGTAATATTATGCTGTGAATAGGGTGGGAAAAGCTCTGCTTTTGTTTAATGAGAAAATATCCTTTCAAAACCTCATTTACCTTATTCGTCCCTGCCGTGTTATTAAAAATAAAAAAAAGGGGGGGAAAATCTAATTTAGACCTCTGTGGGCAAAGGTTCAAGAGCAAGTTACAGAGAATTAATTTTCTTTTACATTATTGACGTTAGACTTTTGTGTAGATTCACGGTTAATTCACATGTGGCAGATATGTTGCAGAAAATTCTGCAGCTGAAGATCAGCTCTATACATGTGTGCTGTATTTTGGGTTTGTGGCTTTTATATGCAGCATACACTAGTTTCCCTTAGGTTTTTTTGTAGCACTTTAAAAACACCAGAAAATGTGTTTAAGCATGCCTTCACAAATACAGTATCTCAGCAGATTTCACGTTGAGAAATCCGCTGCAATACGCCGTACTGTTAGCCACCGCCTACTTAAAGGGGTAGTGCGGCGGTAAGTTGTACAACTTTGTAATGTATGTTATGTTAGTGAATGGCCCACTTCCCTGTGTTCCGGGTCTAGCGTGGGTGGGGGGGAAGTGTAGTGCTCTATACTCACCTGATTCGTGTCGACCCCCGTCCGCCATCTTGTAACAATGATGTCATCTTCGGGCGGGCGGCCGAACCACTCCGACCGTCCCTAGGGCATCCGGCACTAGGGACAGTCGGAGCGGTTCGGCCACCCGCCCAAAGATGACATCGTTACAAGATGGCGGACGGAGGTCGACACAAATCAGGTGAGTATAGATCATGTACAGTATCACAATGGATTTCACACTGCAAGTTCCACAACAAAATCCGCTGCGATAATCTGAAGTTTCATGTCCTATGGCTCCATTTAAGAATTCACAGTGAGACTTAAAAAACCTAATATACAGTACCATGTTGTGGACTTTTGCTGCTGATTTCTTCTCTACATATTGGCAAGAGTTACTGCACCTTTACCACGGGATATTGTATATTAGAAAATTGTGAAAAATCTACTGTGTAACCAGATAAAGGGCCCTTTCACAAGGTTCAGTTATCATTAATGAGCGTGTAAGAGCCCGATTACATAGAGCGATTAATGAATTGGGCAGATTTGGGCAAATGTCGCATTTAACAAAGACAACGATCAGCTGAGAAGTTGATTGACTAATTATTGTCTTCCAATATGTTTGAAAATTATTGTCTGCCATCCGCACATCACCAATTACACAAAGTGAAGGGCAGATGGCGGCCGACTGCCTATTGTTCCATGTAATAGTGATGCACGGCCAACAGTTGATGTAAGGTATAAAAAATTAGAAAGATGTTGCTTACCTGTCCACATTCTCCCATAGTCTTCCTCCCTTGTCTCTGTGTCCCCAGCTGACTGCAGTCGCCACTAGAACTTCTGAACCCGCCGCTGCACTGACAGGCCGCTCAATCAATCACTGACCGAGAAAGCACCACGCCAGTGATTGGCTGAATGGACTGTCACTGCAGAGACTGGTTTGGAAGTGTCAGCGGCGGCTACTGTGAATGGGGAACATGGACAGGTAAGCAACATCTTGATTATTTTCTTTACACGCCAGAATACCCCTATAAGGCAAGAATTGCAGGGACATTGTTAACTATGTCTGTGCAGGTGTTGCTGCACAATAATCGAGCCATGTAATAGGCTGTATAAATGAGCGCCAATCTACCAGATTGACGCTCACTTACCCAGCATATCGGGCAGTCTAATACGGCCCTAAAATAGCCAGAGATCAGTCGCTGAGCGAGCAAACACCGGCTCATTGGATGATTTAATCTTTTGTGCGGCCAGTAAAAATCGCACAATCATTAAATCATGTATTTACAGTGGCCGTGCAATAAAAAAAAAATAATAATAAAAAATAAAAGTGTTGTAAAACTTTCCATACAGCAATGGAATGAGGTACCTAGTAATCTCATTTACCACTTTGGTGCTGTGGAGAGGAGTTTGGTATAGTTTTTAGTTGCAAAGTTTAAGGGGGTTTTCTGACATCAGGTAAAAAGTTGACATGCTACAGAAGAATATAGCATTGTTTACCTGCCTGCCCCAATTCTAAAGCCACCAAAAATTATTTGATTTGGGTGTCTTTATCTGTACTGTGCAGCTCTCTGGTTGAGCAGTTGCTAAACCAGTTGTTCATGGGATGTGTCCATGTAACACTTTGAATCATCCTGTCATGTTGAATATGCCACCGTCTTGTTACAGAGCAGGAGGAGCTGGGCAGATTGATATATGGTTTTACAGGGAAAGATTCAGTAAATAGAAATCCTTCTGTGCTTAGGAGTCCAGTAGCTGGTCCCACTTAAAGAATAGCATCCTTCCCTCTATGAGTGTGAATACAGAGCTAGCTGTCAGTATCTGAATAGGACCATCCGCTGCTGGATTGCTAAACCCAGAATGAGCAGGGATGTAGATCCATAGGTTATACTGAATCCTTTCCTGCAAGACCATATAGCAGTCTGCATGTGACAGGTTCACTTCAACTGATTTCCCTGTTTTCTGGAACAGACATAATGAAGATATAGCTGAATATAAGAGCTTTGATGGCTTATTCAGTGGTTATATAGATGAATGGATTTTATGTATTTTGTGTAGTATTCCTATTCTTCATGGGCTAGAGGATTTGTGCTAGGAAAGCACTGCAGGAAAAGGTTTCCTCAAAGATAAACTTTGTGTTTGTGCAGCAAGCCTGTGTCTTCCCCTCTGCGTTTCCATGACTGGTCATGAGGGGGAGTTCTCAGACAGATTAATGGCCCAGTCTTTCCCCAGCACAGCCACCTTCACTGTTCTCTCCCCCTGCAGTCTGAAGACATGGTGCCAAAGTCACTATACCCTAGAGACACACTTCCCATACGATGATGCAAAGCTCTGCTGCCAAGTAGCACTTCAGGAATTATTTGTGTAGTAAAATGTGACGTGAGTTGTCCTTACATAGTGGGATGTTTTATGACTGCTCTCCGGATTTTAATGTGTTAGAAGCTAATACTGGATACTGGGGAATTCACCCATTCCATTTGAAATGCAGTGTTTTAGGTAGTCCTTGCCAAATGGACGAATGCAGACAGCGGTCAATGAAAAGCGTCTGTGTACGCAGATGGAAAAGGCCTGTCTTTTTCTTCTGCTGGATTTGCATAGGGCACTGCTTGCTATCTTTTGTTTATATAGGAGCATGTTGCACATGTACTAGGTGTTTTATTACTTAGCTTTTAGTATATTTATGGGGTTTTACAGCAATGTACATTAAAGGTTTGTTTTATGTTAATTTGTAACATAAATGCTGAATTGAGCTTGTCTGTTTACAGTCGGAAAGCGAGCATCTGCTTACACCATGTGTGACATAAATTACATTGCTGTTAAACTGTCCATACTCCGAGTGATGAGAATGGCCCATTTCATCAGTACACCGTGTCTTGGTGAACGGTATGCCAGGCACACATTTGGTTGTTTAGCATATAAAGTAAATCACTCATTTTATGGCTAGTAAACATAAGCATATACCCTCTGTCTGTAAAGCACCGACAGGTAGTTCCTCAAGTAGAGAGCAGTTAAAGAGCATTTCCTCTTATACTTAAGATAATTACATCAAGTGGAAGTTCTTGAAGTGTTTTCAGTTTTGTTTGTATTTCTTAATGATTTTCAAAATGTATGAATCGTCTTCTGCATGAATCCTACAGTTGCAGGATGACATCATGAAATGGTTGCATTTACAGTGCCTGCTGCAGTCACCAAGCTTTCAATACATCTAGTTACAGTATATGGTATTTAACATCTTTTTTTCTTAAAGTTCTGTGTTGTCACTACTTTGTTTCTTACTATAAATGCATGACTAATTAGCCAACTGGGTGTTACCAGTTGGGGGGGTGTCCCTACATTCTGAAACTATCCAATCAAAGCTGTCAGACATTTGGCTATTTAGTCATACATTTCTAGCAAGATTACCAGAGGAAAGGTGCAACACTTAGGAAATACTTGTATTTTAACCAGGATTATGAATACCTGACCTCTTTCTGTGTGATATTGCAGCTCAGTTCCATTGTCCATTGAAGTGAATGGATCTGAGTTGTAATACTGCACACAACCTGATGGAAGGCATAGTGCTGTTTTCAGAAGACAGCACCTAGGTTTTCTAATTCTAGATAACCTTTCAGAAAATGTTGTTATCTATAAACCTTGGGTGTACGTGTATATATAAAATTTAAGAGCCTTTATACAGAATTTTAGTTTTTCCCTATTTGCAGAATGCTGCCTAAGGCCATAGTGCTACAATGCATAAACAAGGAAAGTGGTCTTATATTTGCCTTTATCCTAGCTGAATGTGTTGGGGTTACTGTCACCGTTGCTGCAAGCTGGTCTGGTAACTAATAGCCTATGACCTCATGGGAAAGAATAGATTATCATGATAGTAAGGGCTTTGTTATTTAATAAAATTTTGATGAAGAATGATGCAAGGGTGCATTTACTCTAATGTGCTTAACTCCTTAAGGCTCTTAGTTAGTGTACACTCAGTTCAGCATCAGCCGAAATGTCCTTTTATAGTATGAATATCAAATATAGCTATTGTTTATGTGAGTATAGCGGATGTTCAGGTAGTGATAAGCTTTGTGTGCTTTGAGTGGCCACATTTAGTAATCTATAGTACTTAAGAGATTATGTTCATTGATCTCTCAAGGTATAAATTGTACGTATAGATCTCTGTGTCCTGCTAACAAAATGGCCACTTGTCTGTATTGTTTCTCAATTTTTTAGCAGAAGATGGAGTACTTCATCTATAATCAGTTAGAAACAGTGCTGTATTGTCAGTGGGGGTTACATCAGGGGCTTTGACAATATCATACTAAAGTGACTTGCTACCCAGAAAGGAAATTACAGAATCTTGTTTCTTTATTGAAGGAAACTGTACATATCCTCTAATACATGTGTTAGGCTTTCTTCATGTGTGCATCATAGGATCCATCTATGTTTATATTTTTCTGGTAAAATGACAGATACCCAATGAACCCTATAATAGTCTAACACCATATGATCCAATAGACACTGTTGGTACCCATTACGTGATTAATCTGTTCTGGCACTGGTTATTTTTGGTAGCACAGATGTGAACCTAGCAGTCTGCTTTGTGTATAAATGATGAAAAGAAAGATGGTCTTCCATGAGAGCTGCTCACACAATTTCTGAGATTCCTGGCACTTGCGTATTCATTTAGTAAATGGATGGTAATTTAGAGCAGACTTGCGGTAAGCACATTTTTCTTAAGTAAATGTATTCGCCGTCACAGTTTAATAGTCCCACCACACCGGTCCCTGGATGCTTTATCATCAAGTCTAAAACCATATCAGAGACAGTAGTTTCTTATGAATATTTAAACCTGCCCATCATGCAACTGCTTACTCAGTTCAGACAAATATGGCATGTCTTGCTTCAGAACAGAAAGCCCCAGATTTAGAACCTGATTAATACATTTACATGTTTAGGCTGGGGTCACACTACGTATATTTCAGTCAGTATTGTGGTCCTCATATTGCAACCAAAACCAGGAGTGGATTAAAAACACAGAAAGGATCTGTTCACACAATGTTGAAATTGAGTGGATGGCCTAGATTCCTAATGGCCTAGTTTTTTGCGGTCGTTATTAATTGAGTAGCGGCCGCACAGAACTGACTGCTTTCACAATGGAAAGTGCGGCTGAACCGTTGTGTGCTATGTTGAATTGGGATGTGGGCGCATCCATGTGCGCCCACATCCCAATTGAGCACAAATGAAGTTCATCCGGCCAGCATTGTGACACGGCTGGGTCACAAAACAACTGGTGTCTTACAGCGTGTGAACTTGGCCTAAAGGTGGAAGAAGGCATGTAAGGCAGATATTTGCGCAGACTGCAACAACATTATTTCAGCAGTGACAATAGTAAATTTGGGCAATAATTCTTTATAATCCATGCATGCAAGTAAGTAAGGTAACCGGGACAAATAAAGCCTTCTTTCTATGAGCTACTTAAAAATCCTTTAGGACACCTGTCGGCCATTAAAGCTTGAATGCTGTTTACGCTGTTTATTAGTTTTATTCACTTATAGACTGTTCTCATTTCATTTCATTCTTAATGGGGCAGAGTAGGAGTAAACTAGATTTGCAGCAGTCCTCTACTTCCTCCTTGGAGAGAGAGAGAGAGATAAATAAAATGACTTTAATCTTTAGTAGAGATGAACGTTCGGTATTTGATTAGCAGTGGCTGCTGAAGTTGGATAAAGCTCTAAGGTTGTCTGGAAAACATGGATACAGCCAATGACTATATCCAAGTTTTCCACATAGCCTTAGGGCTTTATCCAACTAAAGCAGCCACTGCTATTCAAATGCCGAACGATCGGGTTCGGTTGAACTTGAACATGCTCGAGATTCGCTCGTCTGTAATCTTTAGTTATTGGCCTTGTGTAAGACCTGGGATCTCCACGATCGCAAGAATTTGGATCCTGAGTAACCTTGTTTGAAAGGAGCAGTAAGCAGTTCTACTCAGTTCTACTCCATCTAAGTTTATGGGAGCCAATTCAGGGAAGCTGTTAAATTACAGTGTCACATTCCACCCATAATGGAGCTGTGTGTTCATCTGCTCTGTTTTATGCATATGCAGTGACATTCGATGGTCAGGCAGTTGCTGATGCTGTAAATTCCATAAGGTGTGTAACGCCTGGAGTAGTGGATCCACTGGACCGTCACTAGCGATAGCACTAACCTCACCAGGGAGCGGAGTCTAAGGGGCCGCTGGTTTTCACCAGAGCCCGCCGCAAGGCGGGATGGACTTGCTGCGGCAGGCGACCCCCAGGTTGCTACCCCTGGCTTGGTTGCTAGTGACGGCAGGCGAGGCGTGGCAGGAGCAGTAGGCAGGAGATAGTGCAGGCAGAGGACTGTAGACGTGATCGCAGGTGGCGGACAGGACTCGGGAACAATGGGAAGGCAGCGGGCAAGGACTAGGGACAAGGACTGAAGACAGGAACAAGGGACAAGGACTAAGGTCAGGAACAACAGGGAGCTGGGCCAAACGCTATGGGAAGCATGTAGAGGCTCCAACACCTGTAGTGGGGCAGGGCTGGAATTTATAGGGAGTGATTGTGTGCATACACCAATTAGGGGCGGACTGGCCCTTTAAATCTGAGACAGCCGGCGCGCGCGCGCCGGCCGGCACAAACGGAGACAGGAGCGGGGCAAGGTAAGGCGCCCCCCGGGGCCGAACAGGTAGCAGCGCCGGGTCCCTGCACATGGACCCCGGCAGCTGCATGGGGCAGAGGGAGGTCGCGGCGGCGGCCCGGAGCACGGGACGCCGCCGCGGCCGTGACAAGGTGCTACTTGTACATGGAGCGATCATAGTCTACTAGTGACACAAAAGACCTAAACCCGGCCTTAGTCCTGTTTTATAGTTTGTTTTTTTACCTACTTCTGTTATAAAGCACCTGCAGCTTTTTACCTACTTCTGTTATAAAGCACCTGCAGCTTTCCATAGTGCTTTGATAAGTACATCATTTTAATATATATTTTTTGTAAACAAATGAGTTATCTGTATAGCAGGATTTTACAGTTGTAAGCCATGTTCTAGATCCCCTAGACCTGAAATCCGTCACACTACATATAATCTGGTAGCTGTACACCATCAGAGGATGCCACTACACTAAAGAGGATTGTCGGCAGATTGCAGCCATTAAGTCACGCTGTTATGGATACTCACTTGTACTTGTAGCTTAACAGATTTGTGTGAATATTTACTGCCGCCTTAATGAGCGTTCCCTGCTGGGGACTGATCGGGAGGTTGAGGTTTTCTCTTATTCTTTGAGAATTACAGAGACACCATGGATGTTCTGACCTATTGCTTGGTTTTATCAGCGTGCAGGAGCTTTAGTAAAAAAGTTTTTGCTATTTAAACTTTTTAAAATAGAAATGTCATATGTTACTGAGGATGTCCTCTTTAACAATGCTTCTCACTGGCAACGAGCATAGGAGTTGTTGCAGCCAATGACTCAAGTTCTGGCATTGAAAGAAATCATGGCTGCTATCATATGACAGACGCAGGACTTAAAATGTATTTTACAGGAGGCCTGGTGACCAACAAAAGCTTTCGACAGCGGCAAAATCACCACTGTCACAGACTTAAACATATCAGTTTTCATTTTGGCCCTTTTCTTCTAATTTTTTTTTCTCAGTTATAGATGTTGAATATAGGTACTGAAGAGATTTTCAAGGACTTTAATATTAATGGAATATCACAGGATAGTGTGTGATCTGCTGGGATCTCAGTGTCCCAGAGTTAAATGGGTTATCCAGAATTAGGAGAAACACCGCAACTTTCCTGCAAAAACAGTACCACATCTGTCTCCAGGTTGCTTGTGATATTTCAACTCCATTGGTTGAAGCTTCTTCAGCATTCTGTGAGTGAATAGAGAAGCAGTACACATCCAATCACTGCTCCATCCAAACGGGCACTAGAGATCCCTGTTCTCCTGATCTGTAGGGTTACAGTGGTTAGACTCCAAGCAGTCATATCATGCATACTGTGGACGAGGTGATAAGTTGTAATCTTGGGAAGACAGAATTGCAGTGGATTTTTAACACAGTTTCACATAGAAAAAAAAACAGATGTGATATTTTGCAATTCACAGATACAAACAGAACTGGACTTGCAGTATAGATTTTTTTTTTTTAGCCCAAAGTGATTGCCATGGATTTTTCCATTAAAGTAGATGGACAAGATAAAATCCACACCAAATTGGCACCATTCTCTCCACTATTTTTAAATCCACATGATGCTTTGGAAATTTAGCTGCAGATTTCCTGCAGCAAATTTCTGGATCAGATCTATAAATGTGCATTTACTTTTAGGGTAGCTTCACACGTGCCAGATCCGAAGCGGATTTCACGCTGCAAGTTTGCAGTGAAATCTGCTGCGGATTCTGGTATAGTGAAGGTCTATGGGGTCACTTCCACAGCGGATATGTGACCCGGCCCCTTAACCCCCCCCCCCCCCCCCCCCCGCAGCATACATTACCTGCTTGGCTCCGCGGCTGTGTGTGAGGCTCCCGGCTCCCCTCGCTCCCCATCAGCCAATCAGTGCTGCCGTTGACTGATTGGCTGATGGGGACCATCGGGAGCCTCACACAGCCGCGGCGCTGAGCAGGTAATGTATGCTCCGGGGCGTGGCAGCGGGATGCGGGGAGTAAAAGAGGCCGGGTCACATACTGGCAGCGGAATGAAAATCACAGCGTGAAATCCGCTGCGGATCCGGTACGTGCGAAGCTACCCTTGGGGTACGTAAGAGAAGTGCGCAGTACCGACACTAATCCGAGTGTGGGAGGGTGCCGGCGCCACTTTCTTGAAGCCTATGTGCGCCTTGCGCCTTCTGGGCGTACACAGAACCCATTTAGCTGCTAGAACCTAGAGCAGGGACCCAGAAAAGCATGTGGTAGTGCGCAGACAGGCAAGCATAGTGTCGGGAGCGAAGTAGTTAATTTTTTAATAGAAATCAGTACCACAGCAGATTTCACTGCAAAACTATGTGTGAATCCACCCTCAAAGAGAATCTGTCACCTGAGAACAGAGGGAAGAGCCCGCCCGACCCATCATCTGCAACTTTGTAGCTTCTTTGTAATGCTGGGAAGGTTAATCACAGTGAGTTCATTAGTAACTTGACCTCAGAATAACCCTCCCAGCATTACATAGAAGCTACAGTGTTGCAGATAAAGCTATTCAGGGACTTGTTTACATCAGCCGTCTCAGAAGGGAGATGGGAGGAGGGGGAGACAGAGAGAGAGAGAGAGGCTCACACACAGATTTTTGTGTTTTCAGCAGAAAGCAGCGTCTCAGAACTGAGGGAACGAGACTGAGTAGATAATAACAAGTATGGAATTAATTGTTAGTCTGACCATGGGTGCAGCATATCAAAAGTTATGTTAAAGTGGATTACCAATTTAAGTTCTTTTCTTTCTTTGCCATAGAGAAGGTTTACAATAACAAAGGTAGTGATTGGGAAAGGAAAATGCACAATAGAGAAGCATTTTAGATACTAAATTTAGGGTCAAGTTTTCCAACTAGTCTAAATTATAGGAATTACCTTTTGTATATACAATGGTACCTTGGTTTAAGAGTAACTTGGTTTAAGATAATTTTGGTTTAAGAGCTCCCTGTACTGGGTGGGAGGGGGAGTGGAGGAGGGGCATGGCTTGCATAGCGAGGTCTACAGCACTGTACTTCCACCATGGAAGTCTCCATCACCTTCCAAATCATAACAGATACACTTCAGGCTGGGGCTTGCATTAGGGGACAGGACTGTGGAGGTAATCTCTCCATATCTGTAACCCCTCTCTCCCCCGACAGAGAGTGCTGCATGTATGTGCTCACATCTGCCCTGCTCATTCCTCCATGCTCCCTGCAGTCTGTCAGTCCTTGTGTTTCCCACCCTCTCCATTACTGTACAGTAACTTATAATATCACATATTCTGCTGTTTCTGAATGTTTCTTTCATCTGTTTTACATGTTATTCAGAATAATAAATCATTATTTTTGGGGTGTGGAACCAATTGTCTGCAAATAAGTGATTTCTTATGGGAAAATTTGCTTTGGTTTAAGAGTGGATTTGGATTACAAGCACAGTCCCGGAAACGAATTATGCTCGTAATCCAAAGCACCACTGTATATTGAATTGAAGTGTCACTGTCGTGATTTTTTTTTTGCAGAAATCAATAGTCCAGGCAATTTTAAGAAACATTGTAATTAGGTTTATTAGCCAAAAAATGCATTTTTATCATGAAAAAGCAGTTTGAAGCTCTCCCCCCTGTCTTCATTGTTCTCCTATGGAGAGAGCTAAAGAAAAGACCAAAACAGGACAACAAAGAGTTAATCTACAAATACCTCACCTGTTATCTCCTGGGACAGTCACCACTGACCTGTCTGAGCTCAGATTACAGCTGTCACCCAGCCTGTAATCCTCTGTTATCTGCTTTCTGCTGCCGGCTAACTCCCTCCTTCCTCCTCCCCCTCCCCTCTCCTCTCTCCCTAGAGCAGACAGGGTACGACTCATGCAACAAGTCACAATTTTCAGATTTTTTGCAGTGGATGGAAAAGAGTAAGGAGGGGAGGACCTGGGAAAAGGCTTTTTACATGCAGATAATGGCAGATTTGGCTGATAAACCCAATTACAAAGTTTCTTAAAATCGCCTGGACTATTGATTTCTGCAAAAAAAAAAATACGACAGTGACTTTTTAAATGTCTTTCTGGTTCTCCGATGTAAATAGTCACACCAGAGGGCGCTAATGAGCTCGTTCTCTAGTCCCAGAGTGATAGTCTGAATTTGTGACTATAAGCATGAGCACTGATTCCTGGGTGAAGCCGGAGCAGGTGAACATGCATTGCATTGCGGACGTTTACATTTTTTCCACATATTATACCCGTTAATTTTAATGGAAGGATTTTAAGGAATTTTGCTGCAACCACTTCTTCTGTTGGATTCATAAATATTAAGCTTGGTCTAAAAGGTGAAATATACTGTGCCTTGGGAAAGTATTTGGCCCACTTGAACTTTTTAACCTTTTGCCACATTTCAGGCTTCAAACATAAAGATATAAATTTAAATTTTTTTGTGAAGAGTCAACATGAAGTGAAACTAAATTTATTGGATCTTTTAAACTTTTAACAAACTGAAAAATTGAGCGGGCAAAGTTAGTCGGCCCCCTTGCGTTAATACAAATTTTGCTGCGATTCCAGCTGCAAATTGCTTGGGGTATGTGTCTATCAGTTTTGCACATGGAGAGACTGAAATTCTTGCCCATTCTTCCTTGCAGAACAGCTGGAGCTCAGTGAGGTTGGATGGAGAGGGTTTGTGAACAGCAGTTTTCAGCTCTTTCCACAGACTCCCGATTGGATTGAGGTCTGGACTGTGACTTGGCCATTCTAACACCTTGATACCTTTATTTGTGAAACATTTCATTGTAGATTTTGCTTTATGTTTTGGATCATTGTCTTGTTGGAAGATAAATCTCTGTCCCAGTCTCAGGTCTTTTGCAGACTCCAGCAGGTTTTCTTCCAGAATGCTCCTGTATTTGGCTCCGTCTTCCCATCAATTTTAACCATCTTCCCTGTCCCTGCTGAAGAAAAGCAGGCCCAAGCCATGGTGCAGCCACCACCATGTCTGACAGTGGGGATGGGGTGTTCAGGGTGATGAGCTATGTTGCCTTTACGCCAAACATATTGCAGTGGTCTGATACTCCTTCCATTTCAATATGATCGCTTGCACAGTGCTCCTTGAGACGCTTAAAGAGGATGTACCACCCAGGCTGTGATATTGACATATACGTACCATACTGTTGGCGCTGACATGTACAATACGCTGGCGTGGAGCATTTTTCAATTAGCTGCTTGGTCGCTGTTATTTTTGCAGCCGAACGGGTATGAAAGTGAGCTACTCAAATTTCTCCTTCCACTGTCCGTGACTTGCGCAGCTTCCTCGTATTATGCACACCTCCTATGCTATGCGGATTTAAGAACGGGGTACAATAGGACTCATATCCCGCTCTGATGCCCGCACTCGGGATGATGACAGAGTGACCGGGCCGAAAACAGGAGACTGGCTGTGCGGCACACTGTAGGACCTGCCAGATTAGCATAGAAGGTGTGCATAATTCGAGGAAGCGGCGCACGTCACGGGCAGTGGGAGGAGATGAATTTTAACCTCTTAAGGACCCATGACGTACCGGTACGTCATGGATCACTGTCACTTAAGGACCCATGACGTACCGGTACGCGGGTCCTTTAGGAGGGCGCCGCAGCCGTCCGGGTCCCGATCGGGGAAGAGAGCCTGCTATAATACATAGCAGGCCATCTCTCCCTGTCGGCATGGGGGTTGTTAACCCTCCCCATGCCGACGATCGCCGCTATTGGCTGATCAGCCCATAGCGGCGATCGGAACCTTTCCGGGCCATCGGTGACCCGTTGACCCGGAAAAATTGGCGGTCGGTGCTGTCCGAAGACTGCACCGACCGCCATTACTGTAAAAAGTAATGGTGGTCACGGTACCACCGCCCCCGTTCCCGGCGATCAAAGTCCCCACAAGTAATAAATACCTGCTCTGGACCCCTCAGCTAGGTAGCTGAGGGGTCCAGAGCAGGTATTTGTACATTACTCACCTGTTCCGGGGTCCTGATCGGCGTCTTCCGGGTTCCCGGCGTCCTCTTCTTCTCGTCGGGTCTTTGGCTTCTTCCGTGACGTCCCGTTCGGCTTTTTCCGGCTCCAGCGTCGTCTTTTTTCGGATTTTTTTCGGCTCCAGCGTCGTCTTTTTCCGGATTTTTCGCTCTGCTGCCCTCTAGCGGCTGATAAGTGTAATACACGTATCAGCCACTATAGGGATGTTCAGCATGTAGTAAAAGTTTTTAGTTTTTTTCCAAATTTTTTTTCTTCTATTTTTCGCACCCTATCGCCGCTGAGTGTTGATCAGCATCGCACGAAAGTGCGCTGCTAATCAGCAACACCATTTTTGGCGTAGGGTTTTTTTTTTTTTTTATACTTACTGTAAAAAAACACGTAAAAAACACTACATTAAACCACACTACACTACATTGAATAAAGTTTGACACTACACCACTACATACCCCATATACCAATCCCTATATAAAAGTGGCCCCCGGCAAGTTTTCGGTATCGGACGCATACGTTATTATTGCCTCCGACACTGAAACAGCCAGTGAGGATGAATGGGGGGATCCTTCGTTCCTCCATTCATCCTCATCCTCATCATCCAATGACGTATCTGGTGGTAGCATAGCGTACGCTGTAGGGCTGGGCGATTAATCGAATTAATTCGATTAATCGCCCAGACAGTTAGAATCGATTTGATTTTTTGTGAAAATCGTAAATTCGATTTTCACAAAAAATCATTGCGGGCGGCGCGGTAAAGTGTCGGGTCCGGAGAGAGTTGCAGGACGGCGCGGTGAGGTGCAGGGCCGGCGGTCAGGAGAGATGTGGTATCGGCGGCTCCAGCCTCTTCACAGAGCCGCGGCTGACCTCTCCCGCCCCTTACACGTTAGTGCCGCGCTGAGCTGCGTCCCGCTCTCTTCCTGTCACACGTGCAGGTCCTGTTCTGTGGAGGAGGCGGCAGGGATCGCAGCAGAAGGAGAGAACGTCGCTGCCCGCTGTACAGCTCCAGGACCCGCAGCGACGTTCTCTCCTTCTGCTGCGATCCCTGCCGCCTCCTCCACAGAACAGGACCTGCACGTGTGACAGTAAGAGAGCGGGACGCAGCTCAGCGCGGCACTAACGTGTAAGGGGCGGGAGAGGTCAGCCGCGGCTCTGTGAAGAGGCTGGAGCCGCCGGTACCACATCTCTCCTGACTGCCGGCCCTGCACCTCACCGCGCAGTCCTGACACTTTACCACGCCTGCCTAGTCCCCCTCAGCTGCCCCATACCCCCTCAGTGTCCCCTCAGCTGCCCCATACCCCCTCAGTGTCCCCTCAGCTGCCCCATACCCCCTCAGTGTCCCCTCAGCTGCCCCATACCCCCTCAGTGTCCCCTCAGCTGCCCCATACCCCCTCAGCTGCCCCATACCCCCTCAGTGTCCCCTCAGCTGCCCCATACCCCTGAGTGACCCCCAGCCGGCTTCATATCCCTCAGTGACCCCCAGCCTGCCCCATACCCCTCAGTGACCCCCAGCCTGCCCCATACCCCTCAGTGACCCCCAGCCTGCCTCATACCCCTCAGTGACCCCCAGCCTGCCCCATACCCCTCAGTGACCCTTAGCCTGCCCCATACCCCTCAGTGACCCTTAGCCTGCCCCATACCCCTCAGTGACCCCCAGCCTGCCCCATACCCCTCAGTGACCCCCAGCCTGCCTCATACCCCTCAGTGACCCCCAGCCTGCCTCATACCCCTCAGTGACCCCCAGCCTGCCCCATACCCCTCAGTGACCCTTAGCCTGCTTCATACCCCTCAGTGACCCCCAGCCTGCCTCATACCCCTCAGTGACCCCCAGCCTGCCCCATACCCACTCAGTGACCCCCAGTCCACCCCATACCCCCTCAGTAGTACTACTACACCCATCATCTATACCTGTACTACTACCACACTCCTCATCTTTACCTGTACTATTACACCCCTTATCCACTATACCCTCACTACTACTCCCTACCTAGATGAAGGCACAAAGAAGATCGCCTATACTATATGGGGGCACAGAGTACATAGGGCACATATTTGGGAAAACTACTTATATGGGGCACACAATGTGTTTGTCTACTACATGGGGGCACAGGAGGAGCACTGTTACACTGGGAAACAATATAGTTGTCTCAAACGTCAATAAAATCGTATCTGATGCTGCAGGGAGAAAAATGTCCTATTTATTTAGCAAAAACAAAAAAATCGAGATTTAAATCGAGAATCGGCCAAAATTTTTTAAAAATCGAGATTTTATTTTTTGGCCATATCGCCCAGCCCTAGTACGCTGCCTCCCAGACACTTCTTTTCCGCCAGTACCGTCCCAATAAGAGATCACGGTATGGCGTGAAATTCTACAAACTCTGTGAGAGTACCTCAGGGTACACTTACAGATTTAGGGTACGTGCACACTGCGGAATGGCGAAGGATAACCCTTTGTGCATTCCGCAGCTGGCACCCACCGGCGGACTGATGCAGGCGCGTGTCTCCATCCGTGTCATAGACTCCATGTTATGCACGGGCGGATTCCATCGTCCGTCCAAAGAATGAACACATTGGACGGAGAGCGGAATCCGCCCGTGCATAGAATGGAGTCTATGACACGGACGGAGACGCGCACCCGCATCAGTCCGCCGGTGGGTGCCAGCTGCGGAATGCACAAAGGGTTATCCTTCGCCATTCCGCAGTGTGCACGTACCCTTAGAGTGTATGAAGGAAGGGACACCCGAATCCAGCCCCCAGATGCCCCCCATCCTCGGAGTTAGTGGGAAGATCGTTTGGGAACTGATCTTCCCGCTGCTGGATAAAGGTCACCACCACCTGTACGGGGATAACTTTTATACCAGCACCCCCTCTTCCGGTCCCTCGCTGCCCGAGCTACTGTAGCTGGCAGAACGATCCAAAAATATCAGAAGTAGTAATAGAGCACTAATATTTAGCAGCCATGGAGCGGACCCAGAGCTTCTGGATATGAAGGACCCCGTATCACACCAGGACAACATTTTCCAGGTGACGTCCCCCACACTGGAAAACAGGAGACCCCAGAAGAAGTGCAGAGTGTGGCGTAACAGGGGGATCAGGAAGGACGCCATTTTCCAGTGTGACACCTGTCCTGATCACCCTGGCCGGCCTCTGCATACTGGATCGCTTCAAGGCGCACCACACGTCATTGGGGTTCCACATATTCTAAATTCTGTCCCTTATTCCTATTTCAGGGGTCACGTTGATCCAGGGATTATTCTGATTGCCATTATGGAGTCGGGAAGGAATTTTTCCCCTGTGATGAGGCTACTGTCGTCTGCCTTACGAGGGATTTTTGCCTTCCTCTGGATCAACACAGGTTGAATTTGATGGACATCTGTCCTTTTCAACCTTATAAACTAATAATTGGCCTAATACCCCCAAATAAATTAGAATTGTCCCTTTTCCCCAGCTAAGGCTAGGTTCACACTGCGTTTTCAGCATCCGTTTAACTGATCCGTTTTTTGCAAAAAACGGATTGCAAAAAACTGATGCATTTGTGTGCATCCGTTTTTGATCCGTTTTTCCATTGACTTCCATTATTAAAAAAAACGGATCAAAACGGATGCGTTTTTTTTACGCACAATAAAGTACTGTTGACACTACTTTTTTGACCGTTAAAAAAAACTGATCCGTTAAACGGATTGCAAAAAACGCAGTCTGAACCCACCCTAAATAGGTATGGCCGCCATTCCCATTAGAGGATGCCATGATGCAATTACAAAGCCTCTGTGCGGCCAGGACAGTAGAAACCCCCCACAAGTGACCCCATTCTGGAAACTACACCCCATAAGGAATCTAACAAGGGGGCAGCGGGTATATGGCCCCCTAGTGACGGCCACATTTGGGACGTGAAAATGAAAAAAATGTTTTTTTGTTTTTTTTTCACGGCACATGTTCTACATATGTGCCCGTCACCAGTGGGGTCCATATGCGCACTGCACCCCTTGTTAGATTCCTTATGGGGTGTAGTTTCTAAAATGGGGTCACTTGTGGGGGGTTTCTACTGTCCTGGCAGCACAGGAGCTTTGTAATTGCGACATGGCCTCCATCCTCCATTCCAGCCTCTAAATGGCGCTCTGTCCCTTTGGTGGCTTGCCCTGTGCCCATATGGCATATTATGTCCACATGTGGGGTATTTTCGTATTCAGGGGAAATTACCCTACACGTTTTGCTTTTATTTTCTTTTTTAACCCCTTGTGGAAATGGAAAAAAAAATCAAGGCTAGACCAACATTCAGTGTAATTTTTTTTTTATTTTTACTCTAAATTGATCTTGTCTTGATTTTTTCATTTTCACAAGGGGCTAAAAGATAAAAAAAAAACACAATGTGTATAGCAATTTCCCCTGAGTACGGAAATACCCCACATGTGGACATAAAGCACCATGCGGGTGCAGGGTAAGCCTCCAAAGAGAAGGAGCGCCATTTGGTTTTTTGAGGCTGGATTTGGCTGGAATGGATTTCGAGGGACAATGTTGCATTTAAAAGGCCCCTGTGTTGCAAAGACAGTTGAAACCCCCCACAAGTGACCCCATTATGGAAACTACACCCCTCAGGGAATGTAAGGGGTGTAGTGAGCATATGGACCCCACTGGTGACGGGCAAAAATGTGGAACAATGTGGCGTGAAAATGAAATATTAAATTTTTTACACTATTGGTCTAGCCTTGAATTTATCATTTTCACAAGGGGTTAAAAGAGAAAAAAAACACACAAAATGTGTAGAACAATTCCCCCTGAGTCCGTAAATACCCCACATGTGGACATAAAGCGCCATGTGGGCGCAGGGCAAGCCTCCGAAGGGAAGGAGCGCCATTTGGTTTTTAGAGGTTGGATTTGGCTAGAATGGATGATGAACACCATGTCGCATTTACAGAGCCCTCGTGCTGCCAAAACACTGGAAACCCCCCACAAGTGACCCCATTCTGGAAACTACACCCCTTAAGGAATCTAACAAGGGGTGCAATGAGGATATGGACCCCTTGATGACGGGCACTTTTGTGCCGTGAAAGTGAAAAAATGAAAATTTTCACTTTCACGTCACATTTTTCCACATTTGTTCCCGTCACCAGTGGGGTCCATATCCTCACTGCACCCCTTGTTAGAGTCCTTGAGGGGTGTAGTTTCCAGAATGGGGTCACTTGTGGGGGGTTTCCAGTGTCTTGGCAGCACGAGGGCTCTGTAAATGCGACATGGCCCTTGAAATCCATTCCAGTGAAATCCAGCTTCCAAAAGCCAATTGGCGCTCCTTCCCTTTGGAGGCTCGTCCTGCGCCCGCTTGGCATTTTATGTCCACATGTGGGGTATTTCTGTACTCGGGAGAAACTGCGCTACATGTTTTGTGTTTTTTTTTTCCTTTTATCCCTTTATGAAAATGAAAAATTGAAGGCTAGAACAACGTTTTAGTGTAAACAATACTTTTGTCTTTTTTTTACGCCATATTGTTCGGAAAATCTGTGAAGCACCTGTGGGGTCCAGATGCTCACTGCACCCCTTGTTACATTCCTTGAGGGGTGTAGTTTTCTAAATGGTGTCCCTTTAGGGGTGTTTTTTAGGTTTTGGCACCCCAGAGCCTCTGCCAACCTGAAGTGGTACAGTCAGAAATGACCAAATATAACGGAGCCATTGAAATTCACTAGGCGCTCCTTTATATCTGAGGCTTGTGGTTGCGTCAAATAGCGCAATAGGGCCACATATCTGGTATTTCTATAAACTGCAGAAACGGGGCAATAAATATTGGGGTGCATTTCTCTGGTAATAAGTTTATAATTATGAAAAATATTGGATTACAATAAAATCTCTGCACAGAAAATTAAAATTTTCAAATTTCTTACACAATTAGCTTTTATTTCTGTGACTCCCCTAAAGGGTTAAAAAAACTTTCTGGATGTGCTTTTGCAGAGTTTAGGGGGTGCAGTTTCTGAAATGGGGTGCTTCGTGGGGCTTTCTAACATACAATCCCCTCAAATACACTTTAAACCTGAACAGGTCCCTAAAAATATCCGATTTTGAAATTTTACTGAAAATTTGGAAATTTGCTGCTAATGTTTTAAGCTTTCTATTGTCTAAAAATAATGAAATATAGTTTAATAAATGCCGCCAACATAGAGTAGACATGTTGCTAATGCTATTTAATATATAATTTATGTGGCATAACCACTTTCTGTATAAGAAGAAAAGTTTTAAAGTTGGAAAAATGCATTTTTTCACAATTTTTCACGCTAATTTGGTTTTTTTCATAAAGATTCGTTATAAGTATCGACTCCAATTTACAAGAAATATGAAGTACAATATGTCACGAGAAAACAATCTCAGAATCAGCCAGATAGGTAAAAGCATCCCGAAGTTATTAATGAATAAAGTGACACTGGTCAAATTTATCAAATTTGCTCCGGTCCTTAAGGGGTAATAGGCCGCCTCCAGTGCTTTACCCCACCTCATTTGCATACTAGTTTGGTGGCAAAAATAACGACGACCAAGCAGCTAAATAAAAAATGCTCCATGCCAGCGTATTGTACAAGTCAGCGCCAACAGTATGGTATGTATATCTCAATATCACAGCCCGGGTGGTACATCCTCTTTAAAGCTTGGAGAAATCTTTTGGTATCCCGATCTGGCTTTATACTTCTCCACAACAGTATCTCGGACCTGCCTAGTGTGTTCCCTGGTCACACAGCAGGTGCATTTATACGGAGACGTGATTACACGTAGATTCTATTTCTCATCATCAGTCATTTAAGATGACATTGGATCATTCAGAGATCCTCAGTGAAATTCTGGAGGGAGTTTGCCTCACTGAAAGGGGCTGAATAATATTGCATGCCTCACTTTTCAGATTTTTATTTGTTAGAAAAGTTTAAAAGATCCAATAAATTTTGTTCCACTTCACGATTGTGTCCCACTTCTTGATTCTTCACAAAAACATTAAAATTATATATCTTTATTTTTGAAGCCTGAAATATGGCAAAAGGTTGAAAAGTTCAAGGGGGGCAAATACTTTCTCAAGGCACTGTTGCTGTGTACATGGGGCCTAAAACATGAGCAGCACAGCCCTACTCTATCCCAAAGGGAAGGCATAATATTATCCCACCACATTGTGACAGAAGTAAATATTTAGGAAGACGTATGTTTATTTTGAAGCACTTTTCTCTCTTTATTTATCTCTTATTAACAGCCATAATATTTTATCAGGCTGCAAGACGGACTAGGAGAATATATCTCTGGTGACTTTCGTTTACACAGCAGATCTCTGGGAAGCCTGGTCCTTCCTCTTAGGGAATATGATGCACTGTGGTTTATATAATGTCACTCGGCTAAGTGTTGTTACTAGATTAGGCACCATCTGTACACTTTAATAATAAATTGGCAGCAGATGTATAGTTCAGGCTTCAGAAGTGCAATCTAAATTTGAAACGTTTTGCACATTTTTGTGAAAATCCTTCCCCTTTTAAATAAACATTGGGTAATGTACAAGTTCTCTAAACAATACTAATAGCGGCATTAGTTTTTGTGTATTTGTCTAATATGCAGCACATGTCAAAGAATGAAACTCTGAGAGTGTTACATATAGGATAGTTCTTAAAACCCTATTACACCAAGTGATTATCGGACGTATTTGGCCATTATCCGTCCGTTAATCGTTTGGTGTAACAGCTCATGTTCAAAGGCTGTCTTTAAACTTGTTCAAAAAGAATGACAAAGATAGCGATGGTCTGCTGGCTGTCACCACGTGCAATAGGAGTAGCAGCAGCAGACCACCACTATCTTCTATGTGTGCAATAGCACCGAAAGCGAGCGGGGAACGAGGAGCAAGCAAGTGCTGACCTGACAGGTTGGCACTCGCTTGCTCCTTAATATTGGGCCATGTAAACGGGTCCTTAACCTCTTAAGAACATATGACGTACCCGTACGTCATATGTCCTCCTTAGCACTTCAAAGCGGGGCCGCACGGCGACCCCGCTTTGATGAGCCGCGCTCCCGGGTGCCGCATGTAGCCCGGGACCGCCGCTATTAGCTAATCGGAGGCAACCTTTCCCTGGGGTCTAGTGGGGGAGATCGCTCCTCCGGGACTTTGATGTTGCCTATAAGACCAGCCAGAAATATAAGAATATTTCATGCTGTTGCACAAGTTTTAGAAATCTTAGAAGGTGGACCAGAAACCAAAAGCACATTTTGTAAGGTAGATAAATCATTCGGCAATAATTTGTGGCTTTTTGACACAAAAACCGACCACAGTTGATCACCATTGCTGCATTTTAAAAACACCCTCTCATGTCTGTGGAATACCCCTTTAAGTGGCTACCACATCACTGACACATCCGATGCAAAGTATTTCATGTCAGCCAGAACACTTGCATCAGACATTTAAATTTTTTTTTTTTTTTATTCAGCAAGCAGAATGATTTTGCTATGTGCTGAAAAATGCAGTCACAGACTTGCCACTGGCCCCTTGTTGGCCTGTTAGGTGATTTTCTGACTGCACAGGCTGCAGTAGAGCCAGAGCTGGAACAGATGCTTAGCTTGAGGAATCAAAATCCTGGCTCATTTCCATTAAAGCCTTCCGTGTACTGTATAGTCAGATTAACTGTTCGTTGCTAAATCTATGGGTTAAGGAGTAGATAAATAGTATTTAAAGGGACACTAAACTGGCTTCATTTGCTTCACCGTCTAATGCAGTCTACTTCCTAAAGGCAATTATTATGGGCTGACTTTAATGGGATTACTGACAAAAAGTTAAAGGAATTCTCTAGGATTAGAAAAATATACTTGGTTTCTTTCATTTTTTTTTTAAAAACCGCACCACACATGTCCTCATTTTGTGTGTAGTATTACAGCTTTGTAGTGCTATGCTGCAATACCCCATACAAACACAGGACAAGAGTGGCGCTATTTCTAGAAGAAAGTAGACGTGTTTTTCTAACATTGTGTGGCTATTGGTCACTACACTTGGGCATAGTTTTGGCCACATACTTTCCTAGGCATGTGAGAATGCAACCTTCCAAGATTGCAAAATCTGCAAAAATCATCCTGGGTACTTTTAGCACCTGTTTTACCACCTTATAGTTCGCATACCTTACAGTGGTACTTTAAAGTGAATGTACCATCAGGCCCGGGCTTAAGCACTGGAGGTGGGCAGGCCCGCCCCTCTATGACACGGCTCCATTAGAATCAATGGAGCCATATCATAAGGGGGTATTCTGCTCAAACATAACTTTTCATATGTTGCTGCCCATAGTGAGGCTAAAAATTCCTTCCATACCTGTTACTAGCTATTCAGTCTCCTTCCCCAAGTTCTGAGCTTGCTGCTTTCTGCTGAAGACACAAAAAACTGTGTTTGAGCTTTTTGCTCCTCCCTCCCTTCAGAGATGGCTGATTTAAACAAGTCCCTATCTGCAACTTTGTAGTACCTTTGTAATGCTGGGAGGATTAATAACAGCGAGTTCATCAGCAATGTGACCTCAGCCTGTCAGAGGCTTGTTTACATTAGTTGTCTTGGAAAGAAGGGTGGAGGAGGGGGAGACAGAGAGAAAAGCTCACACATATTTCAGCAGCTCAGAACTGGGGGAAGGAGACTAAATAGGTAATTGTATGGAATCAGTTGTTAGTCTCACCATGGGCAGGAACATATGAAAAGTTATGTTTGAAAAAAATACCCCATTAAGGCTGGATTTACTTTATAATGTGCTGCACGGCCATCCTTAATATGTCAAGTTTTTTAACCGAGATTGCAGTAGCCCACCTCGTGTTTGTTTAGCTTGTTTACCTGTGGCTGCTTCTACTACATTGGGCTGAACAGCAATACCAGTCACAGCCACATGTAGTTAATACCAGGCTAAGCCTTATGGCCCAATCAATGGAATTCTAAGGTTTTTATAATATAATTTTTATAATAGGCTGCTGTTTTGTTTGTCTATTTGTTTTGTGATGTTTTGTAACATCAGGTGACTCCTAAACTGGCCAGACATTCAAGATAATAGTTGTTTGGCCGACAGCTATCTCCCCCAGTTCCCCCTGTACGGATTTGTGTCTTTTTATTCCCATTACTTCAGTACTGTCAGAAAGCTGTAAATGTTTAGACAGTGATGATGATCAAGTACTTCAGCTTAGCTGTCTGCAAGGGAGACTGGAGTTTGACAAAACCAGTGGCCCAGTGCTCCCTCTAGAGGCAGAAAGAGAACAGCAAGACATGGCAAGAAGTTCACCTTCTAGACTGCTATAATTGTAAACTGCTGGCAATATTGGCTGATCTTCTACTTTGCAAGGTAGAAATATGTGCTATGTGAAAATGGTTTGCATTGTTACCTTTCTTCCTTGTAAAGAAAAGATGTTATGTTAATGCTAGTTTCTTATGAAGGGGTATAGCAGTCTCATGACAGATGATGTCCAGAATGATTGGGCCCGTTTGGATTTTAACAACTTTTGTTTTCCAAGAAATAAGCGTCTGCCAGAGCTGCCTAGCAGTGGCTTTCTCCTCTTTTCCCCAGAACACACATGCTTGGTGGAACTGAGTGTTCATGTATATGATGTTGATGGAAGAGAGAGCTGTTTGGCTGACAGCTAGTGAAGATGTATGGGCAGCTTAAGGTTTCACTCTCTTATTTTTCCAGTTGGGGATAGAGGGGGTGGATCTCAGCCCAGTTATAGTGAGGGTCAGTGGTGACCGCCATAGTAATAGAATTTATGTAGGTGATCAGTATTAAGGGCTTTTTGCAGGACATGCCATTTCTTTCTACCCACTACTGCACCGATTCGAGTTTTTCTGATCAGTCACTGATCTTTTTATCTCTGGGTACCATAGTAGTATCACTCCTCTGTAAACTGAAGGAAATAGATGTAAATTGGGGAAGTGATGTTAATCATACATTTGTCTTTCCCTGGTTCTATAAATGTATCTTCTATGCACAGGGTGGGGAATAAGTCTGATCAAGGAGGAAGCCACTTATCCCTAGTTCAGTGGTCCATATCTTCCATTCCCCATTATAGGGTCTGTTATAAGGGTGGGCATACCCTTATCGTGTGGGCATGCCCTTATCACAGTGAGGGCAAGCCCTTGTCACAGGGTGGGCATTCCCTTATCACAGTGGGGGCAAGCCCTTATCACAGTGTGAGCATGCCCTTATTACTCTTATCACAGTGTGGGCATACTGTTATCACAGTGTGGGCATGTCCTTAAAGGGTGGGTATGTCCTTATCACAGTGTGGGCAAGCCTTTATGACAGTGTGGGCATGCCCTTATTACCCTTATCACAGTGTGGGCATTCCCTTATAGGGTGGGCATGCCCGTATCACAGTGTGGGTATGCCCTTATCAGTGTGGGCATGCCCTTATAGGATGGGCATGCTCTTATCACAGTGTGGGCATGCCCTTATTGCCCTTATCACAGTGTAGGCATTCCCCTTATAGTGTGGGCATGCCTTTATCACAGTGTGGGCATGCCCTTATAGGATGGGCATGCTCTTACCACAGTGTGGGCATGCCCTTATCACAGTGTAGGCATTCCCTTATAGGGTGGGCATGCCCTTATCACAGTGTGGGCATGCCCATATTACCCTTATCACAGTGTAGGCATTCCCTTATAGGGTGGGCATGCCCTTATCACAGTGTGGGCATGCCCTTGTCACAGCCTGGCCCAAAGTGGTTCTGGGTATAAAAACTGGCATCAAAGTGGGCACATAGGCATTTTTTCCTAATTTAAATAAGTAACAGGTGTTTTCAAAGGGTTAAATGAGTTTGGGCCACTGATCTCACACTGATAATACACAGAGAGGGATCCCCGCATCAGATCCAAGAGAGTCCAGCCTGGCCCAAAGTGGTTCTGGGTATAAAAACTGGCATCAAAGTGGGCAGACCGTCATTTTTTCCTAATTTGAATAAGTAACAGGTGTTTTCAAAGGGTTAAATGAGTTTGGGCCACTGATCTCACACTGCCCACACAATGAGGGATGCCCTGCATCACATCCAAGAGAGTCCAGCCTGGCCCAAAGTGGTTCTGGGTATAAAAACTGGCATCAAAGTGGGCACATAGGCATTTTTTCCTAATTTGAATAAGAAACAGTTGTTTTCAAAGGGTTAAATGAGCTTGGGCCACTGATCTCACACTGATAGCAAACAGAGAGGGATGCCCAGCATCACATCCAAGAGAGACCAGCCTGGCCCAAAGTGGTTGTGGGTATAAAAACTGGCATCAAAGTGGGCACGTAGGCATTTTTTCCTAATTTGAATAAGTAACTGCTGTTTTTAAAGGGTTAAATAAGTTTGGGCCACTGCTCTCACACTACGTACACACAGAGAGGGATGCCCCGCATCACATCCAAGAGAGTCCAGCCTGGCCCAAAGTGGTTCTGGGTATAAAAACTGGCATCAAAGTGGGCACAGGCATTTTTTTCTAATTTGAAAAAGTAACAGGTGTTTTCAAAGGGTTAAATGAGTTTGGGCCACTGATCTCACACTGATAACACACAGAGAGGGGCTCCAGTTCTTATAATGGTCTGTATGTACAATGGAGCAAATGCCAAACTGTACCACAACGGCATTGAGGATGAAGATAAGAGACATCCCTTCATCCATGGCGTCTCCGCTGCAATAGGGACATATCAGCAGGTTAGATTACTCCCACCTCCAGGTAGTTCCCCTTTAAGGCCAGTTCACACGGAGTAAAATCGGTGGAATTTGGCAACGGAACTCTCCGCCTGCCTCTGTGACATACAGTCTGTCTATGGGAGGGATCGCGCGCCTCCGTTTTCCGCGTCTCTCCACTCGAGACGAGGAGAACGGAGGCGCGCGATCCCTCCCATAGACAGACTGTATGTCACAGAGGCAGGCGGAGAGTTCCGTTGCCAAATTCCACCGATTTTACTCCGTGTGAACTGGCCTTAAAGGGGAACTACCTGGAGGTGGGAGTAATCTAACCTGCTGATATGTCCCTATTGCAGCGGAGACGCCATGGATGAAGGGATGTCTCTTATCTTCATCCTCGATGCCGTTGTGGTACAGTTTGGCATTTGCTCCATTGTACATACAGACCATTATAAGAACTGGAGCCCCTCTCTGTGTGTTATCAGTGTGAGATCAGTGGCCCAAACTCATTTAACCCTTTGAAAACACCTGTTATTCAAATCATGAAAAATGCCTACATGCCCACTTTGATGCCAGTTTTTATACCCAGAACCACTTTGGGCCAGGCTGGACTCTCTTGGATGTGATGCAGGGCATCCCTCTCTGTGTAATATCAGTGTGAGATCAGTGGCCCAAAGTCAATTTTATTTTTAAATCAGAATTTAGTGTTTTAACTTTGATGCCCATTTTTATGCCAGCCGTGGGGTCCTTTTGGCCATTTTTATCACCAGTCCTCTCAGGGCCCCTCACTTACGGTAGGGTATGAATATTATACATTTTCTGTAAGAATAATGGCTAAAACAGGAAAAAGAAAAATCCTCTGAATAAGAAACTGCCGAATAAGAAACCAACTTCAGCCCCGAATAAGAAACTGGCCGAATAAGAAACCAACTTCAGCCTCGTCCTGTATAGAGAGGATTTTGGTGCGGACTCCCTCTGCTACACAGAGAGGGGTCACATTCACGATGAGAGTCTGCGCCACATCCGCAGCGGTTTCCACCTAGAAAACATTGTCAGCATGTGGGTGATATTCCAAGAGTCCCGCTCCTGTCGTCTGGTTATTTGTTACAGAAGGTCCTGGGGCTGAACATCCTTTCCATTCATCCATATGGGGATATTGCAGAGCAGTCACAGGGAGACGTTTCTGCCACTAATCTCCTGTGTGTGAATTCGCGGTAAGTGCTTTATAATTCTATAGAAAAGTTGGGTGTCCATAGAAGTGGGGTACCCTATATATTGCAGCCGTGCTCCCCGACCTTTGGCTCTTGGTATGCTGGGACTTGTAGTCTAGTTAGAGCTGCAGAGGTGAGTGCTGTGAGGAGAGGAGGATAGGAGTATTCCCTGCACAGCCCCCTCCCCAGTGTCCCGCTCCAGCGCCGCCCCTCGTTACTCGGTGCAGCAGACAGCCGCCTCTCCTCTCACTCGCCACACGCTCCGCCAGCGGAAAGTTTCCCCGTCGCTGCCGTCGCCGTGCCCGGCTGCTCGCCCCGTCCTGTCCCCGCTCAGCCCGGCCGGGTCTATGTGTGCGGCCGGCGGCGGCAGAAGTTGTGCGGGTGCGGAGCGGGGGATGTGTGCGGCTGCTCCCGGAGCTCTCCCATGTGTGTGCCGTAGCGGCAGGAAGTGTGGCTGCCGGGAAAGCCTCCACTGCACAGGCTGCAGCCATGAACGCCGGCCTGGGGCTCACCTACGGGGACGACTCCCAGGTGGACATCAGTGAGGTGAGTGACTTCTCCGCCCGGTCATTGTCCGCGGCTCCATCAGTCACTGCACGTCCGGGGACTTGTCACTACGGAGAGTCCCCTGCAGGGAGAGGGTCTGACACTGGGTCCACTGACCAAATGCATCCTATAGTGATCACTGTCCCCTGTGACCACATCCATCCTATATAGATCACTGTCCACTGACCAAATGCATCCTATACAGATCACTGTCCACTGACCAAATGCATCCTATAGTGATCACTGTCCCCTGACCAAATGCATCCTATATAGATCACTGTCCACTGACCACATCCATCCTATACACCTACATCCTATACAGATCACTGTCCACTGACCACATCCATCCTATACACCTACATCCTATACAGATCACTGTCCACTGACCACATCCATCCTATACACCTCCATCCTATACAGATCACTGTCCACTGACCACATCCATCCTATACACCTCCATCCTATACAGATCACTGTCCACTGACCACATCCATCCTATACTCATCCATCCTATACTGATCACTGTCCACTGACCACATCCATCCTATACTCATCCATCCATCCTAAACAGATCACTGTGACCACATCCATCCTATACTGATCACTGTCCACTGTGACCACATCCATCCTATACTGATCACTGTCCACTGTGACCACATCCATCCTATACTGATCACTGTCCACTGACCACATCCATCCTATACCGATCCATCCTATACTGATCACTGTCCACTGACCACATCCATCCTATACAGATCACTGTCCACTGACCACATCCATCCTATACTGATCACTGTCCACTGACCACATCCATCCTATACTGATCACTGTCCACTGACCACATCCATCCTATACTCATCCATCCTATACTGATCACTGTCCACTGACCACATCCATCCTATAAAGATCACTGTCCACTGACCACATCCATCCTATACTGATCCATCCTATACTGATCACTGTCCACTGACCACATCCATCCTATACAGATCACTGTCCACTGACCACATCCATCCTATACTCATCCATCCTATACTGATCACTGTCCACTGACCACATCCATCCTATACTGATCCATCCTATACTGATCACTGACCACATCCATCCTATACAGATCACTGTCCACTGACCACATCCATCCTATACTGATCACTGTCCACTGACCACATCCATCCTATACAGATCACTGACCACATCCATCCTATACTCATCCATCCATCCTAAACAGATCACTGTGACCACATCCATCCTATACTGATCACTGTCCACTGACCACATCCATCCTATACTGATCACTGTCCACTGACCACATCCATCCTATACAGATCACTGTCCCCTGTGACCACATCCATCCTATACAGATCACTGTCCACTGACCACATCCATCCTATACAGATCACTGTCCACTGACCAAATGCATCCTATACTCATCCATCCTATACTGATCACTGTCCACTGTGACCACATCCATCCTATACTGATCACTGACCAAATGCATCCTATACTCATCCATCCTATACTGATCACTGTCCACTGACCAAATCCATCCTATACAGATTACTGTCCACTGTGACCACATCCATCCTATACTGATCACTGTCCACGGACCACATCCATCCTATACAGATCACTGTCCACTGACCACATCCATCCTATACAGATCACTGTCCACTGTGACCACATCCATCCTATACAGATCACTGTCCACTGTGACCACATCCAGCCTATACAGATCACTGTCCACTGTGACCACATCCATCCTATACTGATCACTGTCCACTGTGACCACATCCATCCTATACAGATCACTGTCCACTGTGACCACATCCATCCTATACAGATCACTGTCCACTGTGACCACATCCATCCTATACAGATCACTGTCCACTGTGACCACATCCATCCTATACAGATCACTGTCCACTGTGACCACATCCATCCTATACAGATCACTGTCCACTGTGACCACATCCATCCTATACAGATCACTGTCCACTGTGACCACATCCATCCTATACTGATCACTGTCCACTGTGACCACATCCATCCTATACAGATCACTGTCCACTGACCACATCCATCCTATACTCATCCATCCATCCTAAACAGATCACTGTGACCACATCCATCCTATACTGATCACTGTCCACTGACCACATCCATCCTATACAGATCACTGTCCACTGTGACCACATCCATCCTATACAGATCACTGTCCACTGTGACCACATCCATCCTATACAGATCACTGTCCACTGACCACATCCATCCTATACTGATCACTGTCCACTGTGACCACATCCATCCTATACAGATCACTGTCCACTGTGACCACATCCATCCTATACAGATCACTGTCCACTGTGACCACATCCATCCTATACAGATCACTGTCCACTGTGACCACATCCATCCTATACAGATCACTGTCCACTGTGACCACATCCATCCTATACCCATCCATCCTATACTGACCACATCCATCCTATACTCATCCATCCTATACTGATCGCTGTCCACTGTGACCACATCCATCCTATACAGATCACTGTCCACTCACCTTATCCATCCTATAGAGATCAGTGTCTACTGACCACATCCATCCTATACTGATCACTGACCACATCCATCCTATACTGACCACATCCATCCTATACTGATCACTGACCACATCCATCCTATACCGATCACTGACCACATCCATCCTATACCGTTCACTGACCACATCCATCCTATACTGATCACTGACCACATCCATCCTATACTGATCACTGTCCACTGACCACATCCATCCTATACCGATCCATCCTATACAGATCACTGTCCACTGTGACCACATCCATCCTATACAGATCACTGTCCACTGTGACCACATCCATCCTATACAGATCACTGTCCACTGTGACCACATCCATCCTATACAGATCACTGTCCACTGTGACCACATCCATCCTATACAGATCACTGACCACATCCATCCTATACCCATCCATCCTATACTGATCACATCCATCCTATACTCATCCATCCTATACTGATCGCTGTCCACTGTGACCACATCCATCCTATACAGATCACTGTCCACTGACCTTATCCATCCTATAGAGATCAGTGTCTACTGACCACATCCATCCTATACTGATCACTGACCACATCCATCCTATACCGATCACTGACCACATCCATCCTATACCGATCACTGACCACATCCATCCTATACCGATCACTGACCACATCCATCCTATACCGTTCACTGACCACATCCATCCTATACCGATCACTGACCACATCCATCCTATACCGATCACTGACCACATCCATCCTATACCGATCACTGACCACATCCATCCTATACCGATCACTGACCACATCCATCCTATACCGATCACTGACCACATCCATCCTATACCGATCACTGACCACATCCATCCTATACCGATCACTGACCACATCCATCCTATACCGATCACTGACCACATCCATCCTATACCGATCACTGACCACATCCATCCTATACCGTTCACTGACCACATCCATCCTATACCGATCACTGACCACATCCATCCTATACCGATCACTGACCACATCCATCCTATACCGATCACTGACCACATCCATCCTATACCGATCACTGACCACATCCATCCTATACCGATCACTGACCACATCCATCCTATACCGATCACTGACCACATCCATCCTATACCGATCACTGACCACATCCATCCTATACCGATCACTGACCACATCCATCCTATACCGATCACTGACCACATCCATCCTATACCGATCACTGACCACATCCATCCTATACCGATCACTGACCACATCCATCCTATACTGATCACTGACCACATCCATCCTATACTGATCACTGACCACATCCATCCTATACTGATCACTGACCACATCCATCCTATACTGATCACTGACCACATCCATCCTATACTGATCACTGACCACATCCATCCTATACTGATCACTGACCACATCCATCCTATACTGATCACTGACCACATCCATCCTATAGAGATCAGTGTCCACTGTGACCAGACTCATCCTATAGAGTTTAATGAAAAAGTTGTCACAGTACACCATGCACTGTATAGTATAGTCTTCTAGAGGAGATCTCAGGGGTCTCAGCTAGAGATAAGCGAAGCGCTCATCTAAACTTCTCCCAGTTTCCCAGGATTGGATCCAGCTTTTCCGGCATCCTGGGAGGAGTGGCAGGAAGGGGGCAGCGCTGACAGGCTTGATGAGCGGAGCACTGATCAAAGTGCTTCGCTCACCTCTAGTCTCAGCCACAGGTGCACCCATCTAGAATCTGCTTCATGTGGCTGGATCAAAACGCACAACCTATAACAAATGCATCCTATCTGTTATTCCAGGAGAGCTCCTTCAAGGATGGCCGCAATGCCAGAAGCCTCCTGCTTAGGGTGAGTTTACACAGAGAGATTTAATTAACAGATTTTTAAAGCCAAAGCCAGGAACAGACTATAAACAGAGAACAGGACATAAAGGAAATATTGAGATTTCTCCTCTTTTCTAATCCATTTCTGGCTGTGGCTTCAAGAAACTGTCAGATAATCTGTCTGTGTAAACACACCCTTACCATGCAGCCCAGGTGGCACGAGATACACTTTATGGTCTTGTTCATAGTACTATACCTGCTTTAGATTTACTCACTGATTGGCCAACATAAAGTCGGCAGCGTATATATTGAGTGAGAGCATACACTATGCTTACAGGCATTGTATACGCTGTGTAAATCAATAGAACTAAACAGAGGAACAAAGCATAAAATCCACAGCATTTACCGTACAGGATACTATAGGATATGTCACATTTGTAAGGCTCTGTCCTCATGTAGTATTTTCAGCCAGAATCAGGCCTGGAAACAACAGATGAAATAGACTCTCATCTCTTTCCGTGTTTTAGACCTGCCTCTGGGTTTGACCAAATGCTACATGTAAACCAAGCCCAATGCTATAATGCAGTAGAGCGGCCGTACACTATCCTGGTCTCTTATGTCCCCAACATTAGACCGCTTTGGATAGTGTTATCTTTATGGGGGGAGGGGGAAGGAAGTTGATGCCTTGGGGAAGTTTCCCTCTTCTTCTGTTTCTCTCTGCAGCTTCATCTTGTAGGTCGCTCTATGTTACTAGGCTTTGGTGGAATCCTTCTTATTCTCTCTTTGGATATGATTAAAGATGAGAAGCAATAAATGTCATCCAGTTAGGTGATTGTAATTGTGCACAATGCATCCTCCATGTACCTTACAGTGTCCTCAATACCCCCATACTAGATACCTGCATAATAGGACGACTTGCTGTATCTGTATCTTAGTTCCTGCAAGATGTAATATCAATTCAGGTCCTGTGGTCTTCTCATGATGTCTTCTGCTACTCCTTGTATCAGGACTGGGATCCTGCCAGAGACAAACCTCCGGATAACCTTGGTAGTCATGTCTAGCAGGGGACACAGCTCTAACACAGTGTTCTTCTCAGGTGTGCCACCTCTGGCAGGAATGCCCATATGTTTTGCAGAGCTGACTGCAATAGTTGCTGAATGCACATGGTGACTTGCTGGTCTTCTGTCTATTCCACCATTGAAGTGTCATCATGTGCTCAAGGTCAAGGAGAGAGTGATGCTTCCTGTCATATTGGAGGCTATACTGGGTGAACTGGTCCCTGGCAGAGTAGCTGCATGCAAGATTACCCACAGTAACACTAAAGAAGGAAAGCAGAATCCCAGGCTGCAAATTTTGGTGCCCTCTATTGTGTCATTAACACGCACATTAAACCTCAAATTGGAAAAGTCGTGTAATCCGGTAATTGTAATCCTATTGAAGTTAGTGGTGAATATGCTAGCCTCACACTCCTATTGAATGCTAAAAAGTGCAAAATAAATTGTGTATATCTGTGTGTGTGTGTGTGTATGTATATATATATATATATATATATATATATATATATATATATATATATATATATATATATATATATATATATATATAGATAGATATATATATTTGCCTATATGAATACATCCAGTGACTTTACCTCCATGTGTTCCTATTTAGAGGTGAATGTATAAAATGTTCCCTCCAGCAGAGCAGTAATCTGGTCTATGGTCATCCAAGCATCCATCTCTGTTCAGGCTACAGTCTCGGGAGAGGGGGTTGGTACTGGGGTCCTCTACTGTATGCACTGACTTGTACTTTAGATCACTGTGAAGAACAATTAATTCAACCAGTTTGAATGCTTTGTTGTTGATCCGTTTATGCTATATTGTAGTTAGGGACAACATAGGCTATCACATTGAGACACATTGTTTGAAATGACAGAATATTTAAGGGTTTACATTATTGATGACATGTAGTATCACTGGCAAAACGAGTCAACCATATGACATCACCCTATTGAGCTTGAAATTACCAGGCAACTGTGTGACCATCACATGTCCAAGACACATTTTGTTCAAGTAAGCAATAAGGATTCTCAACAATTACAAGTACAAGCAGAATTATTGTAAAGTTCCAGCAACTGATACAGGAAGTTTATTGACATATTGTCTAAGTTTTCAGAATGTGAATAAATCCACTATGTATGTAAACACTACGGAATCAGCGTGGTAGTTGTGCTTGTCCCATTGATTCAATAGGATGTCTCAAGCACACTCCGCCATCTGCCTAAAGAAGTGACATGTTGATTCTTTGGGCGGATGGTGGAGTGCGCGTGAGACATTCTATTGAATCAGTGGGACAGGCGGAACTACAAGTGGAGACCCCGGCGCAGATAGTGCTTGAAACTCCATGCTGATTCCGTAGTGTGAACATATCCTAACCATAAAACCCACTTAACATTTTTGGTAGGATATATAGAATTTCTGAGTGTGTGCGCTGTAAAAAAAAATGACCAAAATCTTGTTTAGGATTTGTTGATAATTTGTGTAGAATTATGTATAATAACACTTTGTAAAAGGTACACAAATGTAAAGAAATGTAAACCAGCTGTCATCCGGGGTCTTGTGTGCCGTGTATTTTTCATGCGGTGTGCGGTATTTTAGTTCATATGTTGCACAGCTGTAAAATAACATCCAGAAGGCCTCCTTTGTTTGTTAGTATGGATGGGCTCTGTCCCTGTGAGCTTACAGAGCTTATCCACTTAGTCATATTTTTAGGAAAAATCTGATGAAAGGGCTTCATCAGCTATCAGAAATCTTTCTGATCAGTGGTAGATAGCAGAGCAGTTTGGTACAGTCATGTTTTAGAGATGCTGAAGACTGTCAGCATTGACTGAAATGCCACGCAAGGGTGAAGGGATACCCTGGTCGTGGCCTTAAAAGGGGTATTCTGGGGAGTAACTTATCTTCCTTACTTCAACACCGCCACTGTCCTGATGGAGCTGTGGTGCGCGGCCAGTGGACACAGCAGTGTCTTTTTCAGTGTTTTGCCGTCGGTACAAAATGCTGCCAGTAACTTACGTTCATTTAAGTTGGTTGAGTTCTTTATTTATTTTTTTTTTTTTATCACTGCTGAGAGTTGGAGTTTATTGCTGTCCTCAGAAACCTTACAGTAAAAAGTGCTTTAAAATGGTTATCCCAAGATTTTGTTATTCCCTGCCCACAATATAGGGCAGTGATGGTGAACCTTTTAAAGAATGGTTACATTTGCACCTTTTTTTCTAATTTTTGGACCTGCTCCTGGTATTTTGATCATAATACAATGTATAGGCTACAGGTGAAAATACCCTTACTGTGTAAACAAAAGACTTACAAATTTGGTTTGTATATTGCAGCCGTCATGTGATCTTATTGGTATCACTGCCTGCTTTTATTTTTAATTCTGTAATGAAAATCCATTCGTTAAAGAGGTACTCCAGCAATAACATTTTTCTTTCAAATCAACTGGTGCCATAAAGTGCCAAAGATTTATAATTTACTGCTTGCAATGTTCATGAAAATTCGCAAGTCTTCCAGTACTTATCAGCTGCTATATGTCCTGCAGGAAGTGGTGTATTCTTTTCAGTATGGAGAGAAGGAGAGGTTTTCTATGGGGATTTGCTACTGCTCTGGACAGTTCCTATCACAGACAGAGGTGGCAGCAGAGAGCACTGTGTCAGCTGTCCAGAGCAGTAGCAAACCCCCCAAAGAAAACCTCTCTTGCTCTGGATAGTTCCTGAATAGAGGTAAATTACAAGTCTCTGGACACCAGTTGATTTGAAAGAAAAAATTTATTTGTTAGAGTACCCCTTTAATGCTTTGCCCTCCTAGTGAGCCTGTGTTGCAGATATGCTTGTAGATGCCATATGTACCAATCATCCCAAACAGAGCTGCAGTAAAAAGCATGGAGGAGGGACAGAACAGTGACAAGAACCTTCAACCGAATCTGTTGATGATTTACAGATTGATGACAGGCTCAGATTCCTAGACATTGCCAACCTCTGTAAAGGCCCTATTCCACCAACAGATCTGACGACAGATTATCTGCCAAAGATTTGAAGCCAAACCCAGTAGTTGATTTGAAAAGAGGAGAAATCCAGTCTTTCCTTTATGACCTGTTCTCTGTTTATAGTCTGTTCCTGGGTTTGGCTTCAAATCTTTGGCAGATAATCTGTCGTCAGATCTGTTGGTGGAATACGGCCTTAACTTTCAACATATTCTGATGGGAGTTTACACTAAAAAGACACCTACACAGCTTTTCCCATGACATGAATTACTTCTGTTATTTATAGATGGTATAAAATAGCTTGTCAGCGGCACTGCTGGGTGACCCTGGCAATGACGCCAGGTTGGCTGGTCTGCTTGGTCTGCAGCAGGTACAGGTAGAGCAATGGGAGAGGCTGTTTTATAGTATGCAGCATGAACATGCTAGTAGGAAAATGCACTCACCACCCATACCCCTACATGGTGACCTTTGGTGTCGGGCAGTAGTAGGGATGGGCTCTACAGTTGTTACATAAGTCATGTAAATAAAGTAAAATCTGTATAAAGTGAATTAATTTTTTACATTTTTATATTTGTAAGGGACATACTGAGCATATCCTGACTGCAGAGGCGTCAGCCACTTATTGTAACCTATGATTCGTGTGCAGCTATTCTTGAAGACAGATTAAGCTAAAAATGAATCTGTGTATTGGCAGGGCAATAGCTGGCACACTGTAAATAGAATCCTTTTTTGCATTTATTACTGACTTGGCTTGCAGCACGATAATAAATATAGACAAGGCATGCAATTTACTGTCCATTTCAGGTTATACATTTTATACAGTTGGCTCATGGTTATATTTGTTGGTTAGGTGTTGTGCATATTGGAGAAGGTCTATCTGTTTGTTTCACCTTTTAAAACTGGCCCAAAAACTTGCAAGTGACTTTGTACCTTTGGACACGCGATTTTGAATTAAACTACAAGTGCCTCCAAAGCTGGGTTATATATATATAATTGTGTGTGTGTGTGTGTGTGTGTATATATATATTTAAATATATATATATATATATATATATATATATATATAATGTTTGGCCCTGTGCAGTGACAACCCATTCAGCCAATCACTGGCCACAGCGATGTCTTATTATTTCAGCCAAAATCAATGGGCATTTATCCCCCGTAATAGGGGGGCTATAATGGGGTAAAAATTCTGTGCCCACTTCATGTGCTTCTGTTAGGAATTGGATTGTGGTGGCAGCCGGTGACACTGTGAATATTGTGCAGACACAGAAAAGATTGTATTTTTGTTATGGCCTTCACAGTCCCAAGGCTGGAATATTATTAAAATCTCAGACAGATCTGAAGCATGCGTATTGCAAGACAGCAGAATGGGAATGTGATGACCGTGAGCTAGCGGCAAGAAATGTTTGGAGGCTAGGATTTCTGACAAAGAGGTTACATGCTGTTTTATAGAATTGCTGCAGTTTAACACACAGTTTTGTTTTTCTTATCCATTAATACATTTAGCAAATGATCAGTAATGGTACACCGAAACGCTCTGAAATCTGTCAATTTGTTTGTTCTTTGCATAGGCCTTGTCAATTTCTTGTCTTGAACAGACACGCATAAGACTAATGGTGGGTTTACACACAGAGAGATATGTGCCAGATTTCTGAGGTCAAAGTCAGGAATGTATTTGATAAGAGGAGAAATCTCAGTCTTTACTTAATGACCTGTTCGCTGTTTATAGTCTGTTCCTGGCTTTGGCTTCCATAACCGTCAGATAAATCTCCCTGTGTAAACGCAGCCTAACTCCAAATAGCTGGCACACAAATAATTTCCTGGGAGATCAGGTAAAACTTCCCCAAAGAAAATGTAAAGTGAGTACACGCCAAGCACTTTTTCCTTGGCCTCTTCTGATACAACTACAACAGACAATAGTATAGCCTCCTAAATACCATAAAGCGTATGGCATGCCCTATAGGCAGGGGCGTTGCTAGGGTCTTAAAACATCCGGGGCACAGGCCCCATGAGTTGACTTCTCCAGTGACGTTACACACACACACTATATATATATATATATATATATATATATATATATGCGTGTGCGCGTGCGCGCGCGCGCATGTGTGTGTATAACTTTTTTTTTTAAAACAGATGATCACATAGGCTAGTATTTGAAATTGTGACTCACAGTTGACGTCTTCTCTGATCAGAGTCGCTCACTTTTCTCTTTCTTTTCCATTCGGCCCCAGCCATAACCCTTCTCTCCAGAATCTGCCAGGAAAAACATTTTAGGCTCCTTGCTCCAGCACACACAGTGATTAGGTCTCCTCTGTGCCCTATATGCCCTAGCTGTGCTCACATAGTATAGGCCTTCTCTCTACCCCCATATAGTTGTAGCCCCCGCCCTTCCCTCTGTGTCTGCATACATTATAGGCCTCAACTGTGCCTCAAAATAGTATAGCCCCCCTGCTCAGCATCCTTCCTTATATAAAATAGCCCCCCTGCTGTGCAGCATCCTCATATAAAATACCCCCGCTGTGCATTATTCCCATATAGAGTATCCCCTGCTGTGCACCCAAATAAAGTAATAATGCTCCCTGCTGTGCTCTCCCACATTGTTAAATGCCCCTACTGTGCCTCCATATAGTAATAATGTCCCCTGCTATGCTCCCATATAGTAATAATGTCTCCTGCTGTGCCCACATATAGTAGTAATGTCTCCTGCTGTGCCTCCATATAGTAATAATGACCCATGCTGTGCCCCATATAGTAATAATGTCCCTGCTGTGCACCCAAATATAGTAATAATGCCCCCTGCTTTGTCCCCCATAGTAAAAATGCCCCCACTGCTGTGCCCCCTATATAGTAATATAGCACCTACTGTACCCACCATAGTAAGTCCCCCCCTCTGCCTACAGTAAACCTGCCCCCTACACACACTACTACCCCATCTGAGCCCCCCATACACACACTACTACTACCCCCATCTGAGCCCCCCATACACACACTACTACTACCCCCATCTGAGCCCCCCATACACACACTACTACTACCCTCATCTGAGCCCCCCATACACACACTACTACCCCCATCTGAGCCCCCCATACACACACACTACTACCCCCATCTGAGACCCCCATACACACACTACTACTACCCCCATCTGAGCCCCCCATACACACACTACTACCCCCATCTGAGCCCCCCATACACACACTACTACCCCCATCTGAGCCCCCCATACACACACTACTACTACCCCCATCTGAGCCCCCCATACACACACTACTACCCCCATCTGAGCCCCCCATACACACACTACTACTACCCCCATCTGAGCCCCCCATACACACACACTACTACCCCCATCTGAGCCCCCCATACACACTACTACTACCCCCATCTGAGCCCCCCATACACACTACTACTACCCCCATCTGAGCCCCCCATACACACACTACTACCCCCATCTGAGCCCCCCCATACACACTACTACTGCCCCAGCCTAGCCAAACAAAAAAAAAACATTTTACTCACCTGTCTTCTCCAGCCAGTCAGCCTGGCAGTGAGGTCCGAGGGGGTGGCGGGTTTGCGGCGCGGGTCCTGGAGGTGCGCGTCTGTGGCTGCTGGATCCCTCTGTTGGCAAGGATTCAGGAGGGGGAGTCCTTGTAAGTGGGGGAGCTGGGGTCCACTCGGGGTGTGGGGGGGCTGTATCTGCGCCAGGGGTCCGTGGGGGTGGGCTGTATCTCCCGGCACGGCGCCACCTGTCAGCGCAGATTCCAGAGGGGGTGAAGGGGCTGTAGCTGCGGCACCGGGGTCCGCGCGGATTCTGGGGCAGGAGGGGTCTACAGCTGGCGGCGCCCTGTGCTGACGTCCCGGGAGCGCAGGAGAGAGGCAGGCCGGAGCGTGCAGCGTCCACTGCGGCCCTCTGTCCAATAAGGAGCGGGATGACGTCACAAGGCGTCCGGAAGTGGTGCCGGCTGATCCCACTCCCGCGGCCCGCCAGCACTGAAGTAACAGCAGCCTGGGGCCTCTGATAGTGATCTATCTCAGACCCGGCTGCTGTTATTTCTGTGCTGGCGGGATCAAAAAGACTTTCGGGGCTAGGCTGAAATCATTCGGGGCTTTGGCCCCGAATGATTAGGCCTAGCGACGCCACTGCCTATAGGTCTTCAACAGAAAAACTGGATCTCCAACAGAAAACTCTTCAGAACTTTTTACCTTGAACATACTTTTTAAACAAATATTGACAGATTTCCTGATCGATGTGATAGGTCTGTTTGCTACAAATATTTGTATTCTTCAGTGAGAGGTAACAGAATAAATTACTGTGTAACCTGGTATCATTGGCTAATCCAAAAGTAATTTCTGCTTAGATGGAGTCATTTGTCATGTTGAAAACATGTTGAAACACAAACGACTGCAACGATCAGCCAACATTGTTCATGTTAGCTGATCGTTGCCATCGTAATTAAATCGTTTAGTGTAATAAGGACTTGTCTGTGTAAGCGAGATGTCCCCACAGACAGAGTGGGGAGGGAGACACAACGCAGCGTGGTTGTTTCCCCGTCTCATTCCTTATTAGTCACTCCGAACATTCAGACCCTGAAGGATCAAAACTAATGACATGTCAAAAGCTTTTGAACTATACAACAGAACATGTTTAATTCTTACTGAGTAAACCTACTGAGTTCTATGTGCTAAAATAGTGAAGATACAAAGCCATTGGAACATGCACATTGATAAAAAAAAAAAACATGAAAATGTAGTGTCTGACAGCTAAATATTTGAATGCACAAGCTTTTGCTGATGCTTCTAATACATATATAAATAAACTTTTGACACCTTGATGTAATATATTTTGTGTGTAAAACTCCACTTGGATCTATGTACATGGCTGTTTGTAGCCAGTTAAGACTGGTTGTCAGCTTGTCTGCTTTCAGGAAGTGTATAGTGTATAGAGAACAAACACCCTGCAACCATTGGTATATGGTCTGGGGGATGTTTTCATAGTATTCTCTGGGTCTCCTCATCCATGTTTAAGGCATTATTACCCATTTCTTGTTTGAATCCTTCCTTAAAGATCACGTCATACATTCTGATTTTCTTCCCAGGGTTGGATGGGATCTTTCAGCTAGACAATGAAACATGGATAGAATCTCTGATGTTGGTTGGAATAGCGTGACCAAGGCCGCATTCACACGTTCCATAAATAGGGTCCATGCAGGGACTATGTGCTACGTACCAGAACTTGCAACACGTGGCGAAACTGCCAAATCTTTGTGCTGCTGTGCCACTGTACTGACACAGCCGTGTTAGTACAGTAGCACGGAAATTTAACCATTTCAGAGCTCTCAGCATTATAATGACTGATGATGCTGGGACTTCCGAGGTCTGGTTTCTGTCACATAGTTTATGCATGGACCGTATTTATGGAATGTGTGAATGTGGCCTTGGTCATGGTATTTCAACCAATGTCAGACATTTTCTATCCATGTTATATTGTCTTCCTGGAAGATCCCATCCAAGGTCTAGTCCGTGGCACATAGCCTGTTCATGGACCGTATTTATGGAACGTATGAATACAGCCCAAGACTACCAAGTGCTAACCTATTCCCCAGTCTTAAACCCAGTTAAGCATCTGTGAGACCACCTCAATCATTGTGGTCACTCGTATGTAGAGCCTTCCCCATGCACCCTCAGCAATTGCCCTGCAGTCATTATGGCTCCAGATACTTGTGACAGCCTTCTAGGGCTTTATGGAGTCACTCCCAGCCCGTTCCGCTGCTTGTAGTGTGTGACTTGTAGTTGTGTGCTGTGGGATAGTAAATACTGTATGTCTGATTTGTGTAAGAACTTCATACTGGATGAGCCGCTGTTCTCTGCCTTCTAATTCAGAAATTCAGATCAGGTAGATGTAACAGGCAGCTCCTGTACAGTGTATTCGGTGTAAGAGCTGCCGTGTATATTTGGATACATTGCCTTTGAGACAGCGAAAAGCCTCCAGGTGCCAAGCCTCCAACAAATGACTCTAAAAATGAGTTTTATCTTGTAAAATCAATAGCATTTGAAAATGTGGATAATACGGTGTTCTTTGAAGGGTGATATATTTAGAAAACTGCAGGTCTCGGGAGGACAGCGTTTTTGCCATGTGTCATTGGGATTCACTCTGTGATTGTGATCTGCATTTTGAATACATCAGATCACAGCAACAGAATATGTCTGCATAAAGAATCTGTTATTCTGGAATCAGAGGTGGATTAAAGGAATATAAAACAGAAGTGTTAGAGGAGATTTGAGGATTCCAGTCTTGGAACACTCATTTTTTTATAAGTTCGTTTTGATTTAAAGCTACTCTGTACCCACAATCTGACCCCCCAAACCACTTGTACCTTCGGATAGCTGCTTTTAATCCAAGATCTGTCCTGGGGTCCGTTCGGCAGGTGATGCAGTTATTGTCCTAAAAAACAACTTGCAGCCCCGTGCCCAACGGGAGTATCTGTGCCCTAACTTTGCACCACCCCTCCGTCCCTTCTCCCCACCCTCTTCATCATTAGGAATGCCACTGGAACATTTTCTCCTGTCTGAACATCGCACAGGTGCCTTAACGATCCAGCTGACGAATAGGAGGTAATCTGCCTGGAGCATTCCTAATGATGAGGAGGGCGGGGAGGAGGGACAGAGAGGTTGTGCCAGCCTAATGCATATGCAATCTAAGCCCTGGCCGTTGGGTACGGGGCTGCCAGTTTAAAAGTTGTTTTTTAGGACAATAACTGCATCACCTGCAGAGCGGACCCCAGGACAGATCTTGGATTAAAAGCAGCTATCTGAAGGTACAAGCAGCTTGAGGTGGTCAGATTGTGGGTACAGAGTCGCTTAAAACAAAAAAACAAACTAATATATACACATATGTATAGATGCGTTTATAGTTCTATTTAACCTAGGTCGCCTATGGGGTTGACCGTTTGTCCCTCAAAGAGGTGTCATCTCGCTTCTTCAGAAACCTTCCACCTGACATCCCTGCACTTACTACTGCATCGTAATTATAAAAAATGCATAGGGTTCCCCCTATTTTTATAACCAGCCCGGTTAAAAACCAAGCAATAGCAGCCTAGTAACACCAGGGTGGGAAGGGCCATTGTTTTTTGCCCTCCCCAGTCTAATATTACCAGCCTGCTGCCGCCCAGTCCAGGAGCGCCAATTTTGACACCTCGGGACCACTGGCACCCGACTCTTCCCAGTACCCCTGTGGGCATTGAGTACTGGGGTAATAATGGGGGGTTAGTGTTAGCCATTTTATACCGGCTAACACTAGGCCCCGACTTAGTAATGGATTCCGTCTATTAGACGGCTTCTGCTACTAAGTCTATATAGTAAAGAAATAAAGACACGAAACAAGTAAAAATATTTTTTATTCAAATAAGAACACCCCCACACCTCTTGTTGACCATTTTATAAAAAGAAAAAAAATCCAAACAACCGCTGGTCATCGACGTAGTCCATCGAATCCGCCGTAATCCACAGGCAGAAACAAAAGGCAGAAACACACAAAAAAAAACCCCACACAAACAGGAGCACAACACCCATCATCGTGAGTGGTGTTGTGCACCTTACAGTATGCAGCATCTTTACAGATTGCTGCTTACAGTGTGGCACCCAAGGGGTTAAGGGAGGATGCATTGCATCCCCTTTAACCCTTTGGGTGCCATACTGAACAATCTGGCCCCCAGGGGGTTAAGTAAGGGTCCCTACTTAACCCCTTGGGGGCCAGGCTGATGTCAGACCGCACCCATACCAGCAAGGAAGGGGTTAAGTGACCCCTCCGATGTCTTCTATCCTCACTCTTCGCCGGTCCCCGGCACACTGAGCTTAGTGTGACGGGACCGGCTCTTTATATGTCCGCTCAGCCAAACAGCTGAGTGGACATATAAATCTAAATGTTTCTTCTAATGTTGCTATTGTGATAGAAAAAATAGCATCATTAGAAGAAACATTTGCTGTTTTAATTAAAGTAAAGTATTTATTAGTACATTGAGCTTTATTATCGGCAATAGAGCTTCCTGTAGTAAATATTTAATTAATAAAACACATTTTTGTTCTAATAAAGTTATTTTCGTTGTTCCATAGCTTCATTAAAACTAATACATACCTTTGCAATTAAATATGCTGTAAATAAATTACATATTTATTTTTATATTAACAGTATATTTAATTGCAAAAGCATGGATTTGTTTTAATTAAGCTATTGAACAATGAAAATAACTTTTTTAGATAGAATTTTTTTTTTTATTAATTAAATATTAACTATTACTGGAATCAGCATTATTGCCGGGGATCGCTAATCCCGGTAATACAGATTCCTGTAATACTGTTTCCCTGCTTTTCCAGATGCATTCCAGAGGTGTGTGCATCACTTTCTATAGATGTCTTGGACTTGGTGACCTCCAATACGTTGAATCTTGATTTCCAGGTCCCAAGGTTTTTTCTCCCATAGACTATAATGGGATTTAATATTCGATCGAATAGTCAAATATCGGGAGCTATTCAAATCGAATCCAATCGAATATTTCACTATTCGCTCATCTCTAATCATGACATCACCATTTTATCCAGGAAGTGAAGCCTTAATGCAGTAGTAAGTGCATGGAAAAAGCCCTTTATAAGCATTTCTCGTAATAAGTGTATATTGGTATAACTTTTCGGGGCCAATACAATACTTTAATAAAAATTTTCGTCTGACTTTTCCTTTAATGTAATATTTTTGACAACCCTTGATTTTAGTGTGTAAAAGCAGATTGATCCTGTATCAAATCTGATTAGAAGTCCTTGGTTTGTTTCTGCTTCTAATATATCGAGGAGAACCTTTTTTTATTCCTTGTCTTATGAGTAAAAGTGACTCTATTTTGTTTAGCAGGCAGTGCAGTTTTTGCATGCTCTTGCTGTGGGTATCTAAAGGAACACTTCATTCACGCTTCATGCCCCATGTTTTTACACAGTTTTATGCTTCAGTCCTTGTGTCCAGCAGATTTTGATGTCTTTGATCCTGGAATTTGTGCAGCCACCAGCAATGAACACTTGTGTAAAGAGAGCATTGTATTTCATAGCATTCCTGAACTGGCTCATCACTTGTGAATGTGTACTGATCCTGTGTGTTTTCTTAATCTCTCTATTCTTCATAAGATTCCTTCTCTTGAAATTAAATGGAAAGAGTTATGGAGAGATACTTGGGAATCTCTTTTGGCTGGAAAAAAAAACCCTTTATGGTGCGTTCACACCTACAGGATCTGCAGCTGATTTTCTGCAGCAGATTTCATTTAAATAACTGAACACAGCATCAAATCTGCTGCAGATCTGCTGCAGATCCTGTAGGTGTGAACTCACCCTTAGGGTATAAACCCACACACCGTATATGCAGCGTATTTACTGCTGCGATACGCAGCAAACTCGCAGCAAACTCGCAGCAAACTCGCAGCAAAATCGCAGCAGATTAGATCTAAATAACTGAACACAGCATCAAATCTGTACCAACAAATCTGCTGCGTATTTGTTGCATATCTGCTGCATATACGGTGTGTGGGTTTATACCCTTAGGGTCCTTTTGTAAAGGAGCAGTAATGGGTCAAACAGGCCATAAACGCCTTGTGTAATAGGACCAGCAATCAGCTGACCAATAAGCGAATGACAATTTGCTTTGTTTTGCCTTGCTTAAAAAAAAAAGTGAAGGGATTAGCAGTTGAGAAATGATGGAAGTTAAGGGCCTCATGAACAGTCCAGCAATCGTTTCTGCAGCCCTCTCCTCCTCACTGCACAGTGGTCCAGCCACGTAATAGACTCTTTAGTGATCAGCCATCTAACAGACAGCACTATTTTGATCTGTATTTTTTCAGCATTTGTAAGCCAGAAGGGAGGCAGATCTTTCCATTATATATCCCTCCATTCCCACTTTTAGGGTTAATGCACATGTCCACAGAAACCCGTCCGTGCACTGTTTGAAAGTTCGCACTAGTGTACTGACACAGCCGTGCAGCTGTGTCTGTACACTAGCGCAAACTTTCAAACAGAATTTGAGCTCCCTACATCATAATTATTCATGATACTGGGAGATCCCAGGTCCACTCAGCAGGACACCATCTGGGCACGGACAAGTTTTTGCAAATGTGTGCATTAGCCCTTATTTTACAGTTATGTAACATATGGATCAAAATGCTGCCATGTGAGTGTGAACTAATGTTCCTTTCTCTGGCTGCTGTCTTAAATCCCAGTAACTGTGAGACTCTCTCACATTCTGATAATAACATTTCTATCAGTGCTGTTTAGCCTACCATATATTGACATATTGCTTCCAGATGTAGTTCTGAAAGTGCCGCTTGTCATTTGCTCAGACATTTAAGAACTAGCCGGGGTGTAGTGTAACGGATGTGTTTGTGCCTTGTGCAACACAACTAAACACTTGAGAATTGTAAGGGAAAGAATAGAGGGGTGTCAGATTGTAAAAATGTTCCCCCACACTATAATTATATCACACAGAAAAAACAAGTGAGAAACTTTGACACAAAAACATGGAGTTTGGCTTTGTGTCAGTATTTCACAAAAATCCCAGTCCACAACTGAATATCTGCCCGCACTCGGTAACACATCTCTATCTTTCTATTGAGCTGCCATAAAGAACTTTTACAAAGCTCAATCCACCAAACCCATAAGACGTGTTCAAGACCATTTCTCAATTATTAAGGTTACACAATTCGATATGGTGACGGAGATGCTATAGCAAAAACATTCCTGCTATAGGTTACTGCTTGTATTAGAACTTTGCTGCCATTTTGTGGCCAAAATTACTGCAAGATCCACCCATTGTGTAGGCCATAGTTTAAAGGATTTCTTAAGTATTTAACAGGTGATATAATTGTACTCAGGCATTATTTCAGCTGTCCTTTGTATGGAATGCCCTCAAATCATGACCTGTTGGTGGGCCATGAGGACTGGAGTTGGGGAACACTGGTCTACAGCTTTGGAAGAACCCATGGGTCTCTCTATTACATAGGCATGATGGAAGTTGTAGTTTTGCAACAACTGAAGCACCACAGGTTCCCTATCCTTGCTTTCTGGGATGAAGCTCACATGAGAAGTTTGTTTGTAGCTTTATTCAATAAAAGTCCTATAAATTATTTTGTGTTAACAACCTGCATGACTTGCATATAGCCTGCTATTAGACTCTGCAGTCTAGGTTTAAGGAAAACTCAAAAGCTCATTTCAGTGGTGTGGAACATTCTTTTGGTTCTTACACCTCAATAATTATTTGCTATGTTATCACAGTATTCACAATGAGCAGATGAGTGCAGACACAGCAGGGACAAATCCGTAGCTAATTCTGCATATGTTATATGCAGATTTGGTGTAGATTTGACCTTTTTGCATTGCAGTGGGTAGTAATCCCCCGGTTAAAATCTGCAGATAATAACTAATGTAATAGGCAGGCTGCAAATGTTTTTTGTTTTTTTTTACAGTGCAGAAGTTAAAGCTATAGTGTTTAACTAAGGCTTGATTCACACTGCCTAAAATCCTGGAAAAAGGCAAAAATAAACAACATGGCGTCTTCTTTTTGCAAAAACGCCAGTGGCCAGATGTTAGCTGGAAGTCAATGGAAGTCTATGATATGCCTTACACACGTGGGTGGAGATTTATAAAAGGGTGTAAATATACACCTGGTGTGAAATACCCACAGCAACCAATCACAGCTCAGATTTCAGCTCTGGTAAAATATAAGAAGAGCTGTGGGCAGTTTACACCAGGTGTATATTTACACCCTTTCATAAATTTCCCCCGTAGTGGTTTTTTGGTGTGGCGTTTTTCTCCCCTTTCTGGCGTTTTTGAGGCTCTGTGGAAATTTTTTCAAAATGCAGCATTTTTTTTTTGTTTTGTTTTTTTTTTTTCCCAGCAAACTGTGGCATTTTTTTCTCCCATAGACTTCAATGGGATTGTTCTGGTTGTCTCAAAAACACCATTGCTGTGCGTATTGCATTTCTTTTTGTCACCTTGTGTGGTCCAACACCTAGGTCATGTGATGGCAGAGGAAAAAAAAAAGTCAGGTACACAAAAATGCCTACACCACAAAAAAGATGATTCACACACAAAGTAAAAAATGCTAGAAAAAATTCCAGAAAATGCAGTTTTATGTTTTTTTTTTTTTTTTTTTTTTTTTTTTTTTTTTATTGGCCTGAAAAACGCCACACAAAAAATGTGTATGAGGGCACTCTAATAGCAACTTCTGCTTTTAAATAGTTCACATGGACTGACTGCATATCTGTGCACTACTCATACCTATGAACTGTGATTCTTCGGCACTGGCTGAGTATAGGAGCCGAGGAGATGAAGTAGGTTGTCTGTGCAGCTATTTAAAAGCAGGATCTGCTTTACAAGTTCCTTGGAAAACCAATATTGTACACAGTTCTATTCTATTATCTAAAACTGTTGTTTTCATAACCCTATTTACTTATACCAAATATGTACAAAAATGGCATGCTTAAAATGGTCTAAAAGTGATCAAAATAGGGGATAACATTAGATTGGTGGGAGTCTGACCATTGGGACCCCCATTTATCTGTATAACGTAGGTGTAATATCCCCAGGAATAAGCAGTGTGCATGCTGATTTAGAAATGTTTGGAAGCCCCATAGACAGGGAATTAGAGCGCTGGCCTCGTCTTCGTTCTGGAGGACATTTCAATTACATTCTATGAATCAGTGGAAGTCCCAGCGGTCAGACCCCAATCAATCAGTATTATCCCCTGTCCTGTGAATAGGAAATAACTTGCTGAGATGGGAATACCCCCCTGAAACAGGACATTTTTGTCTGAACTTCTTTTTGCCTTTCACTTAATATATTTTCCTCTATGAAAATAAACAGTTCTCACACTTTGTATGGCTTAAAGTGACCTTCAGATAATGACGTCTTGTATAGAGAAGATATAAACACGTCAGCATCATCTGTAAGAAGTGCTTTTCCTTAGGGGTTGTGGCGTAAGAACCTTTGGGGTAATAGGATTTGTTATGCTCATTTCCACTGCTTTAAATACTGCAACAAATTGTAAGCTTTTAATATGGTAGAAAAGGCCTATAATAACAAGGGGTTCTTACATTGTTATAAAGCATAGGATCAGTCTGCTGTCTATAGCAGTCTTAAAAATGATGTTTTATGAGTAGACAACCTCCCATTTCTATGCACAGTGGACAGACTGATGTGTTCATTACCACCTCCATCTGTGCAGGGTAGAGATTTGTCTTATGCTGCGTTTACACGGAACTATAATTCGCCCGATCGTACGATTAACGATTTCGAAGTAACAATTTTTTTTATGACGTTCAGCGTTTAGACGGAACGATATATCGTACGGAAAATTCGTTTAAGCCTATCTCGCACATGGGTAAAATCGGTGAACGACTGTTTACACGGAACAATCTGTGAATTTTTTGCGAACGACGATTTAAGAACATGTTCAAAGATCAAAATGAACGATTTCTCACTTGTCATTTGATCGTTCGCTGCGTTTACACGTACGATTATCGTTCGAATTCGATCGTTATTGTGCAAATTCGCACGATAATCGTTCCGTGTAAACGCAGCATTAGGCTACGCTCACACATCGTCTAAATCGCAGCAAAAGTAGCACTATTACACTGTACTGTTACAGGGAATTGTGCAATTTGTGGCAAAATAGTGCATGTGTGAACATAGCCCTAGTGAAGGTAAGGCGTAACTTGTCAGGTACCTGTTGCAGGCAAAGAAATGGGGTAAGTTTTTGCTGCTGTCTAATAAACCTACTTTTATTCTGATTTTTGTCTTTTCACTTGCCTTAAAGGGGTTATCCAGGTCTACAAAAACCTGACCACTTTCTTCCAGAGACAGCACCACTATTGTCTCCAGTGTGGATGTAGGTTTTGTAACTCTGTTCTATTGAAGTGAATGGAGTTTAATTGCAAACCTCCCCTGAACCTATAGACAAGAGTGGTTCTGTCTTTGTAAGAAGGTGGCCGTGGTCTTGTAGCACTGGATAACCATACCCCTCCCCCTTTTTCTCCTCCTATATGGCCCTCTTTCTTTGGTACTCTGTTTCACTATGTCAACCCAGGTCCCCATTGCCCATTTACACAGCGTTTGCTGAGTGGGTGAAAAGTAACTTGCTTATGCTTGGAGGGTAAAATAACTTCTGACAAGAGTTTAACTTTTGAACCATGGGTAGACAAATTGTAGCAGACATTTTTGAATTTTTTTAATCCTTATAAAACAATGCGAGCAATTAGATATCAGTAATGTTTTATTGTGCATAGACTTTCTGGCCCCTGGGATTTGTCCAGATATCACAGACAACCTGTTAAGGAAGAGAAAGCCCTCAGACCAAGTTACTAGAATCTAGCCACTGGCTGATTTCTTGGGGTTGATCATTTCATCTATAGTGGAAATGTATATTGTGTGATTATGGTCCAGGTCATGCACTACAGACTCTACCATTAGAAACCAGTAGAGCCCAATAGACTACTTTTGGGGTTGGTGGGTCCACTGTGATCAGTAGTCTTATGTATGCTACTTTCTTGTCTACTGTTTCAAGAGGATAAAAGTAACTCAAACAATAATTCCTAGATACCAGAAAACTGGGCAAAGGACACAGATACATCTGTAAAGATAAAATCCTATGTGTATGTGGGTGTAAAGTTTCTCTTTACTGTTTTAGTTCCATTTACAATTCTGCTGGGTCCTGTATAGCCTTAATATGTTAAGGTTCATGTCTGACAATTCTTCCCACACAGGGGGATACAGAATAACGTGAAATGATTAAATATATAAAGGCCTTTTGGCACACGGTAACTGAATCTTATTATCATATAAATAACCTTTTTTACTTCATCTACATTTAGTTGAAGAATGTATTTTCAGGTCTCCTGGGAACCTATATTTTCCAGGTAATCTTTTCAGTAAAATGCCCTTCTGATTAGATGATTTAGACCATGAGAAGGCCACTACTGACTGTAGTGCTGATAAGGCACACCGTATATCCACACTGCCAGCCATCCGGATGCTGGGAATGTTATTGATTTTTAGCAGGGTCTAGCTGCCCTTAACCAGTTGACTTAGGGCAGATTAGAGCCGTCATTGGACGTTCATGCGGTGATTAATTTGTCAGTGTAAATGTTGAGCGCAGTGAATGTGCTGGTGCCGCACTCTATCCTGCTGTATATTACAGGCTGCACCTCCAGCTATTATTCATGGATGTTTAAAATAGGTTTAACATCTGGACAACCCCCCTCGCTGTACTCTTTAAGTACTCACTCAGAGTGTCCCCAGGCCTCTGGTCTCAGAAGTGTTTGAAGTTTCTTGAATTGTGTGTAAGCTTTTGTTTCCTTAGTGAACTATGCCACAGATAACCATCGGATCCTGAAATAACCTGTGCAGATAAGGGCGGGTGCACATTTTGTTATTTACTCAAGTCTCTATTACACCAAGCGATTATCGTCCGTATTCGGCTGATAATCACTTGGTGTAATAGCCCCTGTTAAAAGGCGATGATCAGCTGACCTGCAACAACCACTGCTATCTACTGTGGGCTTCCTGGATGATCTAAAGTCGGGGGAGCCCCTCCCGCAGCTCTCTGCACCCACTCTGACCCGCTGGCTGTCGGCACGTGTAATAGCGCCAGCAGCAAGGAACAAGGAGCAAACTAACAAGCGCTGATCTGACAGGTACGCGCTCGCATGCTCCTCACCATCAGATCTTGTAATAGGGGCTTTAAACAGCAATGCATTGCTTTGTAGTGTAGCCCATTCCTTTTGTTGCTGTACATCTTATGTCCCACAAACATGGTTTCTGTATGTAATCTAAAGCCTGGAAAAGCATTGATCTTATTTTTTCTTTTCAAGTGGATGAAAGTAATGACCAATAATCCAGTCCCATGTAGTTAGGTTGGCTCACTGCGCACAATTAATGTTCAGGCAGTCACCCAATCTTCAGGGGCGGTGATCGATAAGAACAGCAAAGCAGACCCATCAATCATACTAGTTACTCTATGGCTCTGCTGTTGCGTAAACTTTTACTGAAATTACTATGTGTGAAACTGTAAGTTCTTAGCATATATCCACTGAATTGGCTGTGAATATGGCTATTTACAGTGTAGTATTTCATTAAATTTGACATGTAGCCCACTAATTAGTGTAGAACTTCAGGACAGGATCCCATGGTGGAATAATCCAGCAAAGACTTTGAGACCTGAGGCATGTTATCACATTTGTAATTTTTTTTTTCTTTGTTTTCAGCTATTTTCATTGTGGCTTTGTGTGCAGATTTGATTCTTGGCTAACCTGTGTGGATTCTGCATGGAAAAATATGGCAGAAAGCAATGTTACATTTTCCTGCAAAACTAAGGATGTGGTTAATTTTTTCCCCTAGCATCTATCTGTTGGAAACTGCAGCTCCTTACCTGGTACAGTGCAAAAAAATTCACTCCAAATCGGGTATTTGTGTTTCCCCTTTCACCCTCCATGTTGAGCTGGCCCTGCTCACACTTCCTGGTTCAGTTGGTTGGCATGTGCCTCCGCTTTGGCTCTCTGGGCCAGCAGTGTTGTGGTGATGTCGCCTTAGCTGGTGCGTGCACCCAGAAGCAGTCCTCTGAGCACTTCTATGCGCCCAGTAATAGTTTCCCGCCCTGACATCTGCATGGAACTGAAAACTGTTAAAGGGGTTGTCCGGCAATAAAAAATTATTCACAGAATAACACACATTACAAAGTTATCCAACTTTGTAATGTATGTTATATCTGTGAATGGCCCCCTTCCCCGTGTCCCACCACCCCCACCCGTGTACCCGGAAGTGTGGTGCGCTATACTCACCTGTCACGTGCCGACCACGGTCTCTGATCCTCAGCAGTGACGTCTTCTTCGGGCGGCCGGCGGATCTTCCCGAGTGCCGGCCGCCCTCTGCAGCGTCATCCGAAGCTCAGCCGCGATTGGCTGAGCATAACTGTGCTCAGCCAATCGCAGCTGAGCAGCTAATGACGTGGCCGCGTCATCAGCCGCGATTGGCTGAGCACAGTTATGCTCAGCCAATGGCGGCTGAGCTTCGGATGACGCTGCAGAGGGCGGCCGGCACTCGGGAAGATCCGCCGGCCGCCCGAAGAAGACGTCACTGCTGAGGATCGGAGACCGTGGTCGGCACGTGACAGGTGAGTATAGCGCACCACACTTCCGGGTACACGGGTGGGGGTGGTGGGACACGGGGAAGGGGGCCATTCACAGACATAACATACATGTATGTATGCATGCATGTATACATTGTATAACTTTGTAATGTATGTTATTCTGTGAGTAATTTTTTAGCGCCGGACAACCCCTTTAAGTGCTGTTGGATGGCCAGCCTTCCTGATGCTGAATTTAGAGAATGACGTCACCAGTCCAGACAGTGATTGGAACACTAGGCAATTCAGGGGAAGAGCAATAAAAATATATCAAGACCTGGGCCACTCATATGTAATTAAAACAATTTGCAAATACAGTATACATAACTTTTAAAGCATTACACATACGTTTTTTTTTGTTTGTTTTTTAGATAAGAATAACACTTTTAAGTCTCTGAGGTTGGGTAAATTTTGATCCCTTAACATGCAGAGCATACAGCTGTCTGCTAACAGTAGTAAATGTATTCTAGGGAACTGCTTTTATAATAAAGCGGTTTACGAAAAGGTGAAGCAAAGGTAAACTTTACATTCTATGTATCTAAATGTGAACCTATATAATACATATCTCACGCAAATCTTTTATCATGAAAATGTGGAACATGTCACTTTTTAATTTTCCGTGCAGGTAAGACCTTGAAAATAAAATTTTTGAGGCTTTTACACTTTTTTTTCTGCTTCCCTTACTTATATTAAACTGAAAGCAGAATTGTCACAAATTTTCTTGAAAGAAGTTGGCAAGATATGTAAATGCCTCAAAGAAATTTTCTCTCCAAAGTATTTAATGACTTGCAGTTGAGACTTCAGCCTTTAAGTCACTGTCGTTAAAATTTTTTGCAGAAATCAATAGTCCAGGCGATTTTAAGAAACTTTGTAATTAGGTTTATTAGGCAAATATTCCATTATCTGCATTTAAAAAGACTTTTCCCAGCCCCCCCCCCCTCTCCTTTCTCTCCTTTCTGTCATCCACTGCTCAGAATGAGGAAATCTCAATCAGACTGATCCTGTCTGTGCTATGGAGAGGGGAGAAGAGAGACTGAGGAGCAGAGAGCAGAGAACAAAGGATTACTTAAGGGGGGAGCTATTCAGAGTGCTATTCAGAGGTCAGATAGGTCAGTGGTGACATTAGAGGAGAGAGCCTGGTGATGTAGCTTTAAATTAACTCTTTGTTGTCCTGTTTTGGTGTCTCATTTCCCTCTTTCCATAGGAGAACCATGAAGATGGGGGAGAGCTTCAAACTGCTTTTTCATGAAAAAAATTCATTTTTCGGCTAATAAACCCAATTACAAAGTTTCTTAAAATCGCCTATACTATTGATTTCTGCAAAAAAAAGGTTATGACAGTGACACTTTAAGCTTCAATGTGATGCGGAATTGGAGAATCTTCGAGAATCTTGGATGATGGTTATAGCCGAACATACATGTGCATAGTCGCTTTCCACTTGAGAAAAAAAAAATGTAATGAAAATACCCACATATGTATGACCTACTGGCCACCACTAGTATTCAAGGATTCCCCCCCCCGGCCAGTTCTGATCTGCCCATGCCTGACAGGAGAGGAAGCTGGACATGTTGGGCACATTGCATCCAGCTTCCGTTTGCAAGTTAAAGGGAACCATTCACCCCGTGGCCCCCGTTAGAAACAGACAAACAGTTACATAAAGGTCAATATACTTACCATATCGCTCCCGGTCCCGTCCCGGATCTCGTTGTTGACACGGAGAAATCGCCGATTCTTCTTCTCGCGCCCATTATGGTAATGAGCGCCGCCGGCCCGAAGTCCAGCCTTCTCCCCGCCTCCGACACTTGATTGACGCCGGGTCTTCTTCCTCCTCGTCTTCTTTCTTCTCGCCGGATCCCGCGCAGGCGCCGTGACGGTCGTTTTCGGCGCATGCGCAGTTCACAATTGAAGCCGCTCCACAGCTTCAATGTTTACTGCGCGTGCGCCGATTGTCAGAGCTGAAGCGACGTGTTGGACTTCGCGCATGCGCGGTACACAGGAACGTCACGAGCACGTATCCTGTTTACCGCGCAGGCGCAGAAGAGATGACGAGACCTTCGCAACGGCGCCTGCGCGGGAATTCGTGAGGAGACTGAAGACTGAAGACGTCAATCAATTTCCAGGAGGCGTGGATGGGCGGCGACGAGAAGAGGACCTCATGAATAAGTTGGACTCGTCCGTCGTTTCCTATGGACGTTGGACTCATCTCGGCTCATTACCATAATGGGCGGGAGAAGAAGAATCGGCGATTTCTCCGTGTCAACAACGAGATGCGGGACGGGACCGGGAGCGATATGGTAAGTATATTGACCTTTATGTAACTGTTTGTCTGTTTCTAACGGGGGCCACGGGGTGAATGGTTCCCTTTAAGGACCTATGTTCAGACTTGCCCAAATGGGATGTGAGTCCTGTAGGACCTTTATTAACATCATGCCAGGTCCTAAACCTCCTTTTCTGGTAAAGTTTGAACATATGACTTTACTTGTAGAAGAGACTTGTCTGTAATAAAATGTGTGTGTATTTACATAAGTATGTATATAGCTGTGCATGGGTATGCGGATATAGCAGAGCTGTGTGTGCATGTATGTAACATAGCGGTGTGTATGCTGATGTAAAGCTGTGTATGTATGTTTATATAGCAGAGCTAGGTGTAATATGGTATATGTACATTGCTGAGCTGTGTGTGTATATACTGTGCTGTCATAGAGAGTGGGAGAGAAAAAAAAATACAGCTCTCAATCATTAAAACATGTCAAAAGTTTTTTTTGTGTCGGTGCTGAGATCCCCGCCGATCGCTGGAGCAAACAGGGAGAAGTTTCCAGCTGAGAGCTTCTCCATTCACTGCAGGAGACTGATACTACAGATAGATCTATGGAACATTTCGAGGGGATATGAGGAGAGAAGCGCTTACACGAGCCCTTCTCTCCACTAGTTCTCTATGTGCACCCAGGCCCGACTGATCAAAACTGTTGACATGTGTCTGACATGTCAAAAGTTTTTTTTTTTTTTTGTAACAGTGATACTTTAAAGCCAGTTTTTCACACGTGTAATAGATCCAGTCAGTTTGAAATATTTAGTATGCAATATGTAGAGCTGTGTCCTATAGTCAGAAAAATACGGTAATTCCCACTACAGAATACACAGCAATCATTCATATTCTACTTGCATTGATTTTTTTACATGCCACAAATAGGTTCTTTATTGCCAGGGCTGCTTTAAGGGAGTTTAGCTATTAGGCAAAACATAAACTGGTGCTGTCCTCCCCAGAGGTATAAATATGAATTATATCAGTACGTCTGTACTTCAAGGAGCTTTAAAGGGGTTGTCCGGCGATAAAAAATTATTCACAGAATAACACACATTACAAAGTTATACAACTTTGTAATGTATGTTATGTCTGTGAATGGCCCCCTTCCCCGTGTTTCCCCCCACCCACAATAGACCCGGAAGTGTGGTGCATTATACTCACCGCATCTCGTGTCGTCCACGGTCTCTGATCGTCAGCAGTGACGTCTTCTTCGGGAGGCCGGCGGATCTTCCCGAGTGCCGGCCACCCTCTGCAGCGTCATCCGAAGCTCAGCCGCGATTGGCTGAGCATAACTGTGCTCAGCCAATCGCGGCTGAGCTGCTGATGACGCGGCCACGTCATCAGCTGCTCAGCCGCGATTGGCTGAGCACAGTTATGCTGAGCACAGTTACTGCTGAGGATCGGAGACCGTGGTCGGCACGTGACAGGTAATGTATAGCGCACCACACTTCCGGGTACACGGGTGGGGGTGGTGGGACACGGGGAAGGGGGCCATTCACAGACATAACATACATTACAAAGTTGTATAACTTTGTAATGTGTGTTATTCTGTGAATAATTTTTTATCGCCGGACAACCCCTTTAACATTTAGTTATGTCTTCTTGGTCTGTAGCATGCCATTGCCGGAGTAAAAACTGTGATGCTCCAGCTATATTTTCTGCTACATTTCTTAAGGGTACAAACCCACTTGACGTATTTGCTGCGTGAATCAGTCTTAAAAATAAGCAGGCAAAACGCAGGTTGGCTTTATACAATTGTTCTGCGTTAAAATACGCAGTTGCGTATTTTTGAAGCGTGAAGCTACATGCGTTTTTCACACAGGTTGTTAACAACTGATGCTTTGCTAACAACAAGCTTCACGCTTCAAAAATACGCAATTGCGTATTTTAACGCAGAACAATTGTATAAAGCCAACCTGCGTTTTGCCTGCTTATTTTTAAGACTGATTCACGCAGCAAATACGTCAAGTGGGTTTGTACCCTAAAAGAGGATGTTAGCCATCGATTACATTTATAGTAGATGGGGCGCTTCTATAGGGCCTATATAATAAAGGAAATAGTGGATGGCTACAACTACTTCCGCCAGTACAGTTTGTATTTAGAGACCTGTATACTGACAGACTGCTACAGTCTGCTCCTTGTCAGCTGTAATCTCCACCAGGGAAAAAACTGCCAGGGAACTTTAGGCTATGTTTACACATAGTATTTTGGTCAGTATTTTTTAACGAAAACCAGGGTCGAAAACATAGAAAAGATGCAAATCTTTCCATTAGAGTTTTTCTCTCTTGCTTTCACTCCTGGTTTTGGCTAAAAGTACAAGGTAATCTGCCGAGGAAAACTTTTCAATATATGTTTGTAAGTACAGTATATAGAAAACAATAAAGGAGCTACACTTACCTCTCTGCACGCCTTTGGTGTCCTAAGGGTTTTGGGGTCCCCTGCTGAATGATCCAACTTCTTTATTGTTTTGTATATACTTGCAACAATATATCAAAACTTTTCCCTCGCTGGATATCCCATTTAAGGTCCATAACAGCCTTCAAGTGAAGATATTATTGTATTTATTGACTTTGTCCTTCCTGTTATATAAGCTATTTATATGAGAGGAAATGTGACTTCGCAAATCAGGCAAGGAAGCTAAATGCCTGTGTACAGCTTCTTCCAGGGAAATGAAATACTACTAAAGTTGGACAGCCCTCACTTGGGCAATCTGTTTTCCTCATGTGGAAGACATCCAAGCTCTCTCCAGTTCCTGTAACAGCCATGGATACCCTCCAACCAAAAAGTATTCCTGTCCAATCAATTAGGAGCATGATCTCAGAGGACGTGTCTGCAAGGCCCATACAGGTGCCGTAATGCTGGCAAACAGGTCATTCCAATTATTACACTTCCCATATAGAATATCAGAGTAAAAAAATCTAGGATTTGTGGGGGTGTGCACAAACTAATGTAAATGCTTTTACCCCTATGGCCTTTTCACATCTGTTACTGGTTAGTTTGGTCCCTTTGGTGATTAGGATTATTTTTAGGGTTATTCATTATTCCTTTTGTTACATTGCATTGTTCCATTGTTATCATTACTATTACAATACTGTGCACAATACATTTATATTAATATAACATTGTATCTGAGATCCACCGTATAGGATTCCTTATATTATAGCTATTATGACTAGGACCTTTTTGTGAACCTTTCTAGTCAGAAGAAGTTTATTTTATTTTGCTCACATGACGCTGTCTTTTCCTCACGCTGGACTGTCACTTTAAGATAGGAGACAACACTACACGTGATGATTTCATATTGCACAAGTAAAAATAGGATTTTTACAGCAAGTTAATAAGTGAACCCAGATTTCTCCTAATCTAAAGCATATGTAGTTTGCAGTTGGAGCGGCTGTTCTACATTGAGATTTCCTTTTAACTTATTTGGCTGGACGTGACATGACGGGGTTCTTGGTGAGTGTCTTTGTTCTGTTTCAGCTCTTATTCTTTATTTCTTGTATTATATGACTAATTGAGCTATTCCCATGAAAAGTATTGTCCGTTGGAGCTGATACATGACATCAGATTAGTGAGAGGTAAAGATGGTTTTCAGTCAGTGACTCATCTGTATACACTGGTCAGCCATAACATAAAGGTTAAGTGAATAACACAGATTATATTATGGTAATAGTACTTGTCAGGAGTGGAATATATAAGGCATCAAATGAGCTTTCAGATCTTGATTATGATTCAGAAGCAGAAATAACTGAAAGAATCAAGAGTCAAATTGTCATGGCTGGGTCAGTGCATCCACAAAACAGTTCTCAGGGTTTTTTCCTGGTATGCAGTGGTTATTACCAACCAAAAGTGGTCCAAAGAAGGGGAACCAGTGCACCCAAGGCTTGTTGATGTGCACAGAGAGAACACTAACCCTTCTAGTCTAGTCTGACAGAAGGGCTGCTGTAGCATGCATTGCTGGAAAAGATAATTCTGCCTATGATAGAAAGGTGTCCGAACGCACAGTGCTTTGGATCAGGCTGTGCCTCTGTATGGACACTGGAGCATGTGCATCTTAGATTGCAGATCTGTCAGTGTACACTTCTGGAGCAGCAAAGAGCGCTTTGCCATCACTACTATGTAGCTGCAAATTGGTCTTAATATTATGGCTGATCAGTGTATATTCATGCCTTGAAATCTGTCAGCTTAATTCCAGGTATGGAGCTGCAGACACATTCAGATTGGTGAAAGGAAAGATCACACATTTGCATTTGCTAGTGGCCATTTGTAAAGTTATAAAAGCACATTTTTCTGTAGCACTGAGCTGCAGCATGCATGCCTCCTCTCTGCCACACCATGCTGCAATCCTAGCCCTGTACATCTATCATGAAGACCAGGGGGAGGGGGGCTGTGAGAATTGAGCTTCTATAGAAAAATCCACTTTTATAATTGTACAAATGGCCACCACCAAATACAAAGGTATGATTTGTTTTATCATGCCATTCCTTATCCGTATTTGTTTGCACCTCTCTGCCAGGTACGGATTCCCCCCTGTTGTTGTTACCATCTTGGGTATAAAGAAATCATGGGAGAGATCTGTATATTGCCCCTTGTTAGACCACCTTTCGGCTATATAATTTTCTGAAATAGCACTAATTTTTATGGTTGCTCTGTACTGTAGTCCACCCATTCTATTGAATACTCTAGTTGCTGCCTGCCTTTATATCTGTTCTAGCTATTCTGTTTTGTGCCCATAACTCTATACTGTATCATATGTGCAGTCTGACTAATAATGAGTCCAGTGCTGAAGCTATTCCTTCATCATATGCATCTAGCACCTTTGGATGTGCCCCGTGAACCATGACTTTGCCTTGACAGCAGCTGCCGGACACTGGTTGCTACAGAGAGATTTACTGTCAACTAAACTTCCTAGTCTTTTGAAAATGCATTTTTTGTGTCATTAAAAATATGAATGCTGAGGAAATTTGTGTCCTGTATGTAGTTAGGATGAGACACGTGGGGAGGAAATCTGCTGACCATTGCTGGCGGGCCTCTAGATGATTTAGGGATGAATAATGGTCAAGCTGATGGCACCGTTGCTTTGAAGTTAAGCCCTTCATTTCATTGCCTGAGAGCTTGTGTCTTATCCCTTCACTCAGCAGATTATTTCTTCCTGTGGGACAGCGGGCACGCCACAGCCATCACCTCTTTTCAGTTTTTCACCACTTTCTAATCTAGTGCTCTGCACCTTGACCAGAGCTGCATGTAAAGCTCAGCTAATACTTGTAATGACAGAGCCGGCTCTTAATGAGGAGGCTTAAAGATTTTCTGTAGTATTGTCCCCATGGATGCTTGAAATAGTAAAGGCAAGTTCTGTTTATAGTCATGCACCTGCAGATCTGTTCTGCAAAGTACAGGTAGGGAGTACTTTGTGGGATTAGAATGGTTTTTGTATGTGTGTGTTTTTTTTTTTTTTAAACAATAGTGAAAAAGAAACAGAAATATATTACCTGGAGCTGTGCAAACTATGGTACACTGGAAGCTCAACCAGTCCTGATGGTGCTCTGCAAGCTAAGCAGCAAATACATTCAAGTCCAATGTAATCCATACATCTCAGAACAAATTTGCAGCATTCACCAATTGGACGTCTTTATTTTTGTTACAAGGTCTCAGCACGCACAAATCGGGTGACAGCGTTTTCATGTGGCACACCACGTTTTCTTACAGTCCCTACGGTAGGCCCTTTTAATGTCCAGTTGGTGAGTGCTCTAAATCTCCACTGAGGTGTTTGTATTTTATTTTTTTTTGTTCACAGGTGTGTTTCTGTTTACTAGTTTGTATTATTGTTGATATGCAATTTGAGATGTAGGACCATGAAAAACATTATTATAACGGGCCGAAGCTCTTTTAGCTTTCCACACAAAGTAAATGAGTCCTAACAAGATAATGAGAAGTGTAGTGCTGGGGCTTCAGAGTGCAGGTCACATGACCACGTGACCCGCAGAAAACCAGTGTGCACAGAACCTGAAAGATATACTTGAACATAGTAAGGACAGGGGCAGGAAGTACCCACCAGGGACTACTCTGAAGACTAGCTGCACCATACCCTGTGGCTTATATACCTATAATTTCTCTGAAATGCTTCAGTGTTTCAGACTGCATTATAGTTTACTCTGTTAGTACACCCTGCTTATGGTTCATGCACCATCCAACAATCCAACAAGATTTCTCCTTTACTTTTCTGATAGTTATTTGTGTTTAATTCTTTGATACACTATTAGGCCCCATTCACACTACGAAATTGGCGCTGAGATTCTGTGCAGAACTGCCCTTCACGGACTCTGCGCTGAATCCTGCCTACTATCAGTATTAATGGAGAGGACTTGCGTACTTCTGTTCGCTGCTCAAAGAATTGACTCGTTTACACTATGGCGCCAGGGCCTTAGGGTATGTTCACACTGAGTAAAACAGGCAGAATTCGCACTCCCCAGGTCTCCATTCAAAGAATTGACATGCCAATTCTTTATGCGGAGAGCAGAGGCATCCCATTGACACACTGAGGCAAGCGGGGCTCTGCCACAGAATTCCACCTGCTTTACTCAGTGTGAACGGGCACTTATGGGGTAGCTACCTTCCCTTATCCATTTTTAACATAGGGTAAACAGATCACTGATGCCAGGGAGACCAGCTAAAGATAACACTGTCAGCTTCTGGTTGAAGCACTCAGAGTGAATGCCTAGGTGCATTGCCCCTGGGAAACATCAACGTTCAAAAGGCTCCGCGGAGCCTCAGTTAAAAGCCAGGACTAGCCAGATATCCCTTCAGAGAAGGACCTAGAAAAGACATAGGTCCCGTAAGGAGACCAATAAAACCATCATTTTAATATTGGATATAGGAAACAATAGAGTGGAGAAGACCCCTGTTCACTAGAATGGGAGCATTTTCTAAGCATGACTGAAGTCATTCTGCAGGGAGGAGGAGGCTGAACTCTGAGCTTCAGCTATTGTGAATGGTCTAATCTATACACTGGTATCACCTTTCTCCCCGATGCAGCCCCCGGATACTTACCCTTTCCAGTCCTGGAGCCGGTCCCAGGACTGCACCGGGGGGTCGGGCGGGCTCTGTGCCTGCTTCCGCGGTGACAGGTTCCCTTTAATGATAAGGTGGGCACTGCTGGAAAGTGATCTGTACAGAACAGGAAGTCTCAGGTTAGCTTTAGAATTGGTGGTGAAAATGAAAATGGCAAGATTTCCTGATGATTTTACAAAAGAGAGAGTAAAATGGGAAATTCTTACGCTACGTTTACACGGGGCGATAATTCGCCCAATCGATCGTTTAACGATTTTGCGGCAACGAGTTTTGTTTTATAATGACCAGTGTTTACATGGGACGATAACTCGTCTGTAAAATCGTTTTTGCGATTGTTTTGCGATCGTCACCCCCGCCTCCCCGTTCACCCCCGCCTCCCCGTTCACCCTCGCAGCCGTATGCTCGGGGCCGGGGTGGCGATCAGCGGTGGTGGGGGTGCTGATCGTGCCGGCGGGGGGAAGGGGGTGTGTTGAGGGTGTTCGGCAGGCAGCTGTAGGATGCGTGGCTGGGCTGCGGGGGCCGGGCTGCGGGTGGTTCGACGATGGTTTACACGAAGCGATCAGCGAAATTTTAGCGAACGACCAACGATGATTTGTGAACATGTTCACAAATCCAAAGTGAACGATTTTTCACTCAGCGTTTGATCGTTTGCAGTGTTTAAACGGAACGATTATCGCTATAACGCGATCGTTTCGAAAAAATTCGAATGATAATCGTGCTGTGTAAACATTGCAGCATTATAGAATGTAATTTAAATTGGGAATTGGGATTATCCCGAGTATATGAAGCTACAGCTTGTTGTTTTTGTGTTTTTTTTTTTTTTTTTGTTTTTTTTTTAGTTCCTGAAAATGATTGTGCTTTTTTTTCCTCCAAAAAGCTGTGTGTGTAAAAACAGCCTACATGATTTAGTCCACACTGTAGTTCCTTTTACATCTAAGAACATTAATTTTTAACTTGGTGTCCCAAAAAAGTAGGGTCACTGGCATGCTACCATGCTTTGTGCTCTTCACAGATCAGCATGGAAAGACACAGCTCACGTTGGGGGAATGGTCCCCATGCCTGGTCATTGTACAAACTTCACTCAAATTAACCTGTAACAGTCACACATTAAAAAACCAAAATGCAAAGAGTTTTCAGGTCTCTGCTACATAGCACACAGTTTATAGGCACCCTCATTGCTTTTTGTACACTCTCTCTCCTTCAAGTAAATGGGTCTTACTTCTGCCTGACAATTGTCTAATGGATTAAAATGCTTCAGCCTTGCCCTCTAATGCATCCTTCCCTGGAGGACTGGAAGTTGAGTTACTTCACTCATTAATTCTTATAAGATATCAGTCTAGAGTTATTAATGCGGCAGAGATTTTTATTTAAACTGATGTGCAGTTAGAACGCAACTTTCTTTAAGCTGTACGGAAGATGGCATGCTTCGGATGTCACATGGCATGATTTTATATGTACTCTTATCTAAAATACACCTCACATCATTATCAATATAAAACCTTGTCATGCTGCCCAAATCATCAGCAGCATCAAGCAAGGCCAAGCTTCTATATTACGCAGATGATGGTGTGACATTGGTCTCCGAGCCATTGGAATGGTCCCTGGTCTCTGCTGCCCACCCCACATATTATAATAGATTTACTGTATTAAAATGGTAACATCTCATACATTTCTTACAGCTCCAAAATGGCTTTGACTTACCTTACTCAGCTATATTTGCATAATAGTTATATTACACTCATGGGGTGCCATTTGTGCCCAAGCAGGACATTAAAGGGTACCTGTCACACAAAGTGCAGACAGCATGAAGAGTCGAGGAGATTGCAGTATGGTTTATGCCCACTCTGGGCTAAATAGCCAGGTGGGTAGAACGGTCACTAAGTAGGACCGCCCACATGACTACTTAGCCCAGAATGAGCAGAGATTTTCATGAATATCCTGCACTTCTCCCACAAATCTATATATAGACCTTCTCCGCTCCTCCTGCTCTGTAACATGCTAACATGCGTTTTTAATATGACAGGTTTCCTTTGAGGTTTAAAGTTTGTTTCTTTACAAGCAAAATGAGTCTCTAATTTTCAGGAAAGAACCCTCTAAACAAGAATTGGTCAAAAAAACAAAACGGTTGTCACCCAAACAGTTCACAGGAATAGTAAATGCCAAACTTTAGTACTCATTGGACAGTAGGGTAGAGTATGTAGAGTTTATGATAGTAGATCCTCCCCATCTTTGTCATCTTGTATAGTTTTCTTTGATGCAGTTCTCAGCAGTAAAGTAGTCCCTTGAAATACTTAGTTACATATAGATTTATAGATACTTTACATGTAGTGAAGGTGTGGAAGCACAGTAGAGACGCTCTGCTTAGATGAGAAAACCTATTTAGCTTCCCCAGATAGTAGTCAGCTATTGAGAGAAATCCAACACTGCCTGTGACAGACACGTCTGGCTGCATTATTCCCAGCATTAGTTTTATGTTGTGTACAGAAGACGGAGTTATTGTTGTCCACTGCTCATCGCTTGTACCCAGTAAATGATTGTGTTCCCTGGTGTCCTTGGCGCCACCTAGAATTGATTAATTGATTTGTTATAAAGCTTCCAGAAGAAGGAATAGAAGACCTCAATATTGCTGTCAGAGTGTCTGCAAGCATAGTTAATTTCCATAAGATTAATGGTACCAAGCAGCGCTCCTTCCACCAACTATCTGTATCATCCAGCCATTGTGGAATTGATGGGCTGCAGCTGATTTTCCTGGCTTGTGTCTGACAGGACCTTTTTAAATTCTTTTCAGTGTTTAAACATAAGTTATAGGGTTGTCGGCCGTGCCATGTTTTGATGACTATTTATATATAGAACAGTACTAGCTAATAAACAGTTTGCTCTATTATTTCTGACAGTGACAAACATGCTAATGTTCTACACAGTGGCCACCAATGCCTGTCTATTGGATTATTATAGTATTGATGGTGATCAGTAACTTTTAATATCCTTGTTTGGAATAAGGAGATCTCCCCCCCCCCCCCATTTTTAATTGAATGTTGTAATATAATGTATTACTGAATTTTACAATGCTTTTTTTTTTATACTATAACTTAGTAAGGTTGTTATTACAGATGGGCCACATGGGCAGCCTATTAGACTGCTCGATGATCATAAGAGAGGTAAGTACACTGCTCAAAAAAATAAAGGGAACACTTAAATAACATCCTAGTTAGTAATGAATGAAATATTCTCATTAAATACTTTGTTCTATACAAAGTTGCATGTGCTGACAACAAAATGACACAAAAATCTATGGAAATCACATTTAATAACCAATGTAGGCATGAATTTGGAGTCGCACACAAAATTTAAGTGGAAAAACACACTCTAGACTGATCCAATGTTCTTAAAACAAGTCAAAATGAGGCTGAGTATTGTGTGTGGCCTTCACGTGCCTGTACTAAAGCATCACCAACTCCTGGATAGTCTGTGGTGCAACGAGATGTTGGTGGATGGAGCAAGACATGATGTCCCAGATGTGCTCAATTCAGGCCTGGGGAATGAGTAGGCCAGTCCATAGATTCAATGCCTTCATCTTGCAGGAACTGCTGACACACTCCAGCCACATGAGGTCCAGTATTGTCCTGGATTATGAGGAACCCAGGGCCAACTGCACCAGCATTTTGTTCCACAAGGAGTCTGAGGATCTCATCTTGGTACCTAATAGCAGTCAGGCTAGGTCTGGCGAGCACTTGCAGGGCTGTCAGAGACAGGAACTGTCCAGAGCAGCAGCAAATTCCCATAGAAAACCCTTCCTGCTCTGGACAGTTCCTGTCTCGGACAGAGATGTCAGCAGAGAGCACTGTGTCAGACTGAAAAGAAAACAAGATTTCCTGCAGGACATACAGCAGCTGATAAGTATAGGAAGAATTAAGATTTGTAAATAGAAGTAAATTATTAATCTATATAACTTTTTGAAACCAGTTGATTTGAAAGAAAAAGATTTTCACTGGACAACCCCTTTAAGGCTGGGTACACACTACATATATTTCAGTCAGTATTGTGGTCCTCATATTGCAACCAAAACCAGGAGTGGATTAAAAACACAGAAAGGATCTGTTCACACAATGTTGAAATTGAGTGGATGGCCGCCATATAACAGTAAATAACTTCCATTATTTCAATATAACAGCCGTTGTTTTAAAATAACAGCAAATATTTGCCATTAAATGGCGGCCATCCACTCAATTTCAACATTGTGTGAACAGAGCCTTTCTGTGTTTTCAATCCACTCTTGGTTTTGGTTGCAATATGAGGACCACAATACTGACTGAAATATACGTAGCGTGAACCCAGCCTTAAAGTGTTAGAATAGAACGATCAGCCAATGATCGTTTAATCTGCTGATCTTTGTCTTTCTTACACCAAGGGTCCTATTCCACGGGCGAACAGGGCCCGATCAAAGATGTAAACGAGCGCCGAACTGCTAGATCGGCGCTCGTTTACTGTGCCTATTCCACGGCCCGACAATCGTTTGCGAGGGCTGCAGGGACATCGTTACCGATGTCCTTGCAGCCCTTGCAGCATACATTACCTAACAGGGCTTCTCCTCCGCTCCGTCTTCCTCCCCGGGTCCCGCAGCACAGCATCAACTCCGGAGCAGCCTGACTGAGCTGCCAGACCGCTCAGCCAATCGCGGTCGCGGCCAGTGATTGGCTGAGCGGCCTGACAGCTCAGTCAGCGTTACCACCATCTCAGCTCTGCCAAATCCTCAGCATTACCACCCTCTCAGCTCTGCTATATCCTTAGCATCGCCATCTTAGCTCTGCTATATCCTCAGCATTGCCACCATCTCAGCTCTGCTATATCATCATCATCGCCATCTCAGCTCTGCTGTATCATCAGCATCACGATCTCCGCTCTTCTATATCCTTAGCATTACCACCCTCTCAGCTCTGCTATATCCTCAGCATCGCCCTCTCAGCTCTGCTATATCCTCAGCATTACCACCATCTCAGCTCTGCTATATCCTCAGCATTGCCACCATCTCAGCCCTGCTATATCCTCAGCATCGCCATCTTAGCTCTGCTATATCCTCAGCATTTCCACCATCTCAGCTCTGCTATATCATCATCATCGCCATCTCAGCTCTGCTGTATCATCAGCATTACGATCTCCGCTCTTCTATATCCTCAGCATTACCACCCTCTCAGCTCTGCTATATCCTCAGCATCGCCATCTCAGCTCTGCTATATCCTCAGCATTACCACTCTCTCAGCTCTGCTATATCCTCAGCATTACCACCATCTCAGCTCTGCTATATCCTCAGCATTGCCACCATCTCAGCCCTGCTATATCCTCAGCATCACCATCTCAGCTCTGCTATATCCTCAGCATTGCCACCATCTCAGCCCTGCTATATCCTCAGCATCGCCATCTCAGCTCTGCTATATCCTCAGCATTATCACCCTCTCAGCTCTGCTATATCCTCCGCATCGCCATCTCAGCTCTGCTATATCCTCAGCATTACCACCATCTCAGCTCTGCTATATCCTCAGCATTACAACCATCTCAGCTCTGCTATATCCTCAGCATCAACACCATCTCAGCTCTGCTACTTCACCATCTTTCAGGAATAAGCATTGCATGATGGGAAATGTAGTTTCCCATCTTGGTTATAGATCGGCTTTTAGAAAAAATTATAACTCAGGAACGGCAGCAGCTAGAAAGATGGGAGACGGCTCAGTATATTAATGGTCAAAACCTGTCTGCGTTATATTTGCATTTTTGTGTTATGGCCTGTACAGTTTGTCATCACAAAGAAATAAAAAATCAAGAAAAAATGGACATCAAGTTTTAACCTTTCCTCGGCTAGGGGTCTTTTTCTATTGAAATCCACAATGGACATTTACCTGCAGGGGATTTAAAAATGTGCTTTATAGGTGAGTTTCCATGTTGAAATAATCCTCAGTGTGTGTATGAGGCTTCTACAATCTGATCTGCATGTACGGTAATCTGCTGCTGCTTTTACCTGTTCACAATCCATCCTGCCATGTGGAAATTCATCCTACATGTTTATGCAGCTGGCAAGGAGCTGCCGAAGGGAGAGCCGGCTGCAGGGGAAACCTTGTCTTTGTAATATACTTGTATCATGAACTTTGCAAAGACATTGAGTGGGTGGAAGCCCCATGTGTTATGCTTAAGCACTGCTGCAATGTTTCTGTGCAGCAGCACTCCGTATAGTAGGGAGTGGGCCCTTGAGGGAGGCAGAATATTTTTAATGAACACTATTAGGGCGGGTTCCCACTACGGAATTCTCGCGGACAATGTCCGCGGAATTCCGTCAGCTGTCCGCCCGCACATCTGGGCGCCTTTCCGCCGGCCCCATAGACACTATTCTATGGGCCAGCGTATTCCGCTATACGCTGAAAGAAGTGTCATGTCACTTTTTTTAGCGGATCGCGGAATACGCCGGCCCATAGAATGGTGTCTATGGAGCCGGCGGAAAAGCGCGTGCCCGTGCGGGCGGAAAGCTGACGGAATTCCGCGGACATTGTCCGCGAGAATTCCGTAGTGTGAACCCGCCCTTATGGGGGAGATTTATCAAACATGGTGTAAAGTGAAATTGGCTCAGTTGCCCCTAGCAACCAATCAGATTCCACCTTTCATTCCTCACAGACCCTTTGGAAAATGAAAAGTGGGATCTGATTGGTTGCTAGGGGCAATGTTTAATAAATCCCCTTCCCATATGTTGCAAAGCTGTTTTAGTATTCAGTATAAGAGATGCAAAGAGAAAATAGGTCCTAGACTGTGCCTTTACAATATGCCTTGGCTATATGACAATTAACATACAATGATCATGCAAAAGAAAATTCTTCACAGAATGTATAAATTGCAAACAGCACTACTAGCTAGGCCTGGTTCACCCTTGTATTACTGTACATAGCATTGAGCTACGTGTTGTAATGTGTATCAAGTAAACAATACAAATAAAAACAATACATATCTGACCCACAAGTCACAAATAAATGGGTCTACAATTGTTTACTTAGGATAAAGCGTTGTTCACACAACTAAAAAAAACAAGCATGCTCGAGGGTCGCTTATTTCTAGTGACCATACACCTTCAATAACTGACAGCCGGAGGTTTTTTTTTTGTCTGGCTACATCCACTCCATACACAAGAACGTTTGGCACTGCCTTTCTGCTCCTTTTCTCCAGCTCGTACAGTCTTGATAGACAGCGCCAAGCACTGTGCATGAACAGTGCCTGCATGCACCTGCAGTGTGCTACCCTATTGTTCCCTGCATCATCAATTACCGTGGATGTGTCAAGATTTACATTACGGCTACGTTAACACTATGTAAGTTCGGCAGAAATCACGGCCGCTGTTACAACGCCCGTGATTCCTGTGGTACTTGCGTAGTGCTGCAGGCTGAGGGATTCCCGGCCGGAGTGTATACACATGGGAGGAGATTTATCAAACATGGTGTAAAGTGAAACTGGCTCAGTTGCCCCTGGCAACCAATCAGATTCCACCTTTCATTCCTCACAGACACTTTGGAAAATGAAAGATGGAATGTGATTGGTTGCTAGGGGCAACTTAGCCAGTTTCACTTTACACCATGTTTGATAAATCTACCCCATAGTATACACTCCGTCCGGGATCCCTAGCGGCACCGTAGAAAACTGACATGTCAGTTTTCTGCGGCCGCTATTCAGCGAATAGCGGCCACAGAAAACCCGATCAGTGCACACTATGGAGCGTGCAGAAGAGGACCGCCTAGAAAACTGGGATACAGCCTATGGCTATGGCTGTATCCTAGTTTTCCAGGCGGTCCTCCGGCTGTATCCACGGAGTTGGAAGACAGCGGGAATCATTGCAGAGAGTTCAGGTTCGTACGAACCCGAACCTCAGCAGGTTTGGACCATCCCTATTCCTAAGATACTGTGTATTAGTACACACTTTTTTGTCTTTTCAGTTGGCGTGTTTTTTTTTTTTTATTTAAATTACAGTGGTACCTTGGTTTAAGAGTAACTTGGTTTAAGAGCGTTTTGGTTGAAGAGCTCACAGTTTTTCAAAATTGTGACTTGGTGTAAGAGCATTGCTTTGGTTTAAGAGCTCCCTGTACTGGGTGGGAGCGCGAATGGAGGAGGGGCATGGTCTGCATAGCGGGGTCTTACAGCCCTGTACTCTGACCCAGGAAGTCTCCCTCACCTTCCAAATCATAGCAGATCCACTTCAGGCTGGGGCTTGCATCAGGGGACAGGACTGTGGAGGTAATCTCTCCATAGCTGTAACACCTCTCTCCCTGGACAGAGAGTGCTGCTATACTGTGCCCACATCTGTCCTGCTCATTCCTTCCTGCTCCCTGCAGTCTCTGTCCGCCCTTGTGTTTCCCATCCTCTCTATTACTGTACAGTAATTTATAATATCACATATTCTGCTGTTTCTGAATGTTTGTTTTCTTTGTTTTACATGTTATTCAGAATAATAAATCATTATTTTGGGGGGGTGGAACCAATTGTCTGCATTTCTATGATTTCTTATGGGAACATTTGCTTTGGTTTAAGAGTGGATTTGGATTACAAGCGCGGTCCCGGAACAAATTATGCTCGTAATCCAAGGCACCACTGTACTGATCATGTGATTTCAAGGATTTCTATGGAAAAATGTGAGAAAAATAAGCCAAAAAACCCATACACATTTACACATGTATTTTAAATATAGATTTAATAGAGAAAAAAACAATACAAACTAGTTGATCATTTTGGTAAAACTAAAACTTATCCAAAACAATAAAAAAAACACAAAAACCATTGTAGGTGTACTTTTCCTTTTTACCCCCAGCTAACATCTAGATGCAACATCAAAGAGTCACCCAATGCATTGTTTTTTCCTGAAAAATGTTGTGTGTGGAAAGGAAGTCTAATATATTTAATGACAACTTATCTGGCTTTGTTTTTATACTTAATAATGAGATGTAATGTCATTGTACATTTCTTACATGGTGTTATCTGCTTGAATGGTTGAAACTGATGCAGTTCACAGTTACATGAGTGGTTAACTTCTCCCAGTTCCTGTAATGCTCTGCTGGTGTGATCATGGACATGAAACCCTAGTACAGTATACTGCCATGCTAATGGATGATTTCAGGAATTACTGGTGTCAGCAAAAGCCATTTACGCTATAATGTGTTATATCATGCTGCCAGAAAATGCTTGAAATGCAGCAGTACAGCAGCCGAACTTGCTTCGCTGATAGTGTGCAAATACTTTAAAGTATCTGAAAACCCTCAGATCTTATTGTGTATTATTTTATAAGACCTTGCACACACTTTGTTTCAACCAAATGTATTATGGTTTTACTGGCCAGGCAGGCTGAAAAAGAGAAGTTGTAGTCACCTGTCATAATTTCCTGGGATACTGTTCCAGAAATGCCTGATTCTCATTGCATACAACTTTTCAGTAATATCTCAACAGAAGGAAACGGACATTTTTTGTCTGAGACGTGTTACCACAGTTGCCAGGTACAAAGGTACTCCTTTGTGTCGAGGCATAACCGAGAAGTGGTAAGTGGCGGGGACCAGGTACCATTGGAATAGTGGCGGCAAGGAATCTCAGTCTGTGACTGCTGTTTTTTTTTTCTTTTTAAGCCTAGGCAATATCAAGCAAAACAATAAAATCCAGGATATCTTCTGTAGGCTTTAATAAAAGCCCCAAAATACTAAGTGTGAACATGGCTTTCTCCTGCATGCTGCTGCATTACTACATGCTTGATACCATGGACTAGCGGATGGAGCTATAAATCTGGGACATTTCAGTGCGGTCACCAGACTAATCTGTTACTAGAACGCTTTTTCCTCTGCATGACATTCTTCTTTAGTGCTAAGGAAGAGGGAAGTAAACTGGGAAATGCCAGACATACTGCCTTGTCCGGAGTTACTATTGTGAAGACTTTTGTTTTCCTCTGTATTCTTGACCTGTGGCCAGATTCTGCTGCTTTGTTCTAAGTTCAGACTAAAGCCTTGCGGTGAGATCTGCTGTCTGCAATGTAAGTAGTGAAGAAGAGGAGTCCAGCTCTACAACACTATAGTCAATGTATAGCTACTTACAGTATATGGCCCATTGCAAATAAAAAGTACCCCTATAAAAATAAACATGGTGGCTAACACGAGCTGGAAGAAAACCATTGCTCACCTTTTTATGCTCTATAGCTTCTTGCAAAATGCAGGAGAGATATATAAAAACTAGTTGCCTAGTCATTGGTCAGGTCTCGGCTTACAGATTATTGTAATCAAAGTGTTGTGTGTTTTTTTTTTTTTGTTTTTTTTTTTGTTTTTTTGCTCGTGCACATTATTTATCATGTATACTGCTGGTATTGTATTAGTCAGTTGACTTTCCCTTCTCCTTGTGTTGTACTCATTTTTACCAGCAATCCCAGTGATTCCATTCCCTGGAGCAGCTGTCACCTTTTTACTAGGATAGAAACAAGGCCATGACTCAGATGCACTGATTTCCTGGGTAGATCCCCATGATGTGGTGTACCAGTGGCTGACTGCATATGTTCACGTTGTGTAAGGTTAGGCTGTGTTTATTAAGATTCAGGGTGGGACTGCTCAGATTTCCTTTTAGGAAGTTGGCTTTAGGGTGTCTCAGTGTTAGAGGCTGATTGCTTCATTGAGCTTCACACTACAGAGGAGGGAGCGACTGTGCGAAAGTTCTGTCAGTGTCTTCTCACTCTCATCAGAGAGCAGCTCCGTGTTGGGGCTACTTCAAGCTACTCTATGGTCTTTGGAAACCTTTTCCTCACTTAAGGACGTATTCCGACCTACATGAAGCCCAAGGTGAGTAGGATGTCTAAAAAAAAAAAAACTGTGTGCGAGAATAGCATATGTATCCCTGTGTGTGTGTGTTTTTTTTTTTTTTTTATAACTCTACTGGTTTTTAGTTTATTAAGGTCATTAAGTATTGCATGGGATCTGCTATGTCTTTTAGGGTCTGTTCACACACAGGAAACAATCTGAGTTTCTCTGCATGATATCTGCACCCAGTGCTGTACATGTGATTCTGCAGATTTTACCACAGATTTGGTTCTTAAGATTTGATGTTGTCCCCAGTAATAAAGGAAACAGTGAATATTAAAACTGTGATTACATTGCAGATATTACCTTTACATTTCCTAGCATTATATCAACATCATGTACATCAAACAAATCCTTATTTATTCAGTAGTGGATTTTAAGTCATTGGTTACATATAAACTTACCATTCATTACCATTTTGTGGCTCTGCACTTTTCTTCCTGACTACTGATGTTACTAGATGAGTTTGTTTCTTCACATTTTCTGCCTGTGACATTTTATTGTTGGAAGAAAAGCTTTGCAAGAGTTGTTCATATCACAGGTGGCCCCTATGCCCCCCACTGCGACTGAAGTATTCTGACCTGGGGGCACATTGGTTACTAGATCAACAAGAACTAGGAGTTAACACCTGTGGCTCCTAGAACTGTGCTCTTTCTTGTATTATCTTTGGCAACAGAGTGTTTTAGATAAATTTCATTGACCTTTTTCATTGCTCTAGTATAGTTTGGTTTGTTTATTCACCAAACTATAAGATAGAAACTATTAAGGTTGGAGGAGTTGACATTTTTTACCGGGGTTCCCTTTGGTCCTTTACCGTATTTAGCTGGTAGGTTACCGTATTTGATCTAGTTATTGAATGATTGTTCTAAGGAAATATTAATTTGAGGTATGTTCACACATAGCATATTTGCTGTGGATTTAATTATGCTTGAAGATTCATTATAAATAATTGAACATAACCTAATATCCACAGTATAAACACTACACGTGAACATACCCTTAGCATGTATTGTGATTACATCTAGCAGAGTGCAGATAAACATAAATGCATCTGCTTCTCCTATTTTGGCATTATTTTTACCACAGATTTGGTTTTAGAAAAAAAAAAAAAAAACGGATTAGTGCCAGTCATTGCAAAGAGTAAAATTTGCAGCCAGTCAGGAACTAAACTGCATCTAAACCCAGGTGTAAAATAGTCATTTTGTGCGCCATTTATGTCCAGTTATAGCCGCAGCGTAAGATTACATGTCACAGATTAGCTGAGAACTCCGCTATCTTTAGTGCATGTGGATAGGGATTTCATCAGCATTGTCTGCAGGGGAAAAAAATATGTATAATATGGATAGCCTGTACTCTCAATTGGCTATCAATATAAGATTGATGGGGTCCAGCACCAGGCACCTCTTTAGTCATCTGTTTAAGAGGGCCACGACATGCAAACTTTGTAGCTGTACTAAAAGTGTCAATCCAAGGTGTCTGTCAGTGACTTTTCCTTTTTATTGAGCCAAGTATGCATGTGTGTGTCGGGCTCAGTAGGAAAAGCTGTCTGCCCGCAAAGAGTTCGGCCTATCTGAAGTATATGACACCTATAATTACAGGTTGGGAGTCCTCCTCCAGCCCTCTCCATTGTATCCAATAGGCTTTTGTGTATACACGATTGCCATGTAGTTTGGGAAAAGATTCGGCATCACTCAGTATTTATTGCTTGGCGTTTGTATAGCCGCCAGTCACTAAATAGAGTACGTGTTGGGAATCTATTTAAGTCAGAATAATTCCTTTTGTTGTACATTTACATAGAGGAAGCCCAGACTTGTCACGTCCTGAAGGTTTATGACACTTTGGAGATTTTGCCTTCTGTAAATGACCTTTGCCGTGTGTATGTTAGGGAATGGTTTCTCTGTCGTCGTATGTTTATTATCCTATAATCCAGCAGCAATCTTCATAATGACATGCAAAGCTTCAGATTTTATGTGTCATTTATTGTCACGTAATTCAACCCCATTGCATTTACTATATACAATTTATTGTCTTGTAAAAGTCATTTTATTGAATTCACTTGGGTTCACAATGTACCAGGGTTAAGTGTAGCATCCTAGGTCTAAGTACAATTATATTCACCTTTCCGTCTGTTTTGCTTGTACATTGTAGAAATTCAGGATGAAGGACGGCATTGTTTTAAAAACATGTTTTTCAGGAAACACTTCTGTTATTAATATTCCATTGTCTACTATATTTTGTGTCATCGAATAGTTTTTGGTTATAGTAAACTATGACATGAGATTGTTATAGTTATTGAGGCAATGCTAATGGCCTACATTTATGTTAATAAATAAGTGTATCACTCGTGACATACCTAGATTTCCCTTTTTGGGTTATTTCATTCACTAAGAAAAAGAAGAGGGAACTGGTATAAGGTTTCTTGAAAATTGTTCTTATTCTTCCTATAGAATGTGTTCCTGTGTTATTTTTGGAATTTTTTTTATTAAGTGGGCTCAGTAGTTAGCAGTGTGCTGGGATCCTGCATTAGAATTCAAAATAAAATCTGCTTGGAGTTTGTATAATCATGTGTTCTTGTGGATTTTCTCCAGATCCCAAAACATACATGGATTTAATGCTTCCTAACTTTTGACATGTGTTTTATTAAAATGTCAGGACAGGGAGTATGGATTGAGCTCAGCTACTGGCTAGTAACTGCAGCTGACTCCCAACATCAGCAGCCAGGATTGGTGATAACTCAGATTCCAGCTATTAAACTGTGTAGATGCCACAGAGCAACCAAAGCATTTAAGAAGTTAGGTTTTAGGCCATTCATTGCCTACTGATGCATTCTTGAGTTGCTTAGTTGCAGTGATAATCTTTCTGTTTAAATGGATCCTAAGGCATCTAGAAAGTCCAATATCTGCAGCCCATGATGAGATATAAAAACAGAGAAAAATGCAACAGCAATGGCAAGATTGTAGACCCACTACAGACAGGATAATAGTTAAAAGCAGCTCTCCCAACTGCCAAAAAAAATTTCCCACAAAAATAATGAGGCTCTTGGTAACCATTTGCAAACAGTGTAAACCACCCCACCATAATAAGGTGGCCTCATGCTCGGGGCAGACCCTACACTGTACTGTGGCCTCTCCATGGCGTACAATACGCCTATGCTCTGGGCATGCAAGATCCGTCTTTTACCTGAAAAAATAATTGCACCACCTGGGTGGCATGGGTGGAGTGCACGACCAAGCAGAGGCAGCCACTCCATCCATGTGGGACACAGAAAAAAAGACAAATTTGGTCAGCTCTCCTAGAACACCATTCACACTAGGCAGCCTCATTATTTTTGTGGGAATTTTTTTTGGGCAGTTTGGGGGGCTGCTTTTAACTATTTTCATGTCTGTAGTGGGTCTGTATCTTGCCATTGCGGTGAGCTGTTGCATTTTTCTGTGTTTTTGTGTTTGCAATTTCAGCCATAGCAACGCGCTCCTGCCTAGTATGAATGGTGTTCTAGGAGAGCTGACCAAATTTGTCTTTTTTTCCATGATGAGATATAACTTGTGATATTCCTCTGATCATTTCCTAGATAGTGGATGGAGAAGAATGTATTTGGAGGTTCTTCTGTGGACAACTTTGCTTATTTAGAGGAATTGCTGTGTTTATCCTGGTAATAAACTGACTGTCTTTTTGTATGCACACCTTTAGGAGAAGTTACCTTCATATGGAATAGCAACTGCATTTATTCTCGGTGGTATCCAGCCATAAGAATAGATGTGCTCTGACAGTTTTGTCCCTGTTTGACCTGTTACATTCACCATATGGTGAAAGAAAGAAAGAGCTTAAAATAGGGATAATTGATCCCTTTGCTAAATGGATGACGCATAAGATGCATGATAGAAATAAGTAGTGGATCAGGGTCTGTCCTATGCAACGTTCAGCCTGTTTTACAGAATTTGTACTTGTTACAGGGGTGCACCGTGTCATTTATAGTGTGGCATACAAAGATCATTCTTTTTTTTTCTTTCTTTCTAGCATTCTCTGTATTTAAATACCCCCCCCCTTTTTATTTCAAATGATGGTAGAAAGATATTCTATGACTGAATTACCTGGTCTTGTGTTTTCAATAAAAGAAGTAGAAATTGAATTTAATTTTTAACACTGAAGCAAGATCATTTATAATATGATCAAGGAAGTTTGATGTTCATACTCTTAATAGAGCCTCAGGCTTTTGGACCTAGAAAATTGGTTTGCTTCCACTTTTATAACAGCAAAGTGTCACTGACCCAAATCTTGCACCCATTGACTTTAAATGATGTAGAAAATGATTGGTTTATTTATATTAACCACAGGTCCTCTTTAAGGGGTTTATCCAGAATTAGAAAAACAGATGTTTGTTTTGGTTTTTTTTGTTGTTTTTTTTTTAGAAACAGCTCCACTCTTGTCCTCAGTTTGAGTGTAGTATTGCAAATCTGTTCAATCGAAGTGAATGGAGCTGCATACCACACACAACCTGAGAACAGGGTGGTGCTGTCTTGGTAGGAAAGCAACTAGATGACCCCTTTTAAGTCATCTTGTTGACTGCAGAGCATCGTCCAGTATATTTCCTTGTTCTGGAAGAAGCAAGACATGTAGTCTTGCATTCTCAATGCTGTCATCAGTAAGGCCGGGTTTACATATGTCCGGCGGTGCGGCGGCGTTTCCCGCCGGAGGGAAACGCATCTTTGAACTGATCCCATTGTTTTTAATGGGATCGTTCAAAATGTGCGGCGGTGAACTAGTGGCCGCCGCATCGCCGGACCGTCGGTGCGTTAGGACGCATCTTGCAGCGTCCTGGCGGATCGCCGCTCCGGTGATGCGGCGCAGCACCAATACAATCGAATAGAGCGCCGGATGCCTCGCCGGGCAGGACGCATGCCGTTCGGCTCTGGCATCCGGCGTTCAGTCAAATAGTAGCACAAAATAAACATATATCTCCCCCTGTGTGCTCTCCCCCTCCCCTATAGTCCCCCCTTGGTCCCCCAGTAGTATATCACCCCCCCTGTTTCTCCTCCAGTAGTATATAGCCCCCCTGTTGCCCCCCCAGTAATATTTAGCTTCCCTGTGTGCTCTCCCCCAATTAGTATACAGCATTGCTGTGCGCTCTCCCCCAATAGTATATAGCCCCCCATGTGCGCTCTCCCCCTCCCATATAGCCCCCCTGTGCGCTCTCCCCCTCCCATATAGCCCCCCTGTGCGCTCTCCCCTTGTAGTATATAGTCCCCCTGTGAGCTCCCCCAATTAGTATATAGCCCCCATGCGCTCCCCCGCAAATCCCATTGAAAATGACAGGAAAACATACTGGGGAAAAAAATGTCAACTGATGAGCGCAACTTGTGACAACTGATGGGAACTGATGGAAACTGATGGCAACTGATGGTTTTTAATGAAAAGACGGATAGAAAAACTGATGACAACTGATGCATTTTTGGCATCAGTTGTGACATCAGTTGTGGTCAGTTTTTAGGCAAAAAACGCAACTGATGCCAACTTATATATGTAAACCCAGCCTTAGTTTTGCTTAGTAAAGCATTTACATGTAGGGTCTACTGAGTGCTGGCCAGTTACAGCTGCCATTATCAATCTACCCAGAAAAATAGACTTTAGTAAGGTAAATTATAGGAAGGAAAAAAGCACATGACAATTGTCTACCAGATTTTGTTGTGGAGCTTTATTCCAGCCTCAGTGAGCGCACCATATCGATGTAGCCTGTTTTGACAGTTGCACAGAACTATGCGTCTCATGTGAGCAGATGGTAGAGCTCACGTGAATCATTGACGACATGTCCTCTACTTGTTTTGCTGAAGTATTTGCAATAAATAGGTCATGCACATAGATTTACAGAAATAAAGGTGTCCTCAAACATTGTATTTATAGCAGGTCTATTGACAGGACTAGGAGAATCTTGTAACTGGTTGGTCGGTTGGGCTGGTTGCAGTCCTGGGGTCGGTCCATCTTATTTCTTTCAGGACATTTGCTTTATTATTGCTTTGACCTCTAGGAATAGCAGCCCGGATGATCTCCTAAAGTGCATCCAAGCCTTGTTGTCTAGGAAAACTTGTCCTGAAAGTCAGTCTATAACTTATGTCACATATACACATTTTTAGTATTTGTCATTGTTTAGGGTTATTTATATGGATATGCACTTTTTTCTTTTTATTGCATTGTATGAATTCTATTAAATAAACATTTTACCAACTTAAATTTTGAGGGTTTTTTTGTATGTCTGTGGCCCTATTCACCTCATGTTTCCACTGTCCACCAACATTCACTGCTGTGTATACCAGAGTCTATGTTGAGCCAGTTTGTTTAATTTATTAGGTAGAAAAGTTCAGAAGATCATATTTTCCTGCCCCACTTTACTCCTCCATACGTTTCATTTGTAAGAGAGAGAGTGGCGTAGACGATTCCTCTATTGTATTTCACAAATAAAACGTATAACGTGCAAAGCAGGTTAAGCATAGCGACAAATAGACTACTACGTTTGATACCCTATGGGCACGCTGCGGTATACGGATGAACACCTTATTGCTAATATTCTCTTATAGGCATGGTGTAGGGAAGACTTCTGGTTTATTTATAAAAGGAACCGTACAAGTGGAAAACACCTTTCCATAATCTGTTTTATACAACAAAGTCTTGACTTGGCGCTCTGCTCCCTGTACCTTACCATTATGAATACATTCCCTTTGCTCGTAGATTTTCTGAAGATTTTTTTTCTGACATGTCTGTGTCTAGAAATAATCCACTCTGGATAGTATGTAACGCTCTGTAGTACACAGGAATTGCTGTCACGTTGTACATTTTTAACAAGCTGCTGTTCTGCCATGGGAATCTACACCTTGTAATTTATCCCGATAAGAAGATGATATGACAAAGAAACGGGTCCTGGTCAAGTCAGTTAAATGATGTCTCAGCTCCTATGGGTCATTGAGAAAGCTGTTTTCTTATCAGCCCTGTCTCCCTGGGCTAGTTATACAGCCTGGATGAATCCTTGAGGTGACTTGGAGAAGGAAGAACTGGTGTTATTTTCTGTAGAAATCTAACAAAAGAAAAGAGATGTAAGTGGTCATGCCAGCATATCAGCCACTCTTATTCTAGTTTCTGTTTTAATGGGCTATAAATATTCATTGTGATGATGCTTGGAGGGATGTTCACATTACTTTACTACAGGAGAATAGTTCAAGGGGAGGTAGATGATACCGGAAGGCTGCTTCTTAGAATGTATAACTATACATCAGAGGCATGGACTATGTTTGATGCAAACTCACTGCCTTTTTCTTGCATTTATGGACATCTTTACAAAGTATACGCAGTAGGATTACGTTACATTATAACATATGGATTGTTACCAATATAGAACAAAAAATAACAAAACATTTCATATTTTGTTGTTGATTTGGGGGAAAGGATGTGGCCTTTACAGGGCATCATCTTCTACCTCTCCGAGTATTTTTTTTAACACTTCTATACTATATAGGCAAAGTTGACATCATGTTTGGTTTGTGCCCTGGCCATACACCTTTTGTTTGTGGGACACCGTTTACTACATGCTTATGCCCCACAGATAAACATATATGATTGTAAAACTAACCAAAAAGTAGTTACAAGTAGACAAATTTTATCTTCAGTATTAAAATCCATATTATACATTGTAATCCTTAGTCCATGGGGGATAGTTATTGAATTAGACCTCGCCCCCATCTACCCCGCCAGATTTACTAAGAGGCGCACACCTCTTAGTAAATCCGCCAGGACCTACGCTTGCCAGACAGCCGATGCAGAAATATATACCTGTTCCTTGTGTAAATCATGATAAATTAGGCAAGCAGGCTGTACACATGGAAAAGGAGCACACCAGGGGCACATTTATCAACTGGCTCGCTCCAATCCTGCCCATTGCAGAGAAAATCTAGCTGTATATTTCAAGGTGATCCTGCCACAGATGATGTGTACCATCCAAATGTACTCTAGAGATTTTTTTTGTTTTCTTTTCTTTTTTAATTAATTGGTGTCAAAAAGTTATACAGATTTAAAAGTTACTTTTATTTAAAAAAAACCAAGTATTCCCTCATTAGCTGCTGTATGACCTGCATGAATTGGGGTGTTCTTTCCAGTCTGACACAGTGCTCTCTGCTGCCACCTCTGTCCATGACAGGAACTGCCCAGAAGCAAATCACCATAGAAAAGCTTTCCTGCTCTAGACAATTCCTGTCACGGACAGAGGTGGCAATAGGGAGCATTGTTTCAGACTGGAAATAATACACCCCTTTCTGCAGGGCATACAGCAGCTGATAAGTACTTGAAGGCTTAAGATTGTTAATAGAAAAAAAATTACAAATCTGTGCTGAAAATCTTTTGCAGGAGCGTAGTTCATTTTAGCTATACCTGCCAATTTGGTGGGTAAGGCTAACCATCTGTTGTGTATGAGGATGACTTTCTCCCAGTGCAGATATTTTAAGGGAAGGTCAACAGGCTTGATCCTTTTGTTCTCATACTAGGCAAGCTGCCACTTGAAGTGTATGGCAGCACTTTTTTCTCCCACTACGTTCAGAACAAGAAATATATAGGGGTGGTTGGGAGGAATATGTATAGACAGCCTTGTACGGGTCTGTAACCCCTTACATGCTTCTGCCTCAAATTGTGTGTCATTCTTGCAGTATGATACACGTGTGCGTACACGTGATTTGGACATTTCTGGTTGGTGTTTCTAGTGACTATAGTAATAGTAGCCGTAGGAGTAATGAATGATTTTTAAGCCACAACTTATGAATCGAGTCTCCCATGTGATTCAGTGAATGAAGTGTTCTGTATTCTAGCAGGAAGGTTTTATTTAGCTGTGCTCTGCTTTGTGTGCCATGTAATTGTGTGCTCTGGTTTTGTCTTCTGCGATGATTGATATTCCCCAAGTTCGTTAAGCAGCAGCAGCAGGCACCCTATGTTATGTACGTTGTTCTCGGTTTCTATTTTTTCTGCCTTCATATGAAAAGTGCTCTTCTGGGATTTTGAACAAAACAAGGGAGTTTATTACCAGAAGGTTTTCTTCGCCCGCAGGCAAACTAAGCTCTACAAGTAAAACTCCAGGAACTGAAAAATGACTAGCAGCAGACAGAACATGACAAGTGAAGTGCGCCGCAGCATATAAACGCTTTGTCGGGGATTAGATGAAATGTCTCTGTGCCTTATGCTTATTCAGGCTGGCCATGTTTTTTCTCTTTTTTTCCCTTTTCTTCCTTAATATGGTCCAAGACTACCAAAAGACTTAGAAGTAAGGTTTTAAATTGCAAATAATAGTGCAATGTGTTTTTGTTGTCTTGGTGGATTATTTGTATCCCATATAAAGCTCCTTTTATGCACAGCAATAGTAATGATTTGTTTGTTTTTGAACGATTGTAACAAGATTTCTTTACTGTAAATGGACAAAATTTTAACAGTACAACTGTTCAACTTAATCGATACCTACATACCCGAGAATTAACGCCAGTGCTGTAATATCAGTAATCTTAATGTGACATTTAGGACACTCTGCTCACAGCTTCTAGGAAAGACATAGCCAGATGACTGTGCCACCACCAGCTAGGACACTTCTCCCCAAAATGTTCATCTTAGAGGTTTGAAAAAGTGCCATTGCTTATTGAGATCCCCCTCTATTAGCTTGCAAAGCCACAAAGCTGTTTCTTTAGCAAAACCAAGATTGTGATCATGACAGAATGCTTTGTGATTCCCATTTAGGGTACCTTCACACACACCGGATCCGCAGCGGACTTAACGCTTTGCAGAGTTTGCAGCGAAATCCGCTGCAGATCCTGGCAGTGTGAAGATCTATGTGGTTACATAGCCGCAGGGGAATTTTTATTCCATTGCGGATATGTAACCCGGCCCCTTTACCCCCTGCAGCCCGCAGCCACCGGCCCGGAGCATACATTACCGGCTCGGCGCCGTGGCTGTGTGTGAGGCTTCTGGCTCCTGTCGGTCCCCATCAGCCAATCAGTGCTGCCGTGCACTGATTCGCTGATTGGGAGCCAGGAGCCTCACACACAGCCACGGCGCCGAGCAGGTAGTGTATGTTCTGGGCCAGGGGTTGCGGGCGGCAGGGGGTTAAAGAGGCCGGGCCACATACTGGCAGCAGAATGAAAATTACGCTGCGGGTATGTGACCCATTCAACTTCACAAACTCGCAGCGTGAAATCCGCTGCAGATCCAGTAAGTGTGAAGCTACCCTTTGGGTGCAGCATGTATAGTGGGTTCGCTGCAATGATGGCTCCATCTGCCATAACGAAATCCTTAGAGACTGTTAGAGCTACATTGGCCCTCTTCAGTTATTTTTGTTAGCTTTTTTTTTTTTTTTTTTAATAGCAGTGTGAAGAGTCCTCAGGTGTTCCATGCTTTAGGGCCCTATTCCACGGGACGATTATCGTTCAGATTAACGTTAAGTCGTTCGAATCTAAGCGATAATTGTTCGGTTGAATAGCAGTTAATGATTAAGGACCGAACAAGAAATCATTGATCGTTTAATAAGACCTAGACCTATTTTTAACGTTGCTCGTTTACATTGAATAAGACGTCATTCGGTCCTTCGCAGTAGTGACGAACGCAATAGCGATGACAAGACGACCGCAAGAACGATCATAAGTAACTATTATCGTTCCATGTAAATGGGTGAACGATTTCAGGTCTTTCGCAATAGCGGTCGTTTGGATCGTTTATCGTTAACAATTATGCGAACGATAATCGTCCCATGGAATAGGGCCCTTAGACTAGGTTTACATCTACATTTGAGCTCTCCTGCCCATTTCTGTTTGGTTGTTATGTTGAGGTACGAGGAAAGAAGAAATATATCCCACTGACTTCAATAGGTCAGATTTTGTCTCTGCACACGTTTGTTCTGTTATTCCAGTGGAGATTAAAACATGGAGTAATCTCTAAAAGAGAATGTATATTTAAATTATACCATTAAAGGTCTATGGTGATAGTTGTAAAGGGAAGGTTGCTCAGTTTGTATCCGTTTTGTTAGGCTCCATTCACCTACATAAGCGGATCAGTTCAAAATGGAGGATGTGGCTTTATTGTGATTCAAGTGTATACCATAGAGGTTGGGGACTGTAGTGTCCACTTTGTCACACAGTTAATCAGTCACCTTCTATTTTAAGATGTGAGGCTATCATAGATTCCTGGCTAAACTGTGCTGATGGAGTGCAATTGTGAAATGCCAGAGAGCTGTATCCATCACCCCAGGGCCCTTTGTAATATTGAATAGTCTAGACACAGTGGGATGTTGTCACGTCCACTGGTCTCGCTGAGATTGAGACCCTTGTACTAGGCTGGTTTAATGATTTCTTTCGGGGAAGGGTCATTATTTGCCGTCTCTTTCTACACTGAGACAAATCATTCCACTTTTATTAGTTGTGGGAGTTTCTGCACTTTCCTCCCTGTTCTGCTGGCCAAATGTAATATCCCCACATAAATGAAGTTTAACCCTCTCTGTGCTTGGTAAATGTACAGCCTCTTGCACATTATTAAGATTGACTGTATCTTTGTTAGAAATCTACACCAGTCCATGATCTGTATTTAAAGATTGGCAAATAAAACCACTGTTACTTAATAAGTGCCAGTTCACACTTAGTAATAAACGCCAATTCCTCACTGAAAATTCAACCCAAAAATATAGCGCAGAGCCAAATTCCAGAGTTGAATAGAATTTGCGCTCTTCAGTTCACACAGCGGAATTTCAACACAGAATTTTCTGCCAGAAGAATTGACATTCCCCTGGCGGAATCCCATTGTAATTAATCTAGCAGTGAGTTTCTGCTCTGAAATTTTTCAGCATGGAATGTTTGCAGAAATTCAGCGCGGAATTTGCAAAAATTAAAGAATTTGGCGGAATTCTACCAGAGGGTATTCCGGGCAGAACACTTTCTGTGCGGGGAATTCCACCAGAATACTTTCCTCCCAAAACACTTTGCTTTGCTGTCAGATGACTCTGGTGGCAGTTTATCTCTGCATTGACAAAGGATCAGTCAGTTAAAATTCAACATGCCGGATCCTTCTCTCCGCTGACATGCGGCCTGGTCATGGTACAATCAGCAGGTTCAGCTAAGGGCCCTATTCCACCAAACGATTATCGTTTGCATATCATTAACGATTAACGATGTCAAACGACCACTATTGCGAAAGACCTGAAAACGTTCACTCATTTCCATTGAACGATAATCGTTACTTATGATCGTAATTGCGATCGTTTTTTCTTCGCTATTTATTCGCTATTGCATTCGTATCTATTGCGAACGACCGAACGATGTCTTATTCAACGCGAACGATTTGCGAACGAGCAACGATAAAAATAGGTCCAGGTCTTTTAAAGCGATCAACGATTTCTCGTTCGGTCGTTAATCGTTAACTGCATTTCAACCGAACGATTATCGTTTAGATTCGAACGATTTAACGATAATCTGAACGATAATCGTCCAGTGGAATAGGGCCCTAACTCTGTGTATGATTGCTTTTTAAGGGATCATTCAGCAGAGTTTCACTGCACATTTCAGACTGACTGTCCATTCATTGAATATGAAGCTATTGAAGATAGGGCCTTATATTCTTTCTTCTGTAGTTACATAGCAAGTAAATAGAGCAGTGGTCGAGCAGGCACATACTTTCCAATAACTTGGGGTACAAAAGACCCTTGTAATCTTGCTATATCCCCTCTTAATATAATAAAAGATTTCTGGGCAAGTTGATGCAACAGTAATTTGCAAAAGAATTTTTTTTTGCAATGGAACAATGAATAGCAGCACAGTGAATTACCAGGAATAAGTGGGAAACACTTATCATTATACAGTTTGGAACAATCATACAGCCGTGGTCATACTGCTAAACGTGATAGATATCGTGCAGTAAAGTAAACCAAGCGTATATAGGGTGTAGACTAGGGGTGCTGGGACCTTCTGCTTGTTTCTCTGTTTCTACCCCAATATTTCCTACTGAAAGGAGGATTCTGTCAACCCCAGCCACAGGCTGAGGGTAAATTTCATCCACAAATACACTTATACATATATTAAAGTAAATTTGTCAGCTGTATACTGTGCTCAAAGCTCTAGTGTTAAAGGGACAATGCCCAGCCTCAGTATGCATGTTTGTGAATATTGACAGATGAAAAATAAAAAGAGCACTAAAAACAACTAATGTAAATATCCCCCTAATTCCCAGACTAAAGCTTTTATTGCGGATACCAGGGGACTGCAGGATGCATTACATTTCTGGATGCTCATTTCCATTTAATTTCTGCACTGATCCTGCACACCTATATCACTCTTGATTTACTTTATGGGGGACCCACTGAGTTGATTGTATGCTGTCACATTACTCCAGAGATGAAATGCTGTGCCTGTATCTTGGCATGTTTTCTGTGTGGGCGGCTTCAGGGATGGTCGTGCATTTAATACTGTCTTGATTACCCCTAATAATGCCCTGCAGGCATGAACTGATTCCAATGAATACAAAGTAGAGACAACCATACGTTAGAAACATATTTATTTACACCCAGATGTTTCCTGAAAATGGAATTGCAGCTTAATCTCTCTATTGAAGGAAATAATTGCCTGATGACACATTGAGCGTGTTAATAGGAACGTGGCCGTACAGTAGAATAGAGATCAATGAGATTGCTTGAAGTTTTTTGTGCCCATGGATTCTGGAAGTCACATGCACAACTGTTTATTGATTTACATTAAGTGGAGAATGAATGGTGACATGAAAGTGGTGGTTCAGTTTTCTATTTATAATGTATATTTTGGTGTTACCAGATGACAGCAGATGACAGCATCTTCTATCTTATGATTTAGAATTCTGTTACTGTTTATGGCTTTATTTCTTTAAAGCGATACTGTATCCACCAACCCACTCCCCCAAACCGCTGGTACCGTCTGTTTGATGACAGTAAGTCCTTCCCGGTCTTGTGCCTGGTGCCTTGGTTAGGGTAAAAGACTATCTTTTAATCTGCAGCAGCTGAGTCAATGTGGCATGGCTTAGAGGGGCCTATTTCACGGGAGCTATAATCGGCCCGATTCGGCCGATTATCACTCGGCGGAATAGAGAGAACGATCAGCCGATGATCGTGTCATTGGCTGATCCTTCATTTAGGTTCAAACCTAAAATTGTCGTTCGCCACCAGCGCATCGCTACGGTGGAATAGCGGTGCGCGGTGGCGACCGACGATCCAAGCAGCATAGATTACCTAGCAGGGCTTCTCCTGCGCTCAGTGTTCCTCCCCGGGTCCCGCGCTCAGCATCAACTCCGGAGCGGCCTGGCTGAGCTGTCAGACCACTCAGCCAATCACAGGCCTGGACCGCCGTGGCCACTGATTGGCTGAGTGATCTGACAGCTCAATCAGGCCGCACCGAAGCTGATGCTGCGCCGTGGGACCCGGGGAGAAAGACTGAGCGCAGGAGAAACCCTGCTAGGTAATCTATGCTGCAAGGGCATCGGTAACTATGTCCCTGCAGCCCTCGCAAAACAATCTTCGGGGCTGTGGAATAGGCCCAGTAAACGAGCGCTGATCTAGCAGATCAGCGCTTGTTTTCATCGTTGCTCGGCCCGTGGAATAGGGCCCTCAGATTGTCTGTAATAGGTTTGCGAAGCCTCTCCTTTCTTCCTCCCCTCCCTCCTCATCATTAGGAACGCCCCTGTCAGGATTTCTCCTATTCATCACTTGTCTAAACAGTGCACATGTACCTTAACAATCCCAAGCGACACATGTGCACTGTTAAGATACGCAATGAATAGGAGAAATCCTGCCAGGGGCATTCCTAATGATGAGGAAGGCGGAGAGGAAGAAAGAAGAGGTGTTGCTGGCCCAGGGCACAGACACTCTAGGCCAGACCTCTGACTTGACTGCTGCAGAATAAAAGATAACATGTCCGGGAATGACTCTCATCAAACGGAAGATACCAGCAGTTTGAGGGGTGGGTTGGTGAATACAGTATCTGCTTTAAAGTAGCAAATCTAATTAATATAAGGCAGCATAATAATCTGTCAAGCCTATCCAGTTAGCGAACACAGCTCACACCCAGCAAAAAGTTGCAAATTAGATTGAGCAAAAATGTGTTTCTTTTTGCTGAGTTTTTAATAAATCAGGTCCAAAGAGTTCAGCAGAGTAAAGTGAGGGACTATTTATGTCAAGTTCTCTTACATTCAGGTTTATATGTTGTCTCTTGGTGGAGATAAACGTATACCTGCAGGAAATGTCTTAAATGTAAATGGGAAGCTTTGTAGGATGAGTGTAACAAGGATATTAAAATAATAATACGGATAAGTATAGCCGGACTAAAAAAAAAAAAGCCATGGTGCTGTTCCCTATTTGTCAGTTACCCCAGGACCCCCACCCTTATTTCTCTTGCGACCTGAAAATAGTATTAAATTAGACACTGAAATGAGGATTTGCTGGTGACTTCAGAGGACCACTGACTAGTGCGCCCACCTTTAGTCTTTGTCAGTCTGTCCTTGACCCGTAGAGTTTTGCTAAGAAGATTAGCTCTAATGTGTTTCTGCTCTTTCATGCAGCTAATTTCTCTATATGATCACTTTGCTCTGTTTACATGCGCTCTGCGGCTGGGGCCAAGATGTTCTCTCACATTTCTATTAATAGGATATATTTTATGGAGAATTAGTTTGGCTAGTTGGCAGTGTTTTGTATAATGATAGGTTGGGGGGTTTTGTGTGTGGTTTATGAAGCATGTTTCATGTTGCTCTTTGAACATGTAGTCAGAAATCCAGTCAGACAACCTCTTAATTTGTATAGGGGTATACGAACCATCCCTGACAGCAGAAATTTCAGAAAAGAAGAATTGGACAAATAGTTTTTTTCATCTCTACATAATAAAAGCCACATGTTAAAGAGAGCTCCATGGACTCTTTGGAATAGGGGGATAAGTGCTTGCTTACAAGGGATCCAATAGCTGATACGCTGCATGATCTTTAGAACGGGCCTCATGAAGTACAACTCTAATGGATCATTCCATACTCTACTGTCTCGTCAGTCCATACTCTATCATCTCTCCAGCCATTGTCTACATGAGTGCACATATAGCCAACCAAGCACTGTACTCTGCTGTCTTCTACTGTCCCCTGCAATAGTGTCCAGTTGCCAGGACAAATGAATGGGAACAAATTATAGTTAATCTCTACCTTTTTATTACCATGTTTGTTTTGTTTAGTCCAAATGTATTTACTCATTCATTTCATAATCTATGTTCGTTAAACTGGGTATTTCTGATCCAGTGCTCACTACCCACTGCACAGACATACAGCCGCAGTCATAAAATAGAATGCATTAAGTTCTGTCTAGTAGGGCTCCAGATGGCAACCAAAAATATAATCTGGCTTCTTAATTTTTTGACTTGTCCACAAAAGCCCCCTAGGGATTTGTTTTTCTCTATTTAGACTTCTGCGACGTGAGGACCTGCCTCTCTTCTGCAACACTGTGGTGATTTATCCGCTCAAAAAAGTTATATGTAATGTTTATAAATTTCTAAACAAAGAAGCACGTTTGAAGCAATTGGTGTGTGTCCTGCTTTATTGGTTTACACATTAAAATCCAGAATGCCCAATCTTTGTTTTCCTTGCTCATAGGGAATAATCATTGTATCCCATACATATTTAGATGAAAGCCTGTATAGGTGAAAAAAGCTAAATTTGCCTTTGATTATCCAAAACACCATAGTACTGCATCACTTGGGATATTCCAGAAAAAAAAAATATATATATATTTTTTTTTTATATATATATTTTTATATCTTAAGTAATACAATGTAGTAAAAAAAAAAAAAAACAGACACAAAAGCTGCACTACATTTCACCTTACTGCAGTGGAGTGGGGCTGTGCTGTACAGCTAATGTACAGGTGACCAGTTGTAGAAGAGATGAATCCAGCAGCAACCAGATTGGCGTGTCTTATCTGGATTTTGGTTTCTGACAGACATATCCTGGAGGTATAAGCATTGAGAAGTCTTGTGCTATTTTGAGTTAGAGACTTGGCATGAAATTGATGGAGCAGCTTAAATAACAAACATTTTTAGTCTTGTAAATTAGATATTTTATGCATCCTGCTTATTTTAAAGAATATGAAACCATCATGTGGCATCAAATTATAACTTAGTTTATAGCGGGTCATGTTTGCATATATTTTCTGTATCATAATAAGCAATTATTTAGATTGTGCTCATCATCACATTCTGTTTATGGCTGAAATTAGACCAGTGATGGGAAGGATACACGTGGTACAGCTAACTTCATGATTATCAAATAGAACCACTGCCAGTCGGAAAGAAAATCGGACCCGGCTCTTCCAGCTGTAACGTCATGCCTGCTTAGCTTGTCAGTGACTGGGGTGGTGTCCTACCCCAGTCACTTATTGACTGACTGAGGGGGCAATCAGTCAGCTGGGTGCATGACGTTGCAGCTAGGTGAGCTGAAGGTCACCTACTACTGTGAAAGGGACCCTGGAGAGAGGCGCTATGGGGCACAAGGATATTTAAGTTAATATTGTTTATTTTTTTTCCCCACCCCCTGCCTATTTGTATGTTTTCTTTTTCGCAGGACTTGCCTTTTAATGGACTGACGTCGTCAACTAGTGACTTAAAGCGTAACTGTCATTTCAGGGTCATTTTTCTGAAAACATTAAATATCAACAGTACAAGCGATTTTAAGAAACTCTGTAATAGGTTTTATGTACTAAAAGAGTTTCCTTCTGTAGTGAAAAAACAATCTCCCAGCCTCCCCCCTCACATCAAATGAAGCAGGATTTCTGTGTCCATTATGTGGCTATGGAGAGGGGAGGGGCTGTTAGGAGTGACTGAGCACGGAGGATTTCTGCACAGCACAACACCCTGCAATCTTCTCTCAGTAAGTTCATAGATAAGCACTGACCTTTCTGACACCTGAATTTAGCGTTTTAGGTGCCCAGAGAGTCTACAAACAGCTGACCTTCATGTCACCTCTTCCTGCTCCCTCATCTCCCTCAGCCCCTCCCCTCTTCATAGGCTTACAATGGAGAGAGCAGAGCCGTCTTCACTGGCTTCTCTGTAATGAAGACGTGTTTGCCTGATAATGCACAGATAAGAAGTCAGGGGGGGAGGCTGGGAGATTGCTTCTTGAGTAAAGAAGGAGGCTTTTTTGGCTGATGAAACCTATTACAGAGTTTCTTAAAATCGCTTATACTACTAATTTCTGCAATAAAAAAAAACATGACAGTTATGCTTTAAGTTCAGTCCATTGTCCATAAAGTGGTCTACCATTGTTATTGATTCCCACAGAATTAGCGTATATATTTAGGAAATTCACCAAACATAGTCACTAGTTGACTACAGCATTCCATTAACAGGGTTATTTAGGATTAGAAAATGTCGGCTTTCTTCCAGAAACATCATTCACACAACCAGAGGACAGGTGTGAGGCTGTTTTTGGAAGATAGCTGTGTCTTTCTAATTCTGGATCATCCCTTTAAAATAACGTGGAATACTGCTGGGGCCACTGTCAGTAAGCCAAATAGTAAGATCCCTATATCTCTGGAACAGCGGTAGAAGTGTCTAAGGGGCCTTTTACACAAGCTGATTATTGTCACCTGATTAAGTGACATCAATCAAAGTCCGGGAAAATGCCTGATTATTGGCATATGAGGGTCTGTTTTGAAACTGCTTTAAAATGTATCATTCTCATCCACAGATCTCCCTGTATAAACAGGAGATGCCCACACGATAAAGATAAAGGGAAAGTTACAGCACAGAAATATTTATATCCATGCTGTCATTTCCTGCTGCTTGTGATTATCTGGCTTCTGCGGTCCTCTAGTCGCTGCTGTAACTTCAGGCCGCCACCTACTTCAGTATGATTGACAGCCTGAGGAGACTGGGCCCGAAGATAAAACCGGCAACTGGAAGACTGGAGAAGCCAGATGTCGGATCACAAGCAGTGTGGTAAGTATAGACTGCTTGTGACCTGGAAACTGACAGCTCAGAAATATACATATCCGTAATGTAAGTTTCCTGGGCAGCCTAAACAATATTAGGATCTTTCGTGCAGCCTGCGTCTCTGATATGTTGTGTCGTGTAAAGGCACAGCAAACAAGCACCAATCTCACTTGTGAACACAGCCAAAGGCTACTAAAATATTTCCTCAGCTATTAAAGTTTTAAGAAGCCTTTTGTTAATTTTCTTCCATTATTAGTGCACACTAACAATATCAAGTGACTTCTAATATCCTCTTTCTGGCCTGTGCATGGCGATAAACAGTTGTGTGATTAATATCATCAATTACTTTACCTGAAGGATTATGTGGATACATCTCATTATTTTAATTAAGCAAATAACTGTGTTAATAATAGTAGGAAAGCCATTGCTTGCATTATTAAATAGCGCTTTCAGTATTCTCTATGTTTACCTATAGAAATATATTAAAACTGCTTCTTCATTGTGCTCAAGGGATTATTGCCAGCTATGGAAATTTGATGTATGCGGCTGCTGAATGCCATGGGGTAACAGTCACATGGCTAATTCATTACTTTAGGCCATAAACACTTGGCTCTGAAATATGGCTTCTGTCTTCCCACTACTGCCCCCATGGATTTTTTTTATTTTTGGTACTTTTCACCATTTACCAGATGGGTCAATACTTGATGTCTCCCCCTGTGTTTTTTTGCCACAGGGCCTCTAAATTGAGCCAAGCATTCTCAGCATGGTCTTCCGTCATCATTTCTTTTCTTAATGAGTCCTCAGCAGCTTTAATGTTACTGTGAGGTTTGTTGCTGCAGGCTATGGAACGCCACAACTGGATTTCTAGCCAGCAAGGTGGTTGGCAGAAGGTTAACAGTGCAAAATATTAGATATTAAGTCATTGTTATTATAATACCTGAGGCTGCGGGCTACAGTAAAAACTCCTCAGATCATACAGAGGTGAATGCAGTTGAAGGATGGAATCAAATAACAGTTGCTTGGAATGTTTCTTTATAGCGCAGAGTGAAATGTTCGGCGTCGCAATTCCCCAACAATGACATAACACTCACAGCTCTTTACTTGCGCTTTAAAGCTATGTTATTCAGACCATAAATTCTATGGAACTATAGGTCTCACTTTGTCACAATTTTCAGTGCATGATCAATGATTGCATAAATCCGTTCCATACATCTGAGTTTCCGTGACTGTTTACTAACCCTTTTTAGAAACTTTTTAGTTTTTTCATGATAAGTGACACTTGTGGCAATTCCAGTGGGGTGGACTGCAATACACCCATCTGTGTCCACAAGTCCGGCAAGATTGGAGGTCTCTTGACCTGAAACCAGTTACTGATTCTGGTCATCAATGTGATGGGGGATCCCCCTTACCTACTGGGCCTTCTGCAGATATGTTATGTCCTTCCCGATGCACAGCTGTAGATATTAGATGCCTTGCTATAAACCCAGAGACAGAATAATGAATGCAGCGTCTCTGTGGCGGGATCACTTGACATAAATTTTATCAATCTACATTTTTGGAACAAACCCATCAGTAGCTGGAACCAGTGAGTGAAGATTTCCCTTGGATGGATGTAATAAATAGTTTATCTGAGCTGCTCCTTCTTCTTGCTAAGCATGCCTGCTGTGGTCTTACCGCAGGAAAATTCTGGCTATATTCTATTTGCTTGTGAAATCTAAGCCCCTGGCATTTATAACGGTACGAGTAAGAAGATCTTTATTATTTAATACTATGGTTATACAGCAAAAAAAAAAGACCAGTCATATTGTTGAAAAAAGCAGATTAAAACCTTAGTAAACATATATTTGTGCATATGCATCTCATGTCAAAGGATAAAAACGCGGCTTTGGTGTGCCTCATATTAGCAGAAAAGGTACCCGAAATTAATACAATATGGTGTGAATGGGGAAATGATTCATAAGGCAGGAGAACAGGCAGGCGTTATTGCAATGACCTGAACATCGATATCTGATGTAACAGATATGTGTAAATAGTCATATCCAATGGATTGTTTTATCGTTCCTTCTTGCAAACCAATCTCCTGGATCCTATCACCAGGATCAGTACATTTATTCTAAACAGGGATGATAGCAGTCACATATGGAAGACTGCAGAATTCTCTAGGCTTGGAAATGTATTTTTTTTTATGGCATCACCTGTTTTTATGTGCTATTTTTAAGCTACTGTAATGGCAAGCTTTCCTGTATTCTAACACTACACATGGGTACTAGGTATATAGTGAAAGTCTGTGTTCGAGGCTTCAGACATATGGATGGAAATTTGATAGTTTAACCATGCCTGCAAGCAGTCCCAAGCAGGCTCAGGTATAGGGAGGTGTGTGTGTGTGTGTGTGTGGGGGGGGGGGTACTGGAGAGCCTCTTTTACTCTTTTTACTATGGAATATAATGATTTTTCTACATTCTGGAAGCACAGATGGATATATGAAAGGTAAAATGTGCCTTCACAATCTAAAAGTTATCTAACCGTGTCAGTGGGTTGGAATGTGATTTGTGGCTGACAAGAGTCCCTTTAAGACATTTAAAACACTGTAGGATGGCAAAAAAAGAAAGGTTAAAAAAGAAAATGTAATTCACACTGTGCTTTTGCTGTCCATTTAATGGTTCCTTTTAAAGTGACTGTACCACCAGGCCCAGGCAGAAGTACTGGAGGCGGGCCGACCCACCCTTAGTGGGAGGAAACCCTAGCCCCAATAGAACCCTAGGGTTCCATTGATTCTAATGGAGTCACGTCATGGAGGGGTTTCTTCCCACTAAGGGTGGGTTGGCCCGCCTCCAGTGCTTCTGCCTGGGCCTGGTGGTACAGTCACTTAAAGTGCATTTGTGTGCATGTGTTTTGATGACTTGCATGTGTGCATGTTTGTCCAATGACTTCTATTATAAAAAAAAAACACATCCTTTTTTTTAGCCTACACAAAATCGTCAACCAAGTTTTTGTGTTTTAGTTTTGATCCGTATTTTATAATGGAAGTCAAAGGAAAAACGGATGCACACAAATTCATTAATTTTTTTCATCCATTTTTGACCATTTAAAGGGACAGCATAAACACAATGTGAACCCAGCCTACATGAAAAGATACAACGCTTTCTAACATAAGTGCTGATTCCTTATTATCTTTAAATATTTCTTTTTATTATCTAGTATGCAGCTATACAGTCAATATGTAAAATTTGGCTATTACCGCAGTTAGTTATTGATTGAAAATCTTTTGTGTTTCATTGTTTTCATGGTATTTTCTTTCAAATCAACTGATGCCACAAAGTGCCAGAAATTTATAATTTACTTCTATTACAAAAATAGAGCAGGAGAGGTTTTCTACTGCTCTGCACAGTTCCTGTCTTGGACAGAGGTGGCAGCAGAGAGCATTGTGTCAGACTGAAAAGAATACACCACTTCTTGCAGGACATACAGCAGCTAATAAGTACTGAAAGACTTGAGATTTATTAATAGAAGTAAGTTACAAATTTTTTTTGCTTAACTACCCTTTTGAAAGGGATTGTGTCAACTAAATTTTCCTTTACTGATTAGTCAGATACAAAAACTTGTTCTTTCATTTTAAAGCAACTCTGTACCCACAATCTGACCCCCCCCCCCCCCCCCAAACCACTTGTACCTTCGGATAGCTGCTTTTAATCCAAGATCTGTTCTGGTGTCCGTTTGGCAGGTGATGCAGTTAGTGTCCTAAAAAACATCTTTTAACCCTTTGAGGACCAGGCCCAAAATGACCCAGTGGACCGCGCAAATTTTGATGTTAGTGTTTTCGTTTTCCCCTCCTCCCCTTCTAAGAGCTCTAGCACTCTCAGTTTTCTATCTACAAGCCATGTAAGTGCTTGTTTTTTACAGGAATAGTTGTACTGTGTAATGGCGTCATTCATTTTACCATAACATGTATGATGGAATTCCAAATATATTATTTATGAAGATATAAATAGGTGAAATCGTAAATACAAATGCAATATGGTAACGTTTGGGGGGTTCCTGTGTCTACGTAATGCACTATATGGTAACAGCGACATGACACTATTATTCTATAGGTCAGTCCGAACACAACCATATGCAGGTTACACAGATTCTATAATGTTATATATGTATTTTTTAATGAAATCCTTTTTTTTGGCAATTAAATATTAATAAAATGGGCCTATTGTGACGCTTATAACGGTTTTATTTTTTCACCTACGGGGCTGTATGGGGTGTCATTTTTTCCGCCATGATCTCTAGTTTTTATTAATACCATATTTGTGAAGATCGGACGTTTCGATCACTTTTTATTGATTTTTTTAATATATAATGTAACATAAAATCGGTAATCTGCGCACTCTTTTCCCTCTTTTCGTGTACGCCGCTAACCGATCACAATGACGCTTGTTATATTTTAATAGATCGGACAATTACGCACGCTACGGTATATTATATGTTTATCTATTTATTTATTTTTATATGTTTTATTTATATAATGGGAAAGGGGGGCGATTTAGACTTTTATTGGGGGAGGGGCTTTGGGGTAGTGTAATAGTGATTTGAACTTTTTTTTTTTTACACTTTTGAAGTCCTTTTGGGGGACTTCTACATTCACTACTTTGATTTATACACTGATGATTGCTATGCCATAGGCATAGCATTGATCAGTGTTATCGGCGATCTGCTCATTGAGCCTGCCTGTGCAGGCTCAGTGTAGCAGATCGCCGATCGGACCGCACGGAGGCAGGTAAGAGACCTCCGGCAGTCCGTTTCAACGATCGGGACCCCCGCAGTCACACTGCGGGGGTCCCGATCGGTAAGTGACAGGGGACTCCCCCTGTCACTTACACTTAAACGCCGCGGTCGCAGCGTGTCATTACCGGTGAGGTCCCGGCTGCTGTTTGCAGCCGGCCCCCACCTGCTATGAAGCACGCTCCGCTCCGGAGCACGCTTCATAGCGGGAGAAACACCCAGGACGTAAGGTTACGTCATGGGTCGTCTGGGGATAGACTTCCATGACGTAACCCTACGTCCAGGGTCGTCTAGGGGTTAAACTGGCAGCCCCGTGCCCAGCGACCGTGGCTTAGATTGTGTATGCATTAGGCTGGCACACCCTCTCCATCCCTCCTCCCCACCCTTCTCATCATTAGGAATGCTCCTAGAACATTTACTCCTGTCTGAACATTGCACAGGTGCCTTAACGATCCAGCCCATGTGCCGGGCTGACACAGGTGATGAGTAGGAGACAATCTGTTTCTATTTTCTGGCTGTATTTTTATTTTTTGCTCTTTGTACATTGTTATGCTATCTTGCCTGAGTTGTTTTTAACAGCATTTAGTGACATGCTTTACAGCAACATGCGTGGACAGAGACGACAATAGTGAGTCTGTCTCCTTGAGGAGCTGCTATTGTGTCCTCCATGTACTGGTATTACATGACGCTGCAATGCTGCACAGACCACTTTACAGCAGCCTTCAGAAGCATCGAACCTGCTGATATGACCCTATAGGGCGCCGAGGATGAAGATAATTTTCTTACCTTGGTTTTCTGTGCTGTTTTTTTTTTTTTTTTTACCACACTCAAACTCATGGTCGATCACATTTTAGTGTACGCTCAAAAATGACTGCTTTTTTATCCTTATTGTATACTGGAAGTCAGTGGAAAAATAGATCCAAACAGATCTGCAGTGTGAAGCCAGCTTTACTTTCTCTTTATTTTTAGATGATGATGTGAATTTGGAAGTGAGGTGTAACAGGTACAGTTATATTACACTTGGTGATCCTGATTTTCCACATGCCTGTATACAAGATTTTCACAAGATGAAAAGAAGTGTTATTTATATGTTGATGAAAATCTGCAGGAAAATGAGTAATAACCCTTGCAGGACATAGCGGCCGATGCTGAGCACTTCCATGTTCTTCTCCTGACAGCTAATCACAGCTTTGATTAATTCCTCTGCTCTCAAGGTTGTTGTTACTTTTACTGAATCCATTGTCATAAAGTATAGAAAGCAGACTGGCAGTTTCCCCTTCGGGTGCATGGGGAACAGTGTAACTCTGGATGGAAACTTTCATTTATTGGACAGTACATAGTCATGTATATAGTGATAAGGAACCTAGCCTAAAAAGTTTTCTAAAGTGGTTATCAATGTGTAAATTGCCTCACGTTGGGTCTTGTGTTGCAGAGAAATGCAGCGGAGGTGCAGACACCATTTATCTGTGAACCAGAACAATATTGAGTCAGTGTTCAGTAGGTTAGTATTTAGTCTTTAATAAGGCTCTGTTCACACGGAGCAAAACAGGCGGAATTCCGCCAACCTCCCTGTCATAATGATGGTCTATGGGAGGCTCGCGCGTGTCCTCTCTCGGCGTCTCTCCGCGCTAAAGAATGGACATGTCCATTCTTCAGCGTGGAGAGAGGAGGCGCGCAAACCTCCAATACGCATTAAAACAGGGAGAACAGGTCATTAGAACATGGAGACTGGCGAGATTCCGCTGTGGAGGATTCAGTCTGTTTTTGCTTCATGTGAACGGAGCCTAAACCTTGAATGTGTTTTGATTTTGCAAATTGTATCACTGTTGTCATTATGATGGTGATCCTAAAGTGAGTCAGTGTAACTTAGGCTAGGTTCACACTGCGTTTTCAGCATCCGTTTAACGGATCCGTTTTTTTTAACGTCCAGAAAAATAGGGTCAGCAACGTTTTTTTGTCCGTTTTGGTCCGTCAAAAAAACGGATCCGTTTTTTTTTACAATGGAAGTCAATGGAAAAACGGATGCACACAAATGAATCCGTTTTTTGCAATCCGTTTTTCATGCGTTTTTTGCAAAAAACGGATGCGTTAAACGGATGCTGAAAACTCAGTGTGAACCTAGCCTTACCATACAGATATGAGTAAAATATTCTGTCTAAATTTTTTCTTTTTCCAGTCTATTGCAATCATCTTTTGATTTTTTTTTTTTCCTTCAGTTGATTCCAGAGTCCTAATAAGGTTCTTTTTCAGACTGCAGCATTCAGCAGAGAAGTATGTTGTGTGGACCCCCCCAAAACATATACCTCAGAAGCATAGGTATGACATAAGGGTTAGGGCCCTCTTATACCAACCAATATCTGACAGATTTTAACAGCCAAAGCCAGGAATGGATTTGAAAAGAAGAGAAATCCAGTCTTTCCTTTATTACCTGTTCTCTTTTTATAGTCCGTTCCTGGCTTTGGCTTAGTGTCATCTGTCATACATAGACTTTCTCTTGTTTGGTTGTTTTTTCTCTGTTTTTTACCCTAGCATACTACCATATAATGGAAGGAAGTATAAAGTGTTTCTTTTTGTTTGGTCTAGTAAGCTAATGGCAGCTAGATGGATATACGTCGAACAGTGGTGAGAGCGACTTGGGGTTGTGTTGAATACCGCTGAGTAATCCAAATTAATGAGAGAAAAAAAATTAAAGGTGTGTGTCTCTTTAAAATTATGATTGGACATTGTCTACACTTTTTGTCTGATTGAATGTTGGATTTTCTGGAACCAAGAATAAAAAAGGAAAACAAAATGTAATTAAAACCATAAGTTTGATTAAATAGATGTAATTACTTTCAGTCTATTTGTTCTTCCGCTCGTGCTATTAATATATTTAACAGATAAACTGCAGACATGAAATCAATACCGTCACCTCTAATGGAATCAAATAGATGAAATTGATTTCAGGGCCAAAACGCCACTTTCTCCATTGGTTGGTTGAAAATACATATTTTGCTAGAAGGAAAAAGTTCCAATACATAAAGCCTTGTGTCTTGTCTGTGACAACATAAGGGACTGGTGAGCATGAGTGTCCCAGGTTTCACATGAACTCTGTCAGACATCACTGAACTGTTTAACCCCATTGACCTGTAGGCCTTCACCAGGGACTTTGCTCTTCTTTTAGCTTATAGGCCAGAGGTCAGCTACATACACACAGCCACTCACAAAGAGAGAGTGAAGCCAGTCTGTCCCAGTATAACATCCTCCTGGATAATGTGCTTTCCCCCTCCATGGGTGGCATACTCTTATTGATATGAGGACTTCTGTTAGAGGGGAATGAAGCAGAAGTGTGAACATATCTGTACTGTCAAACAGAGGGAGAAATTGTAGTTGAAGTTTACCTTTCTCACTTTGCCATCGTCTTTATACTGTGTTAAGCTACCCTCAGACTAGTGATGTCACAGGTCACAATACCAAACCTCAATACCATGTTGATACCTAATGACATATAACCCCCCCCCCCCCATAAAAATACTAATATAATGTCCCCCTTTAGGGTGTCTTTGCACAGAGAGATTTATCTAACAGATTTTGGCAAATAGTAAAAAGGCTGTAGCCTGTGTGCGGCGGGGTCTGGAAGTGACAGCGGGGTGGGGGTGAAGAGGCTGCGGCATGTGAGTGGGGTCCTTGAGTGATGGCACAGTGGGACAAATAGTGAAGAGGCTGTGGCTTGTGTGTGGGGTTTGGGAGTGGAAGCCGGGGGGGGGGGGGGGGGGGAACAATAGTGAGAAGGCTGCAGCCTGGGTGCGGGGAGCTGGGAGAGTACAACACCGGGGTACTAAGCTGTCAGGTAACGCTTCTGCTGCAGAACCAGGAATACAGCGAGAGGTATTGTGCCTCTTAGCCGCCAATGATCTTGAAAAACGGGGTCCCCATTGTTCCATCAGAATTGAGCAATAGACCCTTGTTCTTGAGATTCCAACGGATCCCAGTAGTCAGACCCCAGCGCTCAAACACTTATAAACTATACTGTGGATCACCACTTTAAAGGGATAATGTCACCCCTCTCACCTTTCTACCTGTCCTTATTTAGCCAAAATATGTAGCTTTACAGGACTGCAGTACTACAGTGACAACCATGGATCCTCCATGTAATGGTGTGGAACACTCATTTTACATGCCGTTGGTTGTTGAAGAATATGCACTACCCTCATACCCTGCTATTCTGTGTATTTGTGTTTGTGTTTATGTGACTAGTCTGAACATAGACTTATTGATTGACTTATATGTGGAATATGTGGTTACTTGAATTCTTCACGACAATTCGAGATGCAGTTGGAAAGATGCAATTTTGTGGCTTTCATTGTCAGGTTCCTGGCTTTGTGCTGGTAGTGCTAGCCAGCAGAGTTTCCCCTTCTCTCTTCATGTCTTGTTCTTTCCTAAAGCAGTTCTGAGACTAGATGACTGCAATATCAAGTTATTGTTTCCGCTGCTATCAGAAAAATGGTCAGAGATGCCTCATTTCACCGACTGCATTATAAAATCACCTCCTCGATTATATTTTCACAATACTGTGAACCACAATAAAACATTAGAATGGCGTTGAATCCAAACATGTCATCTAATGGAAGAATCAATACGATTTTAATCATTAACAGCTCTGGTTGTTGTTGCTTCAAATAAAAAAATGCAATAAGACGACACAGAATTTTTTGTATTAATTCAAAGCAATCTTCCGTCAAGTAAATGGCAAAAATGGGGAGATTATAAACTGTGTGGAATTTATCAGAAGCAAGCATACAGGCGACCTGCAGATTACATTGTATTTAGTTACGTAGAGCAGGTCAGCATGATATTATTATTACATTCTTAGAAGCCTGCTGCCAGCAATGATTGAAAGAGGATATAATGGACAATAGAAAAATATATATTTTTACTCGGTCATTTTAAATCACCATCATTTCAGCAAACTTTGCATAGATCTATAGTATGTCTGCGCTCACACATACCGCATTTTCCGCAGCGAATTCCACAGCCATATGCTGTACAGTTATGTTCTATGGCCTCTGGATTCTGGAGCAGACTGAGAATGTAGCCCCTCTTCCTTATTAACTAATTACCTGCTAGACCTTTAAAGAAGCACATACATTACCTGCCGGCGCTCAGCCAATCAGCGTGATGTCCCTCCACAATGCACTGATTGGCTAAGCACTGTCAGCTAATTAGTTAAAAAGGCAGAGGGACTACATTTTCACAGCAGGTTACAAATCCGCTGCAAGAATGCAGAGGCCATAGGGCATGACTGTACTGCATATCGCTTTTGATTTTGCTGCAAAACGTGTAAATGCAGCCTTAATATATGAAACTTTGTAATATATCTTGCCAGACAAAAATGCTTCCTACTTCTGTTATAAGGGATCTTCCCTCCCCCCCCCCCCCCCCCTTCCTGTTAAACTGTCATCCACTCTCAAATTCAGCTTATGGCCCTATTCCACGGAACGATTATCGTTCATTTTCGGACGATATCGACCGCTACGGACGATAATCGTTCCGTGGAATAGAGTGCAACGATCAGCCGACATCGTTCATGTCGGCTGATCGTTGCAGTCGCTTGTTTTTCAACATGTTGAAAAACAAGCGACTGATATAGCAGCGATCTGCTGCCGTCGCTCCGCTGAATAGGAGCATCGGCAGCAGACGCTGCTATATCCTATGGGCTGCCCGGACGATCAGCGATCCTCCGAGCAGCCCCCCCGCAGCTCCCCGCCGCCCCTCCCGCACTCACCCGCTCGCTGCAGCCGCGTTGAATAGCGGCGGCAGCGAGCGGCGAACGAGGAGCAAACGAGCGCTAATAGCGCTCGTTTGCTCCTCTAAAACGGCCCGTGGAATAGGGCCATTAGCAACATATTTAGTATACTAGTTACAACATAGCTAGTTGAGGGATCAGATTACAAGTCTATGGAGGAGGGAGGAGGAAAATTGGTGGGCAAGTGCTGAGGGAGAGACAGCTAAAAGAAAACTTGCAGAGCAGAAATCTGTTAAAACTTGCCATATACAAGATTAATAAAGGCCAGATATAATGCTGCTACTTAAGTACGCACATAGGATGGCTTTTCCTAAAAGTCATTCGACGCAACGAGTACGATTTATTTATTTTTTTATATTGTAGGTTATTTTACATCAATGTTTGCCTTATTTATTATATTTTTCCCCAGCGTATTCTGATCACACAGCATGCCTAGAAAGCTTTCCTGTAAAATTCATGGATCAGCACCGCAATGGTTTATGTGCATTTAGTTGCTTTAAAGCATATCTCTAAATGCTGAACAGAAATCTGAGGCAATGTACAAAAACATGAAAATAAGCAAATTACAACTGGAAAACAAAAACCAATCTAGCTCTAATCAGTTACAAAACATGCAAGGTAGAAGATTATTTATGTGGAATCTGCTTGGAAAATCTGCTCCAAAAAAGCCACATGTGAATGTGGCCAAACAGAAAAACATAATGCCCCATTCACATGACATATTTGGGGTACATCACTGCCATAGGGAAAGCACATTAATGTATGCCATTGATTTTAGTCAACTAAACATATTCTACTACAGCTATTTTTGGGCATGGTCCACCACACCTTGGACTCCTATCATCTCTATATCTTAGCAGTTTAGCGTTTCTATATTGTTGTAAAACAGAAAAATATATTTTTAATGGGACTTTTTCGATATAAACATATACATTTTTTTTTTTTAAATATAGATGTGTTGTGCCCAGCTAATAAACCAGCTATAATAATACTATGGGTGACCGATTTTTGGAAACTTACCAAGATCAAAAAGCCACTTAAGATGCTTGGCACAGCTTAGACTGTGTGAATGGCAAAGATGCCACCAGTTATGTTACAGGGCTGTGAACCAGGAAATTTGATGTGTGCCGGCCGGCAAAGAGTCACCTTGAGCTTTTGCCAGTATGTTACAGTATAACTAATAGTACAAAGTGAACATTTCCTAGATATTGTAATATCTGCCAGAATTCTGAAATCCCTGTAATTTTTCAGGAATGATTTGTAGTAAAATGTTTTCTGGCTGGTTTGTACTTAACATTCTGTACGAGTAGAGGGGCTAACTCCATGTGTCCCTCACTTAAATCATGCTAAAGCTCTAAGTGATCAGAATCAATCAATGTAACAGCGTCCCATGAAATGCAATTCCATTCTGCTTTTTCATCCAATATTGTTACAGTATTATCCAGGGATCTGAATAAGGTATGCAGGTTATACATACGCCTGTGATTTGTCCTCACATAAATCACAGGACAGAATGAAGCCTTGATCTCCACTCCATTTAATACCCCAGATATATATCATAAAGATTTTGAGCTTTTTTTTCCCCCCTAAAAAAAAAAAAAAAAAAAAAAAAGAAAAGAATAAAAGAGAAATGTAAATTATTAAACCTTTTGCTTGATGTACCTCAGATACCAATGCCCTTCTTACAGGAAAGCAGTAAAGGTATTTTTATTGTAATGAAATACTCACTGCTAAGGGCCCTATTACACAGAGCGATAATTGGCTGAATTGACCCGATTCTGCAGATTATCGCTTTGTGTAGTAGAGACAACGATCAGCTGATGAAACGATCATCAGCTGATCTTTTCTTTAGGCCCAGACCTAAAATCAACAGGCGCCAACCGTGCATCGCCATGTGTAATAGTGATGCAAGGCTGACGATTGCCCAAACAGTTAAAAACTTTCCCTGTCCACGCTCTGGGTGTTCTCCTGAGCTCTGTATGTGTCCCAGCACCACGCACTGCAGCTTTTCAGCGGCCAGTCAGAGCTGACGGGCCGCTCAGCCAATCACTGGTCAGGACCCCCCGCCTGTGATTGGCTGAGTGGACGGTCAGCTCAGACAGGCCGCTCTGAAGCTGAAGCATGCTATGCTGGGACACATACAGAGCTCAGGAGAACATCTGGAACCTGGACAGGCAAAGTATTGACTGTTTTGGTGAGGGCTGCACAGACATGGCTAACTATGTCCATACAGCCCCTGTTAATCGATTAGTGGACCATATAATATGCAGATTGGCGCTCATTTACAACAGTGGAGGGCTGTGAGTTTCTCAGGTTTATGAGAAAGCAAACTTTCCAGCTGATTTCAGTAAAAGTTTAGTGATTATATATGGAAACATACCATATCTGTATTTCGTAGGTTTAAAGAGAACCTGTTACAATCTATACGTCTATAACATGCTGCTGCAGGAGGAACAGACTGAGATACACTAAGATAACATTCAGATTCCTTGCCTATTCTGGACCTAGTGGGTGGTCCTTATTGGTGACTGCCAGCTATCTATGAATACTTATGCAGGGAAGACTTGCTGTCGTTAAATTGCCCCACCCTATGGGTTATAATGGGTCTCCCCCCAAAAACTTTATATCAATCTCCTCAGTAGCTCATGCTCTATAACATGATGCCAGTAGATTGGACTGTATTTTCATGCTTTTAGGTTCCCATTAATAATGTATGGTAACTAGCTGACTCCCTTAAAAAGGATATCCATTCAGTTTCTAGCTCATTTTAGTGATCAGTGAATGTTTGAATACCCAGACCCTCATCAAAACCTTTGACATGGCTCTACTGCTGTTAAACTGCTGAGAACCAGAGTGTGAGGTGCTGGTCTGAATAAACTCCCCCATAGTGTATCATTAGCCAGATGTATCCCAAATGTGTCTGTATGGCATACGATTAGCTGTTAGTTAATCCATTGATTTATCACATAACCTAAAGTGGGATTTCTAGAGCGCTTTGTATCAATTCTCATTGTGAGCTAGTGGTAATGGGACCAGTTGCAAAGTGCTCATTCTTTCCTTAGTTTCAGCTTCCTAGACCTGTGCCTTAGCCCCTTTTCTAACCAGTACCTGGCAGACAGAGTGTGCATTTGCTGGTGCCCGGCTGGAGGTGAAGGGGTTGATTGCACAGAGGATCCTCTCCGTGCTGTAGCCATAAATCACACTTACTCTGATTGCATGTGCTGCCGCTTCTGGAGCAACAAGATTATCAAAATAAATGTCTTTTCTGATTGCTTCACATGGCCATTGTGAGATAAGTGCCTTGTAAGTGGGCCTGATGCCGGTCATCTTAGTAATTCGTCTTGAACCTGATATATTATAAGAAGTTATGTAAAAAAAAAAATCCTTAGCTCTCAGGCCACAGTGGGGTCCCACAGATGAACCTTATCATGAGAGAATCTTCCTGAAGGCCGCTACATAGTTGCAGTGTTAACAACACTATAATTATTGAGAATGGAGGACATCACTGTGAAGACGAAGAGTAAAATCAATAAAATATACCGTACTTAATAATTTTTGGTTTTGCGCTCCAACTAGCAGATCTTGAACTGATAAAGGTTATCGCTATCGTCACATATATTTACATAGTCTTCAAGTATAGTGCTTATATGTGTAGATAATCACAGATTTTCCTACATGCTTAATCCTTAATCTGCTGTGGATTTAATGCTCCAGATTTCAGCTATTTATTTATATTGATTTAAATCTGCAGCTCTGATTAAGTATGTGTGGACATAACCTTAGGGTATAAACCCACACGCCGTATATGCAGCGTATTTACTGCTGCGACACGCAGCAAACTCGCAGCAGATTAGATCTAAATAACTGAACACAGCATCAATTCTGTACCAACAAATCTGCTGCGTATTTGTTGCATATCTGCTGCGTATACGGTGTGTGGGTTTATACTCTTAATGTTAGGAAAGATAGTTTCCAACAACCCAGAACAGCTGAAATAGTTCATTCAGAAAGATGCAACATAAGGCCACATTCACATCACTTTTCAGGTAATAGGGGTTTTCTTGGCGGAATGTACCAATGGGCTATCCACAAGATAGCTCAACAGTAAGGGGGCAGGCACCTGTTCTGTGTAACATGGAACCTACGGACAGGTAAGTAGTGTAATAGAATGTACCTCATATACCTCATATAGTCTCATTGATGTGGATTGGCCCTCATCTATAGGATGTAAATCACTATTTGTACGCTTAACCGTAAACTTCATTCTGACACAAATGGACTATGTTCTAATTGAAAACCTAGTAAAATGATATAGACATAATTTGGTTTCTACATGAAATGTGGAAAATTAGAATGGAAATCATGAAAGCATCCTACTTTTGTGTATGTGTCAGATAGGAGATATGATAAAGTTTTATTGTCTATCCTTTTAGTGCATTGATCTTTAGGCAACATAATGATCATTGTTTATTGGGAACTATATATTCAGTGTTTTTGCTGTTTTGTAGTAACCCTTGTGTCTCCTCTTTTTCAGCTCCATCTAGCAGCCCTGGCTTCCTTAAAAGGAGACATAGTGGAGCTGAATAAGCGTCTTCAGCAGACGGAGCGGGAGAGAGACATTTTAGAGAAAAAGCTTGCCAAATCTCAGGTAAGTCGTCACATATAGCATCTATAATGTTATAATGGGTTCTGTAGTTTTAAAGAAAGAGAAAATATTCCTTTGTCCTCTGCTACATTGTCATTTGCTTATTACACTGTGTGTTATGAATTATGTAGTAATCCACACATGTGATTCCTCAGGGATGAAGGAGAAAGCATTATATTACAACTTCCTCTGCGTGCTATGCTCTCTTGGCAAGCTTCCTATATAGGACACAGTAGGAAAGCTGGGAGTTGTTGCAGCAAATGACTACAGCGTGATTGTAAAACGGTCTCCGTAGTGCTCTGTTCCTACACAGTTTCTCCCCAAAAGTCTCACTTTCAGTAGACAGCTTACAGCTTGCCATATTTCTTGTTTCTGCTCTTTTTCTAGTTATTTACACAGTTTCCTGAGAAGTAGGCTGCCTTGGAAAAGCTTATATTATTTATATATTACAGACCTTAACTATCAGCATTTGTGCTCCATCCAGCAGTGTGGACAAAAACGTTTCCAGTTCACCTCTTCCTTACTGGGACCTTTCAGATCTGAACTTTTAATCTTTCAAAGAAATGAAGGCTCAAGCATCCAATAAAACTGGCTTTCAGCTTTATTTCACTTTAGTTAAAATCCACAAATGTATGACGTGCTGCCAGGAGAATGAGCCAAGAGAAGTACACGCTTACAGAGTTCTGTCATGTGACCCGGGCAGACTCCTATTGCCTAGTATAAAGGTCTATGTAGACAGAGAGCAGGGAGAGGAGCATGCAGCAGCGCAGTTGTTTATCTGCTCGTTCTACTGATTGGTCAGGGTCTGAACGCTCAGATGCTGACTGATAAAAACTTTTGACATGTTCCTAGAACATGTTTAAAGTTTTTATTAGCAACAGATATGCTATAAAGCCAAGTGTGCTCTATAGAAGTCATCAAGCAAAGTACAAATGGCAAAATGGCTGCATTTTTCCTGTAGACCAGTTATCGTTTTTGCTGTGGGAGAAATTAACTTTTTTCACTAATGAAGTGTGTCCATTCTGATCTCTACCCTGGTCTAGGGGCACATAAGGCAGCCCATAATTTGTCTAGTGTTATATTCTGGATTTAATAACCATTTTGGACTAAGATTGTTGCTTTTGGACTTGGGCTGCATTTACATGTCTGTAGATTTTGCGGACCTATGGATGATGAATGCCTGACCTGGATTGTTTTCCTGCCTGGCATGATGTATCAACATCATCATGCCGGGGCAGGGAAACAATCCAGGATAGGCATTCACTGTCCATAGGTCCACAAAATCTGCGCAGCTCTGTCATTACAATGCAGCAGAGATTCAAACATTTTCCCCGCTGCATGTTTCTAGGTTCCCAAAATCTACTGATATATGAATGCAGCCTAAGACTTGGAGTGGGTTGATTTAGTTTGCCGTCCTACTGTGTAAACTACCTCTCTCTGGTGTTGGTGTTGTCTTTTGGGGTATCCCTGCCTAGGCTTTTGAGTTTCCCCAGGGTTCTAGGGAATCTGGTGGGTAAATACTGAGTTAGTGACTGTGATATATAGGTTTTTTTCTGTCTTGATCCTAAAAATATTTATTCTGTCAGCACCAAATGAATTTTTGTTGGCTGAAAGCGTACAGGTCTAGTCCTCAAAACTTCAATTTCCTGCAACAGTTAAGTTATTGCTGAGGATGTTTATGTACAGCTCTGTGTTAAAACTGAATACCTGCTGTTTCCTATTACAATCATCACATATGTGGGAGTATACAGTGATAAATCTCTCATCCGACAGACAGATACTGACTGATGTGGTTTAATAATGGCCGATAAGTTGAGTTTTTATAAGGCGTACAAGGCCACAGCAGAAAAAAGTGCAACATTCATCTTAAGAGCTATCAAGCCGCATCCCTATAAATTATTGCAGAAACACCAGTGGCAGTAAGTTGTGTTCTTATTGCTGCTTGTGAAGTCAAAGGATGTCCTGTCTCTATTAATCTTCAGGTCACCACTCTTCTTACCATGTTCTTTGTATACTAATATGCAGGCATAGAACTTATCTGGAGTATTCCGCATAAAGGGTAACTCAGGTGACTGTAGTGCATCTGGGCAATTGTTTGACAAAGACAGGTAACATATAGTTCTTGTCCTATCTGGTTAAGGCTTAAACATAGAAGGTTGTCTGTTAAAAAAGACCACTTGGTCCATCTAGTCTTCACTTTTAGGATTTACTTTCTTATCTTAGGATGGATATATGTTTATCCCAGGCAGGTTTTCTTTTAGGTACTGTATATTTACCAACCAGCACTTATCAACTATATGTACCCTTATTACAGAGCTGTACCTCTAAAAACGTCCATACCAACACTACTAGATTCCATTGGTATAGAGATATTCTTGCCTAGAAGCAGTACATCTAAAGGAGAATGTTTATGCAAATTGAGCCCAATGTTATATGCCTAGTAAAAACTAGTAAATATAAGTGTGTAACCAAATCTACCATGTGAAGTTGCTAATATTGGTCTAAAGGGCACATATTTACATGTTCAGGGCCATAGACTTCTATGGGTCTGTACGTCAGGGAGTATCTGATAAGAATATATTAGAGTATTCTGCATCATATTCTGTAATGATGAGTAAGGGTATGTTCCCTTACTGCGCAGAAATGCGCAGAAATTTTAAGCTGAGGCTGCATGTCAATTCTTTGGGCAGACGGCGGATTAAGCTTGAAATTATAATTCAGGTGGAACTTCGAACAGAGTCTGCCGCGGGGCCTCCGCTTGAACTTAATGCCTGTGTTCTGTAGTAGGAACATACCCTTACAGTGACACGTGTGTACCCTATTCAGGCCACCACTATATGACTCTGCTTATATGGCATTGCTGTGTCCGATGAGCCTCTCATTTGTATGGCTTGGATTGTATTATTAGCCTGAAATGACAATGCTTTTTATGAAACATCTGGTGTCTTTTTCTTAAATTGACATAAACTGGAAGTTTAATTGTCTTTGATTTTATGAATTTCTAAAAAACTCATTTATTTTGTACAAACGAATCCCCTTCTTCAAGTTACTCGAGGAGCCCCTGGAGATGTATTTGTACAGACTTTGGATGCCTTTAAAGTGATGTTTATTTCTCTCTGCTTTCTGTTCTTGGCATAGCAAATAAGCTGTATTTGTTTTAAGTAAATTTCCACTTTTTATGTTCCAGTTGTATGCTGTTTGCTTTAAAGACATATGCACCAAAGGTCTAAAACATTTAATACATCAGGAGGTTTTGCTTTATTTGTAAACTACACTGACCACAGACCTTATGTATCTATCTGCTGATGCTACTGAAATAGCTGTATCTGCTAAGCTTAAATTGGCCATACAAATTGGATCAAAGTTGGCCCAGTTGTACTTTAGTGGGATTGGCTGACCAGCTGATGTGGGGCCTCTCCTGATGACAGGTGTCTAGGCAAAGAAGGATCAGGTAGTTGGAGTTAAAAGGTAGCTAATTCACTGCTGGTCTGGCAGCAATTTAAAGTGTGCCTGTCATTTAAGATATTTGTGAAGAAATCAATAGTACATGCAATTTTAAGAAACTGTGTGATAGGTTTTATTAGGCCTCTTTCTGTTTAAAAAAAAAATCTGTTTTCCTGCTGCTGGGTCCATTATAACTAGGGATGGTCCGAACAGAGTTTGGTTCGGGTTCGTACGAACCCGTACCCTCTGTAATGATTCCCCGCTGTCTGCCCGCTCCGTGGAGCGGGCGGATCCAGCGGGAGGACCGCCTGGAAAACTGGGATACAACCACAGCCATAGGCTGTATCCCAGTTTTCCAGGCGTTACTCCCGCTGTATCCGCCCGCTCCACGGAGCGGGCAGACAGCGTGAATCATTACCGAGGGTTCGGGTTCGTACGAACCCGAACCGAACTCTGTTCGGACCATCCCTAATTATAACCTATGGAGGGGGCAGGGGCTGAGGGGGATGAGTGAGCAGGAAGAGCAAACAAGCAGAAATTCAGTGTTGCACTGCCCTATGGTTGTGAATGAAGTGTTTGGGTGTGGTTATGGGCGTGCCTTAGGTTGTGAGTGTGGTTGGGGCATGTCTATGTCCCTTTTTGCATTCAGCCGAAGTTGGGTATTGGGTATTCCACTCAATCTAAAAAATGAAATGCTCCCAAACCTAGCTGGTCTTACTCACCAAGTCCCTTTAAGTATTTTGAGCCATTTGCCGTCTTTCTTGCTGCCGCTGTTCCTGAAGTACAAGTTTTTCTAAAAGCCGATGTATTTCCAAGATGGCGCTGGCCAGGAAGCTACATTGCCCAGCATGCATTGCACCTCAGAGCCAACTGCCAAGTATCTGCGTATCGCTGGCTCATTCTGCTTCTGCTTTACACTGTAAACAAAATATCCATCCATCTATCTATCTAGAAAGAGAGAGATGAAACAACTGTTACCTTTCTCCTGTACCGCTCAGGAGGCTGTCACTGTTTTCTTGTTTCCCCGCCCCTTAGCCAGGTGCTCACTAATTGGTGTGATGTCAGTGGTGGGCGGGGTTACAGATGAGGTGTTACAGCTTGCCTGGCAACAGAAAAAACAGAAATCATGTGACTTTGGTCTTAGAAGGAAGGGAGAGGACAAAGGAGCCAAGAAGGAGTTGATCAGAAAGTGAGTATTTTCTGCAGCTTTAGGGTGTATGTCAGGATGTACTGCAGACAGACAGCCCAATTCATGTAATAGAAACCTATTATAAACAAGCTTAGATTATGAGTCGAGTATGAGCAGGGTTAAATCTTTAAGTGGAGTACCCATTTAACCCCTAGGCGACCCCTGACGTACCTGTACTTCCAGAGCTGTCTCCATGTGTTCAGAGCGTGCCGCTCATAGCCCGGGACCGCGGCTATTAGCGGGCACGGTCCGATCGCCGTGCCCGCTAATAAAGTAATCGAATGCAGCTGTCAAAGTTGACAGCTGCATCCGATTACTTAATGCAGCCGTTCCCTGGTGTCTAGTGGGGTGGATCGCTGCTCCGGGACAACACATCCTACCCCGTCCGGGGTCTGCGCCGTAATGGCGCTGATCCTGACACTGCACTCGATCAGCAATCAATGTGCCTATCTCATTGCAATTATTTTGTAAGGTTCTAGCTATAGCTAAAAAAAGATAGCCAAACAGTAGGAACAAGTGGATCACTTTGCGGGACTTGTGAATAAGGCAATGTTGTTTTGCCATGTTACTTATTTTTTTTTTCCCCTTCTCTTTTTAACAAGGAAATTAACAAGGCTCCGAATCCTAACCGCAGTTAGTTGAAACAATTAATGTTTGTGAGAAGCGATAAATTAATAAGCTCTGCCAGTCTGTAAAGATGGCCATAGTGGCGCATTACTTTAGGCAGAATTATTATAGTGTGCGTATTAAACTAGCAATTGTTCTTTAGACACTGATAAATTATTACCAGTCGCAGGGGACCATAGCTTTCTCATCACTATGAGAAATGTTTAGACAGTATTTTGTAAACATGTCATTATCCGTTATCCCTATTAAACCTTAATGTGAAGAAGTCCCAGAATAATAACTAGTGCATGTCTGTGTGACACTGTAATGCTATTCTTTACCATGTAGCATCCTGTTATAGCATCACCCTCAACTGTAAAGTCTGAATGGGATTTGAGTAGGGATGGTCCGAACAGAGTTCGGTTCGGGTTCGTACTCTCGGTAATGATTCCCGCTGTCTGCCCGCTCAGTGCAGTGGGCGGATCCAGCGGGAGGACGCCTGGAAAACTGGGATACAGCCATAGCCATAGGCTGTATCCCAGTTTTCCAGGCGGTCCTCCCGCTGTATCCGCCCGCTCCACGGAGCGGGCAGACAGCGGGAATCTGATGCCAAGCGTTTGGGGTTGGTGCATACCCCCCTGTCCATATACCTTGGATCACCTAAGCAGCAGCTACATTTCAAGAAGGAATATGGACACCCCCGTGGGTAAACCTTTCTCTGGACTAGGATGTACGATGTAAGAAGTCAATTTAAGACTATTAGGGAGAAGAAAATTCTAGCTGATAAGAACATCTGGTCATTGGCACAAGGACTTTGGTCTAACACCTGGATTTATGACCCCTTACATGGATGCACTTGACACCCTTGTACCACGGCAGACTGACTCTAGATCTCTGAATTTCTAGGTCATCGCCTCTATTGCCCTTCCATCTGTAATAAAGACATCAGTTCTACTGTTATCGTTTGTCTGATTGATGGATCACCCAGTGTATGTCCTAACACCTCTTAACAGTGTGTAGCATGTCAATTCTTTCTTCAGATTTTCACCATGGATTTGACCCTTTGCAATACATAATGTTGAATCCACGGCAAATCTAGGAGAACATATATATTTAAAACATTTGGAAATTTATAATGCAGACATACCCTAAATCCTTATTAACATGCCCATAGTCTGGCCCATAATTCTGGACAGCACTAAAAAAAATAGGGCAGGCCCTACCATGGGGAGCACTACAGGCGTGTGAATGAGGCCTAAATGTTGTGCTCTTGTCAGTTCTTTAAGAGGTCTAATATGGGGGCCTTTGTGTTACAAAAGCTAACAGATTATTATTTTTAGTTGGCCACTAAAGGTATCATTCCTATAATATGTGTGTGCAGCACAAAAATATTTCATGTCAATACCTAGCCTACTAGAGGTGGATAATGCTTTGCCCTATTGACAGTGTGCTTACTTTTACTAGTGTGAACAGTCTCATCTGATGAGGGAACATGAGGATGTACAAGAAAGGACAACATTACGTTATGAGGAAAGAATCACTGAACTGCACAGCATTATTGCAGAACTAAATAAAAAGATTGACCGACTCCAAGGGACAACTATTAGGTATGTTTAATTTAGTTGTTATTGCTCAGTCGCTCCTTTGTAAATGTGGATTTAGAATAATGTAAAATAACCTTGGACATTTAGAAGGCATGAGCAATCACAAGCCGGGCCACACAAAGGATTGTTGTTTCATTTGTGCAGCCATCAACATCCATTGTTATCGGCCAAATGTCTCCTGGCCGGTCAAAAGATCCAATCGGCCAACAAGTGGGCACTTTTACACAGGCCGATTATCAGCCGAATGAGCGCTTCTTGTGAATGTTTGTTACCAGGTGGGTGCAATGGTCGCTGCAAGCTTAGGCATTGTGACCCTCTTGGTGTTGTGCCACCACTGTGTTGTCAGGTTTTCTGATGGCTAATATGAATATATATTAATCCCAAGCATGATTCCATTTACTTACTGTGCATTTACTAAAGGCCCTATTCCACGGGTCGTTTAGAGGAGCAATATCGTTCGTATTCGGCCGATATTCGTCCCGTGGAATAGAGTGCAACGATCAGCCGACATCGTTCATGTCGGCTGATCGTTGCAGTCGCTTGTTTTTCAACATGTTGAAAAACAAGCGACTGATATAGCAGCGATCTGCTGCCGTCGCTCCGTTGAATAGGAGCATCGGCAGCAGGCGCTGCTGTATCCTATGGGCTGCCCGGACGATCAGCGATCCCCCGGGCAGCCCCCCCAGCAGCTCCCCACCGCCCCTCCCGCACTCACCTGCTCGCTGACGCCGCGTTGAATAGCGGCGGCAGCGAGCGGGGAACGAGGAGCAAACGAGCGCTAATAGCGCTCGTTTGCTCCTCCAAACGACTCGTGTAATAGGGGCATAACACCATTCAGAAAAGCGCACACTGTTAAAACATACACACCCGAGAAGAATCACTAAAGCCAATCTGATCTATCAGTTTTAATTTTGATTTGTATTTATTTTTATGATCATGACTATGTTGTTATCTAAAGCCTGGATGCTAATGTGAACAGAGCCTTGAAGGAGAAGTCCAGCAAAATTTTTTATTGTATTGTCCCACAAAAGTTATATGTTATTGTAATAAGTTACTAACTTCCTGGATAACATGGTGATGTCTTGACCCGACTCCCAGAGCTATGTGGGCTGTGGCTGCTGGAGAGGATGATGGCAGAGGGATGCTCAGTGTTCCTCCAGTGCCCTGTGTCCCTCATTGTCCCTCTGCCACCATCCTCTCCAGCAGCCACAGCCCGCACAGTTCTGGGAGTTGGGTCGTGACATCACCATTGTGTCCAGGAAGTGAAGACTTTATGCAGCAGTAAGTGCAGGGAAAAAATCACTTTATGTGCATTTCCCGTAATATGTGTATATTGGTGATTTGTATAACTTCTGGGGGGCAATACATTATCTTAAAAAATTGTGCTGGACTTCTCCTCTAAGTCATGAAACAGTAGAAGTTCAGCTAGCAATTACACCAGGGTTATGGTGATTTCCTATAGAATCCATATACGAAAAAAGGGCCGCCCACGTTGCTCTCTGCTGCCACCTCTGTCCATGACAGGAACTGTCCAGAGCAGAAAAGGTTTTCTATGGGGATTTGTTACTGCTCTGGACAGTTCCTGTCACAGACAGAGGTGGCAGCATAAAGCACTGTGTAAGACTAGAAAGAACACCCTTCCTGCTGGACGTACAGCAGCTAATTAGTACTGGAAAACGTGAGATTTTTAAATAGAAGTAAATTACAAATCTATATAACTTTCTGACACCAGTTGATATGAAAGAAAAAAAAATTGAGTTCCCCCTTTTAATTGATAAGAACCATAGTACAATTAAATAGATAACATGGATGCATTTTAGGCAGCCGTATGCTCTTTCTTATCTGGCGCAAGATATGAGGTAGCTAGCTGTTTGCGGGGGTCCATCTGCTCTATACAAGCTGACTGAAACAGCCAAACACTGTACTCTGCTTTTTATGTGGCTCCCATAGAGAATGCATGCACCACCCACCGCTACATTTTAGAGGAGACTGGGGTCCACATTCTCAAGATCGGGGGGTGGGTAGGGGGACAACTTTGTTAGATGGGAATCCTCCTGTATTTTTTATGATTAAGGGCAGAAGACTGCCATAAGCACATCCATGTTTCCACATTTGTTTGTACTATGTTTCTTATGAACTGAACTCAAGTTTTGAAGATTTTATTCACACTGTGCTGGACATGACCTTTTGGTATGGTTTTTTTTTTTTACCAAGCGCAGTGATAATAAAATGGCTTTGTGCTGCTCATGGCCAAACATGAGGGAAGCCAAATTAGCTCTGTAATCTCTAAATCAGTTTTCTGGGCTCCTTTGAGCACTGAGTCTCCTAATCCAAATGTTCAGTTCTTGACTGTAGTCTCTCTCTTTCCTATAAAATCTTTTAGTCTATTAGTAAAGTGAATGAACACGTCATCCAGCCTGTGTTTTATTTCAGTACATAAAACAGAGTAGTTTCCAAGTAGTTTTGTGTAGAGCAGATGTGCTTTGAGTGGAGGCAGTGACGGGGCATGCCCTGTTTTCTTACTCTTCCCAGTATGACTAACAGTTTAATGTATATCATTATTTCCCTCCATAGCGCGCCATTGTTTATAGTGTGGGGATTGTACACATAAGAACAGCATCTCATGAAGATAATTCTCAGGGTGTTCCCTCCGTTGTTTCTTGTCTGATTGTTTGAGTTGGTTTGAAATGTTATTTTGTCATTCTTAATTTCTAGTTATTACAGAAGAGTATGATAGAAGGTAGAGGGAGTGTAAAGCTTCATTCATAATATACTGTAACTGAGGCTGACAGAGATGACAATTGTGTGCTAATATATACACCTGGGACGTCCATGATTATGATGTGTGACATAGACAACTCCCCTCTTACTAATGGCTGATAACCTGGGAAAGGAATTGCTGAATATTAGATATGATGCATCTGTGCCAATGCATAATAGAGATCAACCACTCCCTTTATAAACCATAAGCTTGTAGTTTAGTGCTCTATATCCTATACCTCTCAATGGTGGGTGTACTGAAACTCGGGGGATCTAAAAATGGAGGGTTTATCAATCTGCAATAGTTTCCCTTAGAGAAATGCCGAAGTCGATGTTTTTATCATCCACTGTGCCTCATTTCAGCCCATGAAGCACAGGAGGGGACACCAGGCACATTGTGTCCTTCTTTTTACAACCCATGGCTCTGGATTTCCAACGTATGTCAGCAAACTGTATCATGACAGCTGTAACATGACATTTAGCTCCAGACTTCTGCTCTTCAACAGCTTCTGCAGCAGCTGGGGTGTTATGAGGTTGTGCAGCAGCTGGGGAGGTTACTTGATATAGATATCGCTGCTGAGTACTGAGGAGGAAATTTGTATTGGTAAGCTGACTGACATGAAGCTACTATGACGGGCACTGTAAACTGAAATCCCAAGTCTCAAGACATTATTTATTTTTTTTGTCTCTCAAGTGTCAAGACACATTTTTATTTTTTTGTCTTTGCCCTAAAAAAAGAAGAATGACATCAAAGAGTGTACATGTGTTTTCTGGTAACTTTCAAGCTGCTTTTTGACTGGGACGAACCTTGAGGCCATTGTGTAAAACAGGGATTGGAAAAAAGACTGATGGTCTTTAAAATGGTTAAAAGGAAGTGGCATGTGACTTCTATTTAAAGATTCTGGAACTTCTCGCAACTTAAACAGCCTTTTCTGTAGGTTTAGTATGGCCTTTCCCTCTGCTGAGTCTTTTGTGTTTAAATGCAGAAATACCCTCCATCTGGTGATCAAATGTAGGGATGTATAAACTCATACGGCATGACGTATTCTTTAAAAATAGGACCCTGTTATCTACTTTACTTGCTTTAATAGGCAGCAATACCTCATCTGTACATATGTTTGTGCATGATGAAGTACCAGACACTGTATTGTCATTGTATAGAAACAAAGACAGTGTGTATGCATGTTTTTTTGCAGCTGCAATGAAAATTATGTAAATTAATAGTCAGTGAGAGATATTATTCTTTATCTCTTTAGATGAATCAGAAATGTTATTAAAGCTCTAACAATAATACTTATTTCCTGTTTGTGTCTATTTAATGATGCATTTGTTTTTAAACTGCGTGGCAAGCTATCAGGTACATGACCCCGAGGTTATGCAGACTAACAAATAGTGAACAAGTTTTCCATGATCTGTTGATTTAGGAACCAATCTACAGATAGGTGGGAAACCCTGTGCTACAGCCACTATATGGTAACCAGGTCTTATGCTCTGTTGTAGTTCCCTCCACATTACCTATGGGCACTGTGGTATCCTGGACATTTCTTCTCTCTGTCTGTGCTCAGTTAAAGAGAAAAAAAGTCCTTTGGGATAATTCTTCTCTACCTTGTAGGCCACAGTGCAAAAGCAATTGGTGTATTCTACATGGGAGACGTGCATTGGGAATGTTCATAAATCTTTTCAACAGTTGTAGGATGCAGAGGGTTCTGAAATGATGGCTTATATTTATATACTTTATATTATACGGACATGGAGAGAGAAAGGAGCTGCTGCACCTCACACCTATGGCTGACACTAATGCCTCTCGGCTACATTTAAAAACCAACGCCAGGATGTTGGTATATTAATTTGATCAAACCATATTGCCTCATGTACCACGTGCAGGTCCCCTGGCCCACATGAGTCCCTACACTAAATCAACACTGTGTCTGTCAGCGACCCACTAACCCCGCAAAGTGAGCGCAAGCAGGGAAGGGAAGGGAATGGCCCTGCAACCCCACTGTCACAGGACCAAACCACAAGGGCCCCTACAAACCCAGCAGGCACTGCCGGCGGAGAAAGCGGCCACCAAGCAACACAAGTGTGAACAAGGTCTTACTGCTAACCACTGCATCGGAGGTAGAATGGGAGAATGGAAGAAATAGGAGGTACTTACCATGTGTTCACATGTGCTTCTGCCGGCGGCGCCCACTGGGTTTGGGAGGGCCCTTGGGGTTTGGTCCTGTGACAGTGGGGTTGCAGGAATATTCCTTGGCCTCCCCTGCTTGCGCTCACATTGCGGGGTTAGCAGTCGCTGACCGACAGAGTGTTGAGTTAGTGTAGGGACTCATGTTGGTCAGGGGACCTGCACATGGTACATGAGGTAATATGGTTTGATGAAATTATATACCATCATCCTGGCGTTGGTTTTGAAATGTAGCCGAGTGGCATTGGTGGCAGCCATAGGTGTGAGGTGCAGCAGCTCCTTTCTCTCTCCATGTCCGTATTTTACCTTATATTATGACTGAGCGATTAATCATATTCCATTAATTTGCCCTTCTATTAGAGAGTATGCATGCTGAACCCCATCCACTGGCACAAGCTCGTAAAATGGACACATGAGCATTCGTACATGACCATGCAGGAAGGTATAGCGCCAGAATGTACTATGGGAGGCAAACAAGCTGGTGGAAGCAGTGGAAAGCCTTTGACAGTATTCTGCTTTGAAACTTGGGAATTGGCTTTCTTGTGCATGCTACTTTGACAATCAAGGTCTCAGTTATCAAATCAATGGGACGTTCTGAAAAACACACATCCCGTCCATAGGGCCCCCACTTTACAAGTTACAGAACCTAAAGGATCTGCTATTAACCTCTTGTCAACAGATAGCACAAGACACCATCAGAGATCTTGTGAGGTCCATTCTTTGGCCTGTTCTTGCTGATCAGTGGTTCATTCTGAAGGAGTCATTCTGAATATCAGTTGTTCATGCTGTGAGGAATGACCTGTGATGTTCGCTCTCTCTCTCTTACAGGGAAGAAGACGAGTATTCTGAGCTGCGGTCAGAACACAGTCACAGCCAGCTTGAAGCCAATGATGATTCTCGTAGCATGGACCAGGACCAGACCTCTGTACAAGAGAATCAGTCCACAGTAGTCACAGTGGATATGGGTGAGTGTAATAATAGAGATGTGACTTTTAAACAATAAAAAATGAGAATATACACTCACCGGCCACTTTATTAGGTACACCTGTCCAACTGCACGTTACCACTTAATTTCTAATCAGCCAATCACATGGCGGCAACTCAGTGCATTTAGGCATGTAGACATGGTCAAGACAATCTCCTGCAGTTCAAACCGAGCATCAGTATGGGGAAGAAAGGTGATATGAGTGCCTTTGAACGTGGCATGGTTGTTGGTGCCAGAAGGGCTGGTCTGAGTATTTCAGAAACTGCTGATCTACTGGGATTTTCACGCACAACCATCTCTAGGGTTTACAGAGAATGGTCTGAAAAAGAAAAAACATCCAGTGAGCGGCAGTTCTGTGGGCGGAAATGCCTTGTTGATGCCAGAGGTCAGAGGAGAATGGGCAGACTGGTTTGAGCTAATAGAAAGGCAACAGTGACTCAAATAGCCAACCGTTACAACCAAGGTAGGCAGAAGAGCATCTCTGAATGCACAGTACGTCGAACTTTGAGGCAGATGGGCTACAGCAGCAGAAGACCACCCGTTACTAGCATGGTGTACCTAATAAAGTGGCCGGTGAGTGTATTTTGCTATGTATTATCATTTGCTAGTATGATATTGGAGAAGTATGGTTATGTCCACTTAAATAGCTAGTGTTAGAGTCGGGTTTTTCTATATGTTCAGTATGCTTATTGTGTAATAGTTTACTTTTTCCTGCCAAAATAATTACTTTAGCTCCATACCTGAGAAATAGAATTTATATTAAAACCCATTGTTATTCACAGCAGCAAGTTACTCAACATTTCTGTTCAAATTATCCATATATAGACTGTATAATTATTTTCAATTATATGACTTGGGTATATAAGATTGACACCATACTATTTATCTTCACTTTACAGAGTAAGGTTGTTTACCGGGATGAGCTTAGTTGTACAGGATTAAACTTTCTGATGAATATTAATCATGGCAAAGTATTTGACATCCAAGGCAGATTCCAAACTGCACCCATCCCTCTAGGCTTCTGCCTCGAAATAAGGTGCAGTTACACGGTCACAATGCAGCCGAGGGGCATTTTATTTAGATGTGCTTCCCTGCATTCTAGTGTCCTCGATCAGATTACATGAGAATACAGAATACTTACTAAAGCAGGTGTAGGACATGTTGAAGGTTTCATATAGAACGCAGCATTCTGTCATAAACGGCCAGTTGATTTTTTCTTTTCATACAAAAAGAAGTTTCCTTTAGGCAGAATTAATTGTGAGGTAGGGAGGCCATCATGTTTAACATCAGGAAGTGTTTTCATCCTAGTGCAGATTATTGTCACTGAAAAATCAATATGCTATTTGGAAAGTGAATGTATTGGCAGACATGACAGCATACTCAGCGCTGAGTTTACACCTGGATGATACTTGTGCCAAAGACCTTTACTGCTTAATACTTGGCCTTCCCTTGACGCACATCAGCCATATATAACAGCTAAATAATGTATTTGTTTCAAGTTTTTCGTTTACATGATATGAGCCGACATTTGGCGTATACACTAAAAAAAGCTCCTGAAACGTAGACCAAACAAACTCATAGGGCATCATTCACCCAGCAAAGACCCAGACCCTGATTATTTGTATAAGAGAGGTTTCTAGTCATGGTCTGTGACCTGTGGAGAGGTCATTCCATAGGGTGCAGGTGGCTTAATATATCATCTATTGTGAAGTCTAGTGTTATCTATATACTGATGTCCCATTTTACTGTACGCTTCTCTGTGATAAGGAGGACACTGCTGGAAAGTGATCTTTACAGTATAGGAAGCTTTTTGTTAGGCTTAGTGGTCAGAATAAAAACTGCAAATTTCAGGATTTTTTTTTATATAGATGATAAAACGGGGACACAAAAAATAAAATATAACATGGAAACATGTACCTGTCATCATAAAAAAAACTTTTGACATTTCAAGAGTTTTGATTGGTCTGGGTCTGAGTCTTTAGACCTGTACCGATGGGGAAAATGAGCCAGGAGAAGACCACAGTCCTCTCTCGACTCTGTCTCATGTGATCAGTCGGGCTCATAATGTAAGTCTATGGAGCTCGGCTGGTTATGCTGACACAGAGTGGGGAGTGGACGTGCTGCAATGCGGTCCTCTCCCCGCTTGTTCTGAAGATCTTTGTGGGTCTTAATAAGTTTTAAGTTTTCTATGACGACAGTGACACTTTAAAGAAACATAATTTTATGAGGACATATTCAGTTTAAGGTTTTGAGTGACAGCTGCCACTTAATATATTGCTCTTATTCCTTAATGTTAGTTTTAATAACGCAGTGTTTCATTTACTGGAACCAATGTGATGCTACATGCGGATGGCCGCCTGCAGGTCTGAGTGGCATGTGTCATAGACAAAAAAAAATGACTGCACATTTAAAATAGTGAAGGATATAAAAACAATTGCTTGCGCCAAAACCCTGACTTTCATGACACCACATTTTGCGTGTCACTCACCAAGAAGTCATGACACTGAAAATCTGTGGGTTGTCACTAGGGCTGGGCGGTATACCGTGAAAATACCGATACAGTCTCTGGCGTCGGTTAACCGACCTCAACTTTGCCAGGACGGTATCTGCGGTATTTTCACTATTTCCCCGTCTGAGCCCTGAGAATCACAGGTTGGAGGATGTCTTATGTGTGCTGTGTGTGCAGTGGTCTTTTCTCAAGCCAAATGACATTTGGCTTCAGAAAAGATGAGGGTTGTGGTCAGAAACCTCAGCTGTTTTTTCCATGGATTGTGAATAAATCTACACGTTTTTTCATTCCATTGGAGTGCTGCTACTTTTTGGACAGAGACAGACAGACAGACAGACCCCCTATAATGTGCCACTCAGTGTCCCCTTAACTGTGTCCATGTACTGTCACCGCTGTATGCTGTATACCCATCATGTATACAGTGTGTCCCTGTACTGTCACCGCTGTATGCTGTATACCCGCGTATACACGTCCTGTAGTGTGTCCATAGCTGTATCAGGGCTCCAGACTAAAAAATTTACCTAGGAGCCATTGGCTCCTAACCTGAAAAATTTAGGCGCCAAATAGAATATTTGGTCGCCAACATTTTAAACCATGTAAAATTAATGTTATGTTAAATGGGACTTACTGTGTGCAGAGGCCACGGCAGCAGCCTCCTCCTTTAGATCCTTTCTTTTCTTAGTTTGAAAACGTTCAACATGGAAACTTGCAACTTGACAACCATATACAGTCTGACTCAGTACTTCAGCTTCACTTGGCTAGCCTTTTAATGAGGCTTACTCTTCTGAACTTGAACTTAAAGGGAACCTGTCGACCCCCGTGCCGGGGTGACAGGCTCCCAACCCCCCGTTAGAACCCCCTATACTCACCTCATCGCGCCGGGTCCGGCTTCTGAAGATGGTCGGGTCACGGAGATCTCAGCCGCTGCAGCCCGGCGTGCGCTGAGAGATGAGTCCAACGCTCATAGAGAATGATGGGAGAGTCCAGCGCTCCGTCATTCTCTGAGCGTTGGACTCATCTCTCAGTGTGCGCGCCGGGCTGCAGCGGCTGAGATCTCCGTGACCCGACCATCTTCAGAAGCGGGACCCGGCGCGATGAGGTGAGTATAGGGGGTTCTAATGGGGGGTTGGGAGCCTGTCACCCCGTCACGGGGGGTGACAGGTTCCCTTTAAAAGCTTGCAACAGTCTATACATACTGAGCTAGACTTCTGACTGCAGCCATAGTGACCCCCCACAAGATGTGTATATAGATAGATATATCTCTCACCTAGTGACTAATGCAAGTGACCCCCTACAATACAGACACCTGAGGGGCCCTGATAATAATAATTGTGCATATATCTATCTCCCAGTGTCTGCAGCCAGTCTGCCCTACACTTATAGATGGCCCCCTCCCCTTATAGATGACCCCCTCTACCCCCATTATAGATGACCCCCTCCCCTTATAGATGCCCCCTCCTCCCCCCCATTATAGATGCCCCCTCCTCCCCCCCATTATAGATGCCCCCCTCCTCCCCCCCATTATAGATACCCCCTCTTCTCCCCCCCATTATAGATACCCCCTCTTCTCCCCCCCCATTATAGATACCCCCTCTTCTCCCCCCCTTATAGATGCCCCCTCTTCTCCCCCCATTATGGATACCCCCTCTCCCCCCCCCCATTATAGATGCCCCCTCCTCCCCCCATTATAGATACCCCCTCTTCTCCCCCCCCATTATAGATGCCCCCTCTTCTCCCCCCCTTATAGATACCCCCTCACCTTATAGATGCCCCCTCTCCCCCCCCCATTATAGATGCCCCCTCTTCTCCCCCCCCATTATAGATGCCCCCTCTTCTCCCCCCCTTATAGATACCCCCTCACCTTATAGATGCCCCCTCTCCCCCCCCCCATTATAGATGCCCCCTCTTCTCCCCCCCTTATAGATACCCCCTCACCTTATAGATGCCCCCTCTCCCCCCCCCCATTATAGATGCCCCCTCTTCTCCCCCCCTTATAGATACCCCCTCACCTTATAGATGCCCCCTCTCCCCCCCCCCCATTATAGATGCCCCCTCTTCTCCCCCCCTTATAGATACCCCCTCACCTTATAGATGCCCCCTCTCCCCCCCCCCCATTATAGATGCCCCCTCTTCTCCCCCCCTTATAGATGGCCCCCTCTCCCCCCCTTGAAGATGGCCCCTCTTCTCCCCCCATTATAGATGCCCCCCCCCCCTTTCCTCTATGCTAAGCAATATTTAAAAAAAAACAAACACACAAACTCACCTGACAACCCGCTCCCCCGGCGATCCTCTTCTTCTTCGGACGCTGTCCCCGGCTGATGCGCGGCTGCCGGGGGTGTCCCGTCCTATCCCCGGCAGCGCGGCGCATCAGTGAGCTCTCTGTACGCCGGGGCTGTGACTTCTGACACAGGAAGCGTCTCTGACGTGCGCTTCCTGTGCCGGAAGTCAGGGCCCCAGGCAGCTCACTGATGCGCCGCGCTGCCGGGGATAGGACGGGACACCCCCGGCAGCCGCGCATCAGCCGCGCATCAGCCGCGCATCAGCCGCGCATCAGCCGCGCATCTTAAAGAGACAGCACGCCGCCGCCGCCGGGGCCAGTCGCAAATGGCGCCCAGATTGATAAATCTGGGCGCCATTTGCAAAAAGTCAGTCGCATTGGCGACCATTTTGGTCGCCATCTGGAGCCCTGTGTATGCTGTATACCCGCGTATACACAACCTGCAGTGTGTCCATAGCTGTATGCTGTATACCCGCGTATACACGTCCTGTAGTGTGTCCATAGCTGTATGCTGTATACCCGCGTATACATGTCCTGTAGTGTGTCCATAGCTTGGGTTGCTGTTAATTGAGTTACTGTACTTTTTTTTTTTTTTTTTAACTGTAAAATCCGCTGTGACACTGTACTGTTATTACTAAGGCTCTGGACACTCCCCCCCCCCCCCCTCCCCCTTAACTAATTAGCTGCCAAGCTTTACCTGCCCACATTCCCATCTTCTTTTTCGGCAACCTATTCACTGACTGCCCACTGCGGCAAGACAGCGCACTGATTGGCTGAGCAGACCATCGGTGACCTGGAGAAGCAGGTGGGAGCACAGACAGGTAAAGGATCACCTTGTTTAAAGCTCTGCAGCTAATTAGTTAAGTAGCTATGGTCTACATTCTCACAGCAGAATGAAAATCATCTGCAATACAGAACGTGTGAATGGACCCTAAAAAGGAAAAAAAAAAGCCTGCAAAACGTGTTAGTTTCCGTTTAGTACATATGGGCCAATGTTATTGATACAGACTGAACAGTTATGTGACAATGCTATATCTTATAAATCCCATACGTAGGTAAATCTAGGACAAACTAAAAATAGTGGAATTTCGCTGGTACTCTCTTTTAACAGTGACATAAAGTTTCCTAATTGCTTCCTTAAGCCAAGGCGTAGACCATTCTATACTTCAAAGATGCCAATATAGGATATTAATAAAATACTCTATTCTTTTCCTTTACTGACATATGGAACAACTAAATATTCCAAAGCATCGTTGTCACCCATCATTGCTGTTGCCTATTGAGGTTACTGCAGTTTTGGCATCACATCTCTTTCTCTGAATGTTTCCATTGTGGAAAGTATGTTTCTGCTTTTGACTTAAAAAAAAAAAAAAAAGTATGCGGAGCATATGTGCATGCTTTTTACATTACTGTCGCATATTGAACTATTTGTCACATTGTACTTTTATTGAGTGCAGAATTCTGTCCGGTTAAGATTATACTCCCACAAAATAACACAGAATTCTATTTCTAGTTTATATTTCTTAGTTTCCATATATGTATTATATTATTCTCTTTCAGGCAGAAAAGCAGAATAATGTAAATTTAGTTTACCATCTAATATTTTCTAATGCCTTTCTTCTGACTGTAACCTTTTATAATTACTTCTTTAGCTCATATACATTGCAATTATTGTTAAAGGTGCGGAACCTACTGGACGTCAAGAAAAATTTAGCTGCTGTTTTTCATAAATGGCTTCCATTTGTCATGTCTGATATTCCTGCTCCTTGGGATGACCTTGACAGTAACATTGCTGTTTTTGAGAGAAAGCAGCCATATTTTTTAATTCTGGGCAACATCTTTATGCTGTTGAACAGATGATCACTACTAGATCCAACAGCTTAATTCTCCAGCTGTATAGCAGATTTCCCAATGAATTTAGGACATGGAAATTCAGTATTACACTTGCATGAGTGGCTATCTATCTAATAGTAGTGCAGAGTCCCCCACAGTGTAACCTGCTTGGGATAGTGTAGAGCGGGTCTCCAACCTGATAAGGTTTATATGCAATAAAAGGGACAACCACCATCTATGAATATTGTAGGAAGAGATCTTTTACTCAGGACCCTGACCCCCTACCTCTATGAGCTGGATTAGAGAATTACTCTTACCATACGGTAACCATTCGTCTGACTAGCCACCATGTAATGCTACATTTCCAAACCACTGATGGACCGCAGCTTTCCCAGATCGTTTTTATCTGTTTTCTGGTGCTCTCAGCAGCCCAGGTATGAAAATTATAGGAAACAGCATGCTGTTAAGAAAGGCCGTCAAGTCGGAACGCGTGCAGCGTCTATTATTTGCATGAAATAAACATAATTGCATCAAGACGTGAGTGCCGAGAATTTCCTATAATCTTGATACTGTTTCATCTACGAGCACCACGGCACGAGGATTAAGGGTGGAGTGCCGGTTTACTGACTTTGATGCCCAGGTATGAAAATGGTGGTCTATGAGGAGATGCCCCTTTTAGTGAACTGAGTTGACGGCAAAGTTGTGGCATGTGCAGCCTGTTTACATTCAGCTCTGCCATGTTCAATGGGTGCTAAAGGTCTAATTTATTTATTTTTACTAAAATGGCATTTCAAGTCATCTTATTCTCCCAAAGGGAGATACTGTATGTTGTTACAAGAGATGTGTTCCGCCTTCATAACAACACCTCTTCTTTACCCTTTTCTGGAGTTTCCACAACCTTATCCATGTAGTGACTTTGGGACAGTTGCTTATATTGCAATGTGCACCTTTTGTGTAAGAAGTTGTGAATGCTGGATGTGGAGTTTATTAGCTGTTGGTTGCTTATGTGTTCCCAGTGACAGACCGGGTTACTATCCTGTTTCCTCTAGTTACCTGAAATATAGCAGCTCCTGAAGATTGAATGACATTGACCAAGCATGTTCTCCATCTGCAGTAACATTTCCCATTCGGGTGACATCATTGCAGTAATTTAGGTGGTTATGGGGCCGAGGTTATTTGTTGCATATTTTGGCTCTAGTGTAGAAAAAAAAATGCAGTAAATTACTGGCCCCGAGTGGTCGAGAAAATCTAAAGGCACGTAATTGGACAATGAAAGCACTGACTCGTAAGCAGACCTTAAAGTATAGTTCCTATTTACTTTCCGAAGACAACACCACAGATTCGTCATAAATTAAGCCTTTCCTTAGCTGCTAAGCTGACGATTGAGCAAAACTACCGTTACCAAAAGCTCTTGCTCTGTTTATTTAGTTAAATCTCCCAACCCGCCCTCCGCTGTGAGTGTCTATTTCACAGTATATGCCTGAAACCTCAAGCCCATATCAAATATATGCTGTGCTTTCTGAAGGATAAAAGTCACGCTGCAGCTTTTCTTCATTTTGCAGCCACCAAGCAAAACCTGATATATTACAATTTACTTAAACCATCATCAAAATCATGAAACCTCTCACATTAAAGCCTCAGTCCTTTGGGGGATGGCTGGCTGTGTGCTGTAAACCTCACCAGCTGGCCTATCTAAACTGTTCATCAAGCCCTCGGCTCCATGATGACAAAACCTGCATTCCTATTACTTGTGATAAATGCCCCTACTATTGGTGCCCAAGTCATCTTTGCTTCTAGACCTCCCTTACAAATCAGTTCACACTTGCACACTGATGGAAGCTATCAACAACATTTACAATGCTTTTTTTCTGGGGTATGTACAGTATGTAGCCTGACCTTGGCCCAAGGTAATATTTTAGAGAATGCTGTTTTCTTTGGTTTAGCATGTATAGAGAACTCATCACATATGGACTGTGTATAAGATCTTTATAATAAAAAATCCTTTCCCTCCTTGTTTCTAGTCATGAAAAGCAGCAAAATCTGTAAACATGAATTATGACTGTCCTGTGGTGATATATTTTCTGATGGTCCCAAAGTCTTTATTTCCTGTTCCAGCCCTGGATAACTACCAGCTATATCTTGCGACATGAAGGGAGCAGATAGGCTGGTAGCACACTGGTAAAGCACCTTACTTTAGTATGCTTACCTGGCAGTTCTCCACAAGATTTAGGACCATAATTGTTTCTTTATTTTTGACAGTACCACTTTAAAGTGTAACTGTTATTTATTTGTCACTTTGCAGAAATCAAGAGCACAAGCAATTTTTAGAAACCCTGTAATTGGTTTTATTAAGCAAAAGAGTTTCCTTCTGTTCTTAAAAAGCAGTTTTCCTACCTCTCCCCTCTCAACTTATCTGTTGCATTATCTGTGTCCATTATGGTCTATAAAGGGAGGAGGGGTTGAGGGGACAAAGGAGCACAAAACAGAATCCTGCAATCTTACCTCACAAAGTTCAACGGGCCAGCATGAAGCAGTCTGACCTGTGAATCCAGTGTTTTCTGTGGCCAGTAAGTCTCCAAACTGCACCGGCTGCTTGTCTGCTCTTCCTGCTTAATCATCCCCCTTAGCCCCGCCATAGGTATAATGGACACAGCAAACCCGTCTTCACTTTGCTTCTCTAATGTAGACTACTTTGCGTGATAATGAACAGATAAGAAGTTTGTGTGGGGGAGGGGGGGAGAAAACAGCCTTGAGTACAAAAGAATGCTCTTTTACTTAATAAAAGCAAAGTTTCTTATCACTTGTACTATTGATTTCTGCAAAAATTATTTATATATTTTCCGTTATTTTGTCAATCGCTATAACTGGTGGCGAGACACAGGCACCACCATGTTCCAACTAGTGAGACCCCCAGTAGAAAAAAGAGGAGCTGCGCCATATCAAACAAATTTTTGCTGCAGATTTTTCACATTCAGTGCTTTCTAAGGTTGTGGTTCAGCTGTCAACATAGTCTGAGGTTGTTCTTATTAGAACCATGTGTTGTGTTTTTTACAATGAGATCACCAAATAACGCCAGAAGATTGCTGTACACACCGATTTGTAATATAATATGGTTACTACCTATAAGCTATCAACGAATATCAATTAAAGGGAAAAAATGGTCAAACTATGAAAACAAACAAATACATTATGCTGTGTGTCCCATTCTGGTCGATTGCCTCTTCGACTGGCATTCCTTGTAAGGAACATCTGAAACTTTGATCTGTTCTTTCTTGTCAATGACAGGTAAATGTATAATTAGTTATAACACAAGCCCCGTCATGCCATGGTTCCAGCGCACTGTTTTGGCAGCGCGGGTGAGGTTATTACAAGTTCTATTATGTCAGTGTGGGCCACCCTGCCTCAGATTATAGCTACATTAAAAGTAGAACAGATGGAAAAGAGTGATGACAGCTAGGCTGACGCTGTGTGCAGGGCTTTGCATTATACATGTTGCATAGGGAAGGCTTAATAGAATCTTTGCATAGTACAGCAAGAATGGAAAGGGCACAGGAGACCGCACAGATGTCTGTTTTGTCATAGTGGGAATCTGAGAAGAGCAAGGGAAAACATAGGTTTGCATTGAATTACCTACTTTGTTTTAGCGTACCATAAAGGACAATTATTTTAAAACTGTATATTAAAATATTGATCACAAATGATACTTTACCTTGTTTTCTTGGAAGAATGCCATATGGTGTAGCATTGATGACAATATGAAACCCCTTGTTTTTCCAGTTGTATTGTACTGATTATTTCATGTAGCTGTTGTTTTAAACCTTAGCTAAAAGCTTTCTGAAAACGTTTCGCTATTAACATTACAAGGTACAGTGGTGCCTTGGATTACGAGCATAATTCGTTCCGGGGCCGTGCTTGAAATCCAAATCCACTCTTACTCCAAAGCAAATTTTCCCATAAGAAATCACTGATATGCAGACAATTGGATCCACACCCCAAAAATAATGATTTCATATTCTGAATGACATGTAAAACAAAAGAAACAAACATTTATAAACAGCTGAATGTGGTATTATAAGTTACTGTACAGTACAGCAATCAGCATGTGGAGTATAATGTATAGTATAAAGTGCATAAACCTAAAAAACACAGCAGCAGTTTGTAGATAGAGGATGGAACTGCAGATCCCCATAATGCAGTAGCATAGTACAACAGGCTAGAATAGAGAAGCAGGGCTGCTGTCAGAGGTCTGTGTGGTCACATGACAGCAATGGGGAAGGGAGGTGTGTTCAACATGGACCAATCAGGACTGACAGAGACTGCAGGGAGCATGAAAGAATGAGCAGGACAGATGTGGGCACATACATGCAGCGCTCTCTGTCTGGGGAGGGAGGAGTTACAGCTATGAAGAGATTACCTCCATAGTCCTGCCCCCTGATGCAAGCCCCAGCCTGAAGTGGATCTGCTATGGTTTGGAATGTGAGGGAGACTTCCTGGGTCAGAGTACAGTGCTGTAGACCCCGCTATGCAAACCATGCTGCTCCCCCACTCCCCCTCCCACCCAGTACAGGGAGCTCTTAAACCAAAACGCTCTTAAACCAGATTACTCTTAAACCAAGGTACCACTGTATATCTGAGAAATTAAAAATGGTTGTATTGTCTCTAAGTCTATGGCTTCAAGGTGTTCTTTGCTTTGGAAATACCCTGCTTTTCATTTAGAGGCATTCTTGGTTAGTTAGTTTACTTAGTTTACAAAGTGGCCACCTCCCCCTGTGGGGGGGGGGGGGTCCTCAACACCTAGCTGTAATCTGGCAGTAAGTGTTTTGTTTCCCTTTAGCACCAGTACAGGGGAAACTAAAAAGTCCGTCATTTTAAAAACCTTTTCACATGTCACATGCACATGTCAAACATTTTGATTAGTTGGGACGCTCTGATTCCCACCACTTATGAGATAGATTAGGGATAAGCCACTGCAGACGCGGTAAACATCTATAGTCCGGAGCTGTGCCGAGGGATGCAATACTTTGCTGTATAAGTTGCCACTGCACTAACTTGCTGACATGTACAGGGCAACACAATTTTTCTGCATACTACACCTGAAGGCACACTGATTTCAGGGCCAGTGAATAGCCATCTGTTGGCATGACCACATTTGTATCTCAGCTTGCCCTTATATATATGTATCTAATACAGTGGCATCTGGTATAAACCTTAGTCATAGAAATGATATATATGACAAGGTGCACTAATACTCTGCTGTTGCCATAATACTGTATTCAGGGACCTATGATACATCCTATAGAGGTCTGTTATGGTGATGATGACACTAAGGACAGTGGCAGAAATGCTTTGGAAGATTACCCTTACATGTCTGCATGGATACTCATTTTAGGGCATTGAGGTGTAATCACTACTCTTACACTATTTTGCCTGATTTGTATTACTAACAAGAATCAATACATTCTGGATGTGTATGATTCTTTTGTATTATATGTAAATAGTTTTAGTATGGGGACATTATTTATGGATTTCTTAAACGACCAGAATAAAAGTTAAGTTTTAGGCACCTTCCACATTTTTTCTGGTATATCTTTGATTGCGAGGGGATTGTTTATTTTGACGCTTATTATACGCACTATAATAGATTAGGGAGAAGCCTTTTACTGTATACGTATTAAGATTTGGAGAGAAACCAAAACCAGATAGCCATTTGTCCACCCTGCAGCCACTACGTGAGTCCATGGCTTTTGCCTGTTTAATGCATCTCTAGCATCAGGTCCTAATTGTGACGGCTGATTCCTGTTTACAATGCATCACTTTGTTTTATGGTACCATATGGAAAAACTATAAAGCTACACCAAAACCTGTTCAGGGAATTATAAGTAAAACAGCTGCACAGTATTTCAGTCTATTCCCTGAACTTTTTGCAGTTACCATGTGTAGCCTATACACATGACATTTATTGGTGAGAAAACTAGTGAATGATCCTGCTTCCTATATTGCATATCTGCTCTGTGATAAATAATTCTTTACCATCTGATGCTGTTTGTAGATCTACACATACTTCATTAACTTGTATAACTTAACATCATAAACTAAAAAGCAGGGCAGCTATATATTGGGTGGCTTTAATGCGCTGATTTATGTATTAATTGTGATCTTCTAAAGGTAGGGTAAAGATTCCTTGTCTCCTCTGAGCCGACTGATTCTCCTCTTCCCTGGAGGCGTATTTTGGGTGAAGTCTTGTACTGTAGTAAATTGTAACGTTTGGTTTTAAACGTCTAATAGCTTCAAGGTCAGTTTAACAACTCTGCATGCTCCCATGGACAGGAGATCTGCAGTGGGAATTTAAGAGCTTTATTGCCTTTTGTCTTTCTAGCTCATAAACTGTGTGCAGAATCTCCTTCTGTAGCATTGACACAGTATGTCAGCAATATTCATTAGGGTGAAAATGAAGTCAATATGAATTTAATCTTCTTCCAAATGTTGATGCAGAAATTGTAATTATAATGGCAGCTTAATGTTACAGATGTCTTCTGATCTCAATCAACAGCAGTGATTCTTATTGTGTATATGTTTAGGCGCTATGTGCAACAGTCCCTGCCCGTATTCAGCCTAAAATGTTTAATGTTTAAAAAAAACTATTTTTTGCCAATCCACAGAATAGGGGATGCATGTATGATTGTATGTTGTTGGAACCGTCACTGAAAAGGGACCCAGAGTCTCATGCATAAGGGAAGATCAACCTCCCCTCTGTCTCTAAAACACACATGCAGAAGTAGCAGCTTCATGGAGGACATAATACAGCAAAACTGAGTAGTATAAGCTGTGCACTGGGACATAATAGAATGCTTGCTAGAGTGTTCAGCAGCTTCAGTGTCTTTCTGAAGACAGAAAGGAAAGACTTAAGGATTTGACTAAAGGACTAAAAAAGGTTTAGGAGAGAAGTGTTTTTAGAAAAAAGAAATTGAACTCAAGAACACGAGGAAACATTGAGAGGTTATTGGGGTTCCATAAAGTGACATATTGTGGATTAGCCTGGCATGGTCACTACAGTGAAGTCACAAATCCCATCACATCATGAGTCACAGGGCTCAATAGCCTCTTCCAAAAAATACATTGTCTGTATTGACCACTGTCACTCCAGTGCATTAGCCAATTGCTGGGTCCTATAAGTATGCCAAATGAATTGCTCATAGTCCCAGGTCCTCTGGTAACATTATGTCCTGTCTTTGTTTCCTATAGAAGCAAGGATTGGCATTATTTGGACAGGTCCTTTGTCTTCTTACTGGTCGGGCCCTCTCTTTTTTCAATAATGGTTATTTTTATTCATTACATGTGTTTAAACCAGGAATAATACTTCCTGAGTGGAGACTTCATTGCAGTTAAAGAGCACAGAGTGGAGTTTGATATAATAAATCAGTATGTAGTGGTCCTTCTGGGATAACTGAACACAATCGGCATTCTCAATCATTTCTTTCAAAGTAAGACCTCTACCTGTTATGTGAATGTCATGGATTGGCTGAAGATCTAGTATGTATCAAACGTCCTGCTTTCCTAAGAGCTGTGTAATAAAGCAATTCTGTTGAATATGAAAGAAAGAAGCTTGTGAAACTTGTGGAATTCAGCGAGCAGCAGCAGGACACCAAAGAAAAACCTTACAGACATTTTCATTTGTGATGCCATTGGGAATTACTGCATACTTGTAAAGTGAGACCTTCATTTATAACATGGTCCAGCGTTACAGCCCCTGACAGAATCCAATCTTACTCCTTAAAGTGTATTTCTATTAAAAGAAGACATTTGGATCACCACCTGAACTAACAGCCATTTTATGTAGCGGGACTACCCCTCTTCCATTTCAGTGGGACCGATTGAGATTCACACCAGAAATGCCATCATAGGTGATCTGGAATTGCTACCTCTATCGCTAGAACATTTGCTGTTTTCCTTACCTCTGTCTTGATGCTATTTAGAGTTATTTTTTTTTTTTATTTGAACTTTGAATTTGAAGGTGTCAGGGAATGACTTGCTTCTTGCTAGTTTGACACTAGAACTACTTATTGGATTTAGTACTGGGTTTACTGTAAGTCTAAAAAGTTAAGCAGAAATTCTTCAAAGGCTTTAATAAATAATACTTTTTTTTGCTAGAAGATGAGACAATGGTTTATATTGCATCGCAGTTAGTTATCAGCCTGCATGTAAAGTGATAGGGTTATAGTTTTGTGTAGGTTTTATAACCTCAATAATTGTGCGGCCAGGGCTTTATAAACGTTGTTAGCAATGTTCCTGTAATCGGTCGTGCATCTGTAATCGCTCATACCCACTCACGGCTGGAACGTTTCCGCCCGTGACCATAGACACCATTCTATGGCCGGACAGATTCCAGCTTCCTCCGAAAGAATTGACATGTCAGTTCTTTCATTGGAGGGCTGTGAGCAGGTACGAGTGACGGAATCCGACGGAACCTATCCGTGTGGATTCCGTAGTGTGAACCCATCCTTTCATGGGGAAATATCTACCTAATTAGGCAGATAATGTTCCGTGTAATACGTTTTTTAAATTGGTAGTGCCCGTTTTTACTTAAAATACTTTTCTGTAAAATTTTGAGCCCAGATAGCTTAGTGTTAAATTATGGTCTTGGCTTTGAGGTTCTTTGTGTTATCTATTTATTCTAATATACACTTTTAATTCACTGTAGACAATTGCAGTGACCTGAACTCCGAGCTGCAGAGGGTACTGACAGGCCTAGAGAATGTCGTCTGTGGGAGGAAAAAGAGTAGCTGCAATTTGTCAGTGGCAGAAGTTGACAGACACATCGAGCAACTTACAACAGCCAGTGAACACTGTGACCTGGCCATCAAGGTAATTTTCTTAATATGCCTTATGTGCTAAAATAGTTTGTAATATTTTGCAGAAAATGAATATATTAGGGAATGTCAGACAGAAAGAACCTCCTATTCCTTATATGCACAAACACATACAGGTCACTGCAGTACACACACCTCTTCAGCTTAAAGTGGGTACTCGTGTACAATATATGAACCCATAATGTCTTTCATAATATTACAAAATACAAACTCCTAGTACTGTTCCTTGTCTTTTAACAGACTGTGGAAGAAATAGAGGGTGTCTTGGGTCGAGAATTATATCCTAACTTAGCAGAAGAAAGGTCACGATGGGAGAAAGAGCTGGCTGGTCTGCGGGAAGAAAACGAAAGTCTCACTGCCATGCTCTGCAGCAAAGAGGAAGATCTCAACAGGACCAAGTCTACAATGAACGCCATCCGTGAAGAGAGGGATAGACTTCGTAGAAGAGTAAGTCTGCTTTAAGTTAACAATATAGTTTGCCTTTGTATTTAGTATCCTAATAAAATATTACATCAATGTTGATGTACATGGGTCATATACAGAAGTGTCAGCATGATCAACAAAATGGTCTAAGAAATGTATGGTCCCTATAACACACAGAAATAAAATGGGTTCCTTTTACCTGCAAATTCTTATGCAACATATCCACATTTATCAGTGTAGACCCTGACAAAGTGATTATCTTGTGGTCTGACCTGCATTATTTTTACTTACACACTTACTGTGTGCGTCATGGCTTCTTACTATAACGAGACCACAACACTATGTCAGATTGTACAACAGGTTCCAGCATTACTTGGGGAACGCTATATGATATATGCCTGTAATATTGTTGTGAGTTGCGACATTTTTATGTTAATTTCTTTCAGAATTTTTAATTAGGTGAAAACTTCCTTGTCTAAGGGTATATGCACACAAATGTTGCAGATAACTCAAGTGCAAATTCTGCCACTCATCCCTGCGCAACCCCCCACATCCACCCCCCCACCCCCCCTGCGCTTGGTTCTCCGTCCGTCCCATAGACTCCATTCTATGGTCAGGCTGATTCCGCTGTGCGCCCTAAGAATTGACATGTCAATTCTTTAAGTGAATGACCGAATCCGCCCAAGCATAGAATGGAGCCTATGTGACGGGCGGAACTGTGGGGGGAGAGGGGGCGAGCGACGGAATCTGTGTGGAGTTATCTGCGACATTTACTCAGTGTGCATATACCCTAAGGCCTCATGCATATCACCACTATCCCCATGAGTTATAATAGCACACCCCTGCTGTACCTTGGCATGTTTCTAAATGCATATTATTGTAAAGATGCAATATCTTGTATTAACATGTGACTTAAAGGGTCAACTGGTGTCAGAAAGTTATATAGATTTGTAATTTACTTCTATTTAAAAATATCACGTCTTCCCATACGTATAAGCTAATATATGTCCTGCAGGAAGTGTTTTTTTTATTTACATCAAGAGACACAGTGCTCTCTGCTGCTACCTATGGCCGAGACAGGAACTGTCCACAGCAGGAGAGGTTTACAATTTACAAAAGAGAAAATCTATAAGCACTGACTTTAGTGCCAACAGTATAGTTAACGTTTAGAAACAACAGGAATAACATTCTATGGGGATTTGCTGCTGCTCTGTACAGTTCCTGACTCGGCCAGAGATGTCAGCAGAAAGCACTATGTCCAAATGTAAATAAAACAACATTTCCTGCAGGACATATAGTAGCTTAAGTATGAGAAGACTTGAGATTTTTAAATAGAAGTAAATTACAAATCTATTTACTTTTCTGACACCAGTTGATTTGAAAGAAAAAAAAATTTGCAGGACAACCCCTTTTAAAGCAAAGTCTTCCTATTGAGAATCTTAACCTCATACTGTCCAAAACGTCTATGAGAATAGCATAGAATATAGTACCTTCAGCAGGAGAAAACTGCTGTACCCAGCTCTATTATAGAGCCCTGTAGTAACCTTTTGTCTTTTACTGCACCACCTGACCTCCAGTGGGCAGGCTCAGAGATTTGCCCACGGCAGTGCTGCTAGTTGCCGCACCTCCCACTGTTTTACATCTGTAAATAAAGGTGTCTTATAAGCAGCAATTTTCCCTTTGCTACTAAACTGTATGGCACATTAGTTTGCTTGTAAAACTGCTCCTAAGTAATGGCAATATTGTAGAATTCTCCAGCTGCTTGTAACATGGGCTGCTGGCTCTTGTAGCCGGCTTTGTCCCTGCCCGGGATATTGATTGCCCCTTGGCTGCTATCATTTAATTTGCTGCCTGAATGCAGAATGCTTCATTGCATTATGCTACAGTAGTTTTGATTGGTGTTCTCCAGCAGACAGATTGTTGTGGCTGTCTGTATTACATCAGGTCATTTATACCTTGGCAGCAAGGCTCGTCCCAGCGTATCACCCTCACCTTCTTTATGGTTCACTTTCTACTTCGATATTCCTTGCATCTTAACACTTCATCCCATTTCTCGAGCATCTCGTTAAGTGTGTCATATGGCGTTGGAGATTTGCCACTATGGGATAACGCACTGGGGCTTATTGATGAAAACCAGGGTACAAGAAAAGTGGAGATGTTATTCCTAGCAACCCTTTTGATTTAAACTAGATTTCGAAATTACTCCCATGGCTAATACTTCCACTTACATTGGTCTAGCGTTCTTATATCAGAACCATGTAACTCATTATTAGACACATCAAATATTTACACATTTGAGTGTAAAGGCCCTTTTCCACCAACAGATCTGACGACAGATTATCTACCAAAGATTTGAAGCCAAACCCAGGGGTGGATTTGAAAAGAGGAGAAATCGAGTCTTTCATTTATGACCTGTTCTCTGTTTATAGTCTTTTTCTGGGTTTGGCTTCAAATCTTTGGCAGGTAATCTGTCGTCAGATCTGTTGGTGGAATAGGGCCTTTATGCATGTGAGGACTTCAGAATTGTATATACTTCAGTCACTAGAAATGGTACTGATGCAAAGGGACCTATGACCAGGATCTGGACTAGGCATTTTGGTGCCCCCAGATATGTCATCAGAGAGCACTGTGTCTGAATGTAAATATATGCATTAAATACACATACGTCTACTCACAAAACCCATTCTTGGTTACTTGGTAAGCTGTCCGATAAGCATGTTAGCCCAATTACATAGGGCATACCCACAAACCGCACCAGCCTAAAAAGTAATGCATATGACTCCTTCCTCACACCCAAGACTAATAGATCAAAAAATACATTACCTAAAAGAAATACAGACCAAACCACTACTGACACAAGACCCAAATCCCCTAAACAAATACAGAGCAGATTGCAGAATAAATACAGGCCCTAGATCCGAGCCTTTACAGATTCAAACCCTAGACTCGACCCATTGTACTTGACCCCAAACTCCTAATCAACACATCCCCAACCCTATAAACAGGGGTGTAGCTTATGTCCCTTGGGCCCTGGTGCAAGAGTTTAACTTGGGCCCCCCCCCCCTTCCTCGAACAAGCGACTAGATAGATAGATAGATAGATTATTTAGCAGTATAAAGTAAATATTACCACCATACATATTACCGCCATAAGTTTACTGACCAAATCCTGTATACTGAGACCAATATTGCCAATAATACCAGTATATAAGGGGGAAATATTACCCCCCCCCCTTCTTTGAACAAGCGACTAGATAGATAGATAGAAGATTATTTAGGAGTATAAAGTAAATATTATCACCATAAATATTACCGCCATAATTTTACTGGCCAAATCCTGTATACTGAGACCAATATTGCCAATTATACCAGTATATAAAGGGGAAATTACCGCCGCACCACAACCATCACCACCATATTGTTACTGACCAAATCCAGTATACCAAATCCAATAAAACACAGTACCAGATTACAAGTATCAAATATTACCACCACATACTGACACCCGTACATACTAACTAACACCACCGCTGCTACTGAATAACCTCATCCAGTCATATAGAGGCAGACCCAGCTCTACACAGGTTCTGTACACCATATACATTACAGTGCAGTTATATCCAGTGACTCACAGGGGACGTCTTCTCTGATCGGAGTTCTTCCCTTTTCATTTTCTTCTTCTTTTGTCCTGGGCCATTATGAGAACTTCTCTGAGCCACGAATCCACGGAATCTGCCAGAAAAACATATTAGGCTCCTCACCCTGGCACCATCCTCATCTCTCTACACACTGCTTATCTGTATTGGCCCCTTTACACCCTTGTTTAGTGGGTAGCCCTGACACTATATGATCCCCTTATAGTATATGCCACCCCTGTGTAGATGGCCCCTTGCTCGGTCTTCCATGTAGATGGCCCCAAGTGCATCTCCTTGACAGCCCCTCTCTGTGTAGTCTCCCTATAGTAGATGCCCCCCATGTAGTTCCCTTTATAGATGGTCCCCTCTGTGTATCCCCTATAGTATACAGCCCCCCTCTCTGTAGTCCCCCTTATAGATGCCCCCCTCTGTGTAGTGCCCTTAAAAGATTGCCCATCTCTGTGTATTCCCTCTTATAGATGGCTCCCTCTGTGTAGTTCCCCATACAGATGCCCTGTGTTGTCCCCCTTTTAGATGTCCCTGTGTTGTCCCCCTTTTAGATGTCCCCGTGTTGTCCCCCTTATAGATGCCCCCTTATGTTGCTGCCCCTTATAGATGCCCCCTTATGTTGCCCCTCCCTCCCTTATAGATGCTCCCCTGTGTTGTCCCCTTATAGATGCCCCCTTATGTTGCCTTCCCTTATAGATGGCCACCTTACATTGCCCCTTTTCCCTTATAGATGGCCTCCCGTGTTGTCCCCCTTATAGATGGCCCCCATGTGTTGTCCTCATTATAGATGGCTCCTCTGTGTTGCTCCCCCCATGTTGTCCCCTTATACATGCCTCCCTTATGTTGTCCCTCATATAGATGCCCCCCCGTATAGATGGCCCCTCTGTGTTGTCCCCCTTATAGATAGCCCCTCTGTGTTGTCCCCCTTATAGATAGCCCCTCTGTGTTGTCCCCCTTAGATAGCCCCTCTGTGTTGTGCCCCATATAGATGCCCCCCTTATAGATGGCCCCTCTGTGTTGCCTCTTTATGCATGCCCCCCTTATGTTGTGCCTCTTATAAATGGCCCCTCTGTGTTGTCCCCCTTATGTTGCCCCCTTATAGATAGCCCCTCTGTGTTGTCCCCCTTATGTTGCCCCCTTATAGATAGCCCCTCTGTGTTGTCCCCCTTATGTTGCCCCCTTATAGATAGCCCCTCTGTGTTGCCCCCTTATACATGCCACCCTTATGTTGTGCCCCATATAGATGCACCCCCTTATAGCTGGCCCGTCTGTGTTGTCCCACCTTATATTGCCACCGCCTTGTAGATGCTGCCCCCCCTGTTGTCCCCCATATGTTGCCCCTGTGGTGTCCTCTTATAGACTCTCCCTTGAGTTGTCCCCCTCTGTGTTGCCCCCCCCTTGGTGTCCCCTTATACTCGCCCCCCCTTATGTTCCCCCCCCCCTTATAGATGGCCCTTGCCCTTATCTTGTACTCCACAAAGCCAATAAAAACAAAGAAAGAAAAAAAAACAACACACAACTCACCTTACACTTTGCTCCCCCATCGCAGCTCCTTTTTCATCTCTTCTTCTGTGGTTTTGGAGAGGCCCCCGGCTGATTCTGGCTCCCTGGAGGTGTCCCCGGGATTCCAGGGCAGCACAGGCACCAAGGAGCTGTGTGCGCCGGGGCTGTTACTTCCGGGTCAGCGGCACGCTCCCTAACCCGGAAGTAACAGCTCCGGCACACACAGCTCCCTGGTGCGTGTGCTGCCCGGGAATCCCGGGGACACCCCCAGGGAGCTAGGATCAGCCGGGGGTCTCTCCAACACTGACTCTTGTGACCACAAGCAGAACACTGCTTGCGGTCACAAGAGTGATCAATCAATTTGGCAGCAGCGTGCGGGCGCAGGGGATAAGTTTCAGGGCAGTGCAGTGGAAAGGAGGGGGGCCGAGTCGCATCGGCGACCGGTGTGACCGCCGTAACTACGCCACTGCCTATAAATAAATTCAGACCTCATACACCTGTACAGTAGCTGAAACACTCCTCCTCTTTGAAACCTTGTTGCTGCTCTCTGGTGCCTCCGAGCCTGCCCCACTTATACCAGGAATTATTGCATATTGAAGTTTTGTTGTGGTCTTTGCCATTTTGCACAGAAAAAATATATATAAAATATGCTTCTAACCCTTTCTGTGGAGAGGAGCCCTAGGTGAGCACCTACTTCTTGTTTGATCCTGCTGAAGACTCCACAAAGTCTGTTCGTGAATATTCATATGAGAAATGACCAATATTAATGCTATTTTTGGCAATTTAATAAGGTGTGTTCTTAGAAAAATAAGTGTATCATGTTAAAACAGCAAAAAGTTGTGAGAAGACCTCAAAGACTCTTTACAAGTTGATTCCAACCAAAATAAATGATCCTTCTATATGGGAGAATTATTTTTCGGTGTAATTTGTAATATTTTTTAAATGAAAATATTACTTCTTTAATATTTCCAGACGTTTCCTCCCAGTCTAGTCCTTTTTAGAAAGGAGCATTTAGTAGCTAGATAGTCTTTGACAGTACTAATCTTTATTGAGTGAAGCAGCATGACCCACTCATTGTGCTGGGCAGAAAGATGTAAGACTCCTGACTCACACTTTTCCTCAGTGACACCTCTCCTCGTCTATCTTTAGACTTGTCAAGAGATACATAATTTAATGGAGTACTCTAGAGATCTTAGAAAAGTTTATAAACATATGTCATCTGTAGAGTTAACTTGTATGAGCAAGTATTGAACCAACAGCAGCATCATGTTAATGCTTGCGTGTTTTCTGAGTTTGGCCCTTGTGTGTAATTGGAGATACTGGTGTGAATGATGATATCTAGACAACACTATGCAACATGTTGCTGCTATAAAGGCAATACGAAATGACTAATAAATGGCAAGTGAAGAAACAATATGGCATATTTAGAGGGATTTTTTTATGCATCCACACACAGAAGCAATAAGATTGCAAAGCAAACCCAGTGAGGATACAATAAACATGTTTGTGACGTATAGATACATATTCATTTTATATCTGATCAGGTGTTGGTATATTCTGTTGATCTCTAGAAGTTGCAATAGTACACATAAGGCAAAAAAATGTATTACTACAGGCCATGTACTTTTTATTTCCTGGTGTTGAGTAGCTGTTTGTTATTAAAGCATTTTGGGGACTAATTAAAATTTAGCACTGCCGCTCAAATTTCCCTGGTGATGACGCCATACATTGTGCATGACACTGCAGCCAATTGGCAGTCCTGTGCACTTTTTAGTGCATGCGACCAGTAGGGCCAGTGATTGGCTGCAGCACCCTGTGCACAATGACTTTATCGGCTTCCATAGTTGTGGAGTTTCATGGTTCAGCACTTAAGTTAAACTTGCAGCCTGGAATATAAGGGTTCTTACAGACGAAGCGATTTTTAATTATAAACGATTGCAAAAGAGGGCTACCTGAAATGGTTCACCATATTACACACAAGTCAGTCATTAGTTACGATTGTTACTATGATCGTTTCTCCATCTGATCCCAGAAAATGAACGAATGAAGTGAAATTAACTGGACAATTGTGGAATTACAGCAAAGATTAACAGTGATTTTAGGTTTTGCCCAAAAGAGGCAATCAATGACACACAAACAATTTTTCAATCGTTGCCTGCATTCACTCATAACGATTATCATTCAAATTGAAACAATATAATACAATTGTTCACGTGATAATCATCCTGTGTAATAGGACCCTTAGTCTGACCTTTCCGTGCATGTGTGTCAGAGGACAGTGCAACTATCTGTCTATCTAGCTCTCCCCTTCAGTAACATGGAGGTAAATTTGGAGCTGTCTAGATCAATAGGTCTGTTCCTTTCACTTGTGCCTGTAATCATACAAAGTGCTCTCAATAGGTTCTTCTATTCTTGCAGATGTAATTAAATTAGGTGTTTAATGTATTCCACTAACAGATTGTGATGGGTTTAGGAGCAGCAGCAGAGAGCCCACGTCTATGATACTAATTCTGGGCTTCTCACGGCTCATTAGGATCTGAAGCAATCATTTCCTTTAGTCGCTGAATTCCAAGCATTTAACATTATTTGTGTGTTGTTTATCAGAAGGAAAACAAAGTCGTCTTGTATCATAGATTCCCCAGGAGTCTTTTTATCCTGTTGTTATTGCTTTAGTGTGTGAAGAAAGTTACAAAAATTTTTGAACTGATTCTTTTCAGGTTATGAGACCTACAGCTCAGAACAAGAAAACAAAAATTTCATACTAATCAAGCTTTCCTGGAGTTGTAAATATCCTTTTACACAGCCCAGTATGTAGCCTATACAGCCGCAACCGAGCGCCATTCGCTTCTACAGCCTTTTATAAGGCACAATTATTCATACGACCAGGGCACACAAATGATCCCTGTATTGTTTTTGTGACCATCAAAATACATAGCAGCCGCACACTACCTGTTTACTTAATGATTTTACCAGTTGTACAGAAGATTGCTGGCCCTTTTGAATTATCGGGTGAGTGAGAGCTCCTAGGAACACTCATGAATGATTATTGGCTTGTGCAAAGGGGCCTTGAAGCGACTCTGTACCCGCAGTCTGCGCCCACAAACCGCTTGTACCGTCAGCTGCTTTTAATCCAAGATCTGTCCTGGGATCTGTTCCGCAGTTGATGTAGTTATTCTAAAAAACAACAGTTAAACTTGCACCCCTGTGTCAAATTGGCGTGGTCTAGAGCAGTCATGTCAAACTCCGGCCCGCGGTGCCATTATTTTTGGCCCGCCATGCTTTTCCATTGCTGTGGTAAATTTGGCCCACCTGACGTTGCAGCAAATTAATATTATAGAGCTGCTTGGACCACCCATATTATAATCTCGTAGGCCGCAGGCAGTTTTTAGCCTGTGGCCTAGAAGTTTCTCAGTAGTGCCCCAACTCTGGCAATGTGGTGAAGTCATTGTGCGCATCCTCCGACAGGTGTCTCCTTCAGTCACTGGAGCCGCAGGAAGGGTGAGTCCAAGCTAAGGTGGCAGTCATGAATAGGGGCTGGCTTCTACATAAGAGACTGTTGGGGAGGGTTGGCTACTATATAAGACTGTTGGAGAGGGCTGGCTACTATATAAGAGACTATTTTAGGGACTGGCTTCTATATAAGACACAATTAGGGAGGGCTGGCTTATATATAAGAGACTGTTGGGGAGGGCTGGCTACTATATAAAGCAATTGGAGAGGGCTGGCTACTATATAAGAGACTATTTTAGGGACTGGCTTCTATATAAGACACTATAGGGGGCTGGTTACTATATGGGTCACTATTGGGAAGGCTGGCTACTATGTAGGTCTCTAATAGTAGGCCTGGCTAGTATGTGGGGCACTATTTGGGGGGGCTACTACATGGGGCACAATTATGGGATTACCTACTGCTTGAGAAATATAATGGGTAACTTTCATGTCAGGAAAATTACTTTAGGATAGGCAGTGCCAGGGATGCCGCACGCTGCTCTGACAGTGCCAGAAACGCTGCATGCAATCTTCATTAAATACCATGGTTGGCCCACGACTTTGTCCAATTTTTTAATTTTGGCCCACTGTGTATTTGAGTTTGACACCCCTGGTCTAGAGTGTCGGTGCCTTAGGCTTATTGACATCTTCTATGCTATAGTATTGTGAGCCAAAGGTAATACTACTACTAACACGCATCTTGTGTAAAGATGAAATCATAAGATGTTGGGGTTCTCTGAGGATTGCAATTGGTGCATTTCACCGTTCACTATGACCACATAATACCTGATGGCACTAATGTATACCCTCTTTTACTTCATTTCCTAGCATTTTGCAGGTATATACAAGTGAGCTATGTATTCATCTCATGCAAGCCATAAACAGAATATACATCTCACAATCTTAGCACATATATTTTTTTTAAGATTATATTATAGCATATAAACATCAGATTCATATGCCTTGAAATCCTTTGTCTTTTATACAGCCATAAGATTTAATAGCAAATCTTTCTTTTGAAATCCTTTTCTGGTTGCTTTAGGACGGAGCATAATACTAGTAACTACATGATTCTGGTGACTGCCTATGTGAATAATGATGGCGCAGTGTGATTGTGGAAAGATTATGATTAAGATCTTTGATATGAATGAGAATATAACCGTTCTCATTAAGGGCTTTTCTCATGCGGTCGGTTTTCTCTTTGATGTTCAAATCCACAAAACTAGAACATTTTGGAAACATGGGAGTTTTGTTAATTATCCATTTTTAGCTGCATATATTTTCTGTGCCAGTCGGCATCCTCAGTGGGAGCAGTGATTTACAGTGACAGTGATCTAGTGACAGCAGCCTTCCTTCACACAGTACACGGTGATGGTGGCGTTGGTATATGCTGGCGTATCCAGTAATCCTCAACTCCCTGAAGATTTTCCTAATTGAAGTTCATTTACTATCGCACACCTCTGTCACTGTCACCATGTTCTAAATGGCAGATAAATAATCGTTTGTTGTTTTTAAAACCATTTATTCTTAAATTGTGAACATAAAGTTTTACATCTAGTGACACTCTAGAACATGAGTGTCAAATTTAGGCCCTCCAGCTGTTACAAAACTACAATTCCCATCATGCTTGGACAGGTAAAGCTTTGGCTGTCCAGGCATGATGGGAATTGTAGTTTTATAACAGCTGGAGGGCCTGGGTTTGACACCTATGCTCTAGAAAATGTTTGTAACAGCCTCAGGGATATTCCTATCTCAAATAGCTATTCTGTCTCCAAGAGATAGATAACATGCTAATTGGTGGCGGGCTGATCATGGGGACCCACACTGATCCTGAGAACAAAGGGAAATGCACTTCAGAACAATTAGAATCCTCTTTACCTGGCCATGTACACATGGTGCATTGTACTTTTTCGGGGGTGCAGTTGGTTCCACACCGATTAGCGAGTTATAACTATTAACTAAAACTACTTCAAAAGTCGGTAACATGACTTATCATATGTGTTGTTCTGCCTGGTGCATAGTTTTTATACACACACTGAAGCAGTTTTGTCAATATGGTATGTGTGTGAAAGATACAGTACCTAGAATGACTTTTCACTCTGACTTAAGATTGTAAAATGAAACACTGGGAATCAAGTGACAGTGAAGTTATAAAATTTACTTTACACGTTTTTTGTAGAAAAAGTCTCCCGTGTGAACATGTCCTGAGGCAAGTAACACTTAAAGGACTTAATGAATTAGGCAGATACTTTAATGAAATACAGCTGACAGAAATACTTGGTCACAGTTTAGAGAAATGTGATCCTCCCGCCAACTCAGAAGCCCCAGTGCTGCCTGGAAGAATAAGTCAGTGGCAAACAGATAGGCTGATTGCTTTTTTTGTGAATGCAGACCCCTCTGCTGGGTTACATGAAAGGAACCAATATTGGTGTGAAATATGTATGTAGACCTACGCAGTGTGGAATTCATTCTTTAGGAACCATCAAATATTGAAAATAATACAAATAAACCAAACCATTTTAGTTGTTGAGTAAGAAGTTGCTAATAATTTATCACCTTAATTTTTTTTTTTCTTGCAGTCACTTTGAGTAACGCTATTGAATAGGGTTAGACAGATTTCTCTTCCATGTGAGCCATATAGCTAACATATACTTTAATTTAAAAAAAGGACACTTTCATACTGTAGAAACATATGTAATTGTATGTCAATACATTTGTTCTATGCCGGCCTTTAATGGTACGATGTTTGGTAGTTATAGGCACACAGCAATGTTTATAAAAAGCAGACCAATATGAGGCTTAGCAGACCCCAGTTCCATTTACATAGCTTTTATGCTGGTAGTCGGTTAGATGTCAGAAAGCCATCAATCAGAGAGGTAGTCAACAGAGATGAGCGAACCTCGAGCATGCTCAAGTTCATCTGGACCCGAGCGTTCGGCATTAGATTAGCGGTGGCTGCTGAAGTTGGATAAAGCCCTAGAGCTAGCTTAAAGGACAAGTGCCATGAAAAACTTTTTCCCAGTAATTGAAGCACATTACAAAGTTATATAACTCTGTAATATGCTTCAATCACCTATCTGCCTCCCTTCCCTGTCTTTTCCCCCCTCCACCCCCAGCAGGAAGTGTCCTAAACTTACACAGACCTGATTACTGTCGTCACCGTCACCAGGCAGCTCCTTCTTGTAAGGATGAGTCATCAGCAGGAGGGCTGCTCTAGCTCCTGTTACACCAGCCTCCCCCTCCTTGTCAGGTGACTCTGCTTCCTCAGCTTATCTTCTCTAGTGACATGACTCCTTCACTGAGTCCACAGCAGCAGGAGAGAGGGTATGAGGGTAGGGGGGAGCTGCCTATGTGCCGGAGTCAGTCAGAGGGAAGATAAGCAAGTGAGATGTGACAAGTAATGGCTTGCAGTTGTTCAGCCAATTGGAGGTGAGCAAGCTGAGCACCTGACAAGGCAGGGGAGGGGGGAGGCTAGTGTAACAGGAGAAGGAGCTGAGAGAAGAGCTTGGTGGCGGTGACGACAGTAATTAGGTCTGTGTGAGTCAGGACACTTCCTGGTGGAGGGGTGGAGGGGGGGAAAAGACAGGGAGGGGAGGCAGATAGGGGATTGAAGCATATTACACAGTTATATAACTTTGTAATGTGCTTCAATTACTGGGAAAAAGTTTTTCATGGCACTTGTCCTTTAAAAACATGGATATAGTTATTGGCTGTATCTATGTTTTCCAGACAACCTTAGAGCTTTATCCAACTTCAGCGGCCACCGCTAATCAAATGCCGAACGCTCGGGTTCAGATGAACTTGAGCATGCTCGAGAGGGCTCATCTCTAGTAGTCAAACATATATTGCAGCATGTCTGTAAAGGAATTATAGACATTATTAGAGCTAATGTCTACTTGTGACTGTCTGGTGACTGGTCTGCTTTATATATTTTATTTGAGGGATAGAAAAGTGAAGTAATCCCTAAGGGTCTTTGTGATGTAATATGGCCTTAGGCTTTGTAAAGAGGATGCATTCTTATCTTGTTGCACTTTTTAAAATAAGGGGTTTGAAGATGAGGATAAATGAGAGACTTATGCTGCGTTTACACGAAACGATTATCGTGCGAATTCGAACGATAATCGTACGTGTAAACGCAGCGAACGATCGAACAACGAGTGAGAAATCGTTAATTTTGATCTTTTATTGTGTTTTTAAATCGTCGTTCTCAAAAAATTTGCCGATCGTTCCGTGTAAACAGTGGTCGCGCGAAAGTCCGGCTGCCCGCAGCCCACACGTCAGCACTGATTGGCTGAAGAGGAGCCCTTTGAAATTCCCGGCTCCCCTCTTCAGCCAATCAATGCACGGCAGCACTGATTGGCTGAAGAGGAGCCGTTTGAAATTCCCGGCTCCCCTCTTCAGCCAATCAATACACGGCAGCACTGATTGGCTGAAGAGGAGCCGTTTGAAATTACCGACACCCCTCTTCAGCCAATCAATGCACTGAAAAGGGGAGCCGGGGATTTCGAAGACCTGCTACGCGGAGCAGGTAACGTATGCTCGTGGCGGGGGCCATCGGAGAGGCAGCGGGGGTGGCGATCAGAGAGGCGGCCGGGGTAGCGATCGGGGCGGCGCAGGGGGCTGCGGTTGTCTGGGGGGCCGGGCGGCGGGCCGGGCTGCGGGCGCGCGATCGCAAAAGATTTTTGCGTACGATATATCGTACCGTCTAAACGCTGATCGTTATAAGAAAAAAAACGTTACTCCGACATCGTTAAACGTACGATCGGGCCAATTATCGTTTCGTGTAATCGCACCATTAGCCAAGATTACATCAGTGTATCAAACCTGGGATCCAGTTGTTGTTATAACTTTACTTAATACATTTCACCGAAGGGGTGAGCAGATAGTCATACTGGGAGTCATTTGACTATAATGGGGGGGACCGAATATTGTGGCACCTTTAAAATAAAAAGTTAGAAATTAGGATCCAGAGTTTTCTTTGAAGAAGACTTACTGAATGATAAACCTGTCATAGAGAGTTCACTTGATGTCATTTTATGGAGTCTAACTTAAGTCTGTAGTAGGAAAAAACAAATGGGTTGTAATGCTGTTAAAATAAATCACATTTATATAGGTATCAACGTGCAATAAATTTGGATATCAGATGAAAAAGAAGCGGCTGGGTTGCTGTAACGTGGCCTGGGTTGGATGCAGTGGAATGCCTGTTTGATATAAAGACTGTCTGGAAGTGATATAGGTAATAGGAGAATTACTAGGAAGGCATTACCGACTGTGTTTATGAGTTGGGAAAACCCGTTCATGGACATTCACCATTTCTCCTTAAGCTGCTCCCGTGTTGTCTTTGCTGTGTGCTTAGGGTCATTATTTTGTTGGAAGGTGAACCATTGGCCCAGTGCAGTTGAATCAGCTTTTTATTAAGACCAGTCTCCCTGCCCCAGCTGCTAAAAAAACATCCCCACAGTATGATGCTGCCATCACCATGCTTTACTGTAGGACAGACTAGAGAATGCTGTCTAGTCTTATGGGTCCTATAGGTGCTTGAAAAGTTTTTGTGTCTCTTACTGAAGAGAGGCTTCTTAGGATCCCGATCATAAAGTGTAAATGAGCGCCGATCTAGATTGGCGCTTGTTTACCAAGCAGTTACACAGGCAACTATCAGACAGCAAGGGCTGCGTGCTATCTTTAGTATAGAATAATAACGTATTTACTGTACTTACCACGTTCCCTGGTGTCCTTGGGCCTTCCCCTTCTGTTCTGGTCTCTGCACTAACAGGCTGCCCAGCCAATCGCTGGCCACGGTTCTGTCTCGGCCAGTAATTGGCTGAGCGGCCTGTCGGTGCAGAGACAGGAACAGCAGGCAGACCTACAGCCGCAGTGACCGGGGAAGGCCCGAGGACATCGGGGAATGAGTAAATACTTTTTATTTTTTTTATACTACAATCAGCTGTCGGCCACTCATCACTACTACACATAGCGTTGCACATCTGATGGTTTTAGGTCTGGACCTAAAGAAACGATCAGCTGTTGATAACTTCATCTGCTGATCATTCTCTCTAGTACATGGAGCTATAATCGGCCAATTCACTCTGTGTAATAGAGCCCTTAGTGCCAAAAAGCCCAGACTGGTGGTTGGTTTATCTTCTGGAAGTTTCTTCCATCTGAACAAAGGATATTTAGATCTCAGACAGAATGACCATTCTCCCATTACTTAGTTTGGTGGGTTGACCAGCTCTAGGAATGGTCCTGGTTGTTCCAAATGTCTTCTATTTAAGAATTAGGGAGGCCGCTGTGCTCTTGGGAATTTCAGTGCAGCAGTCATTTTTCTCCCCTATTTAAGATCTTTTCTTGAAAAGGAGACACAGATCTTGTCTCTGATCTCTACAGGCAGCTCTTTCTTCCATATGGTTTGTTTATTGCTCCGTTATGCGTTGTCAGCTGGGAGACTTTACATGGACATGGCTGTGTCTTTCCAGGTCATGTCAAGTCCAACTGAATTTACCACTAATGACTCTAATCAAGGTGTAGAAACATCTCAAAGAACATATGGGAGGCCACCAGAGCTAAATATGAAGTGTCATAGCAAATTGTTGAAATACCTATATCAATGAGATATTTAGTTTAATAAATTTGCAGGTCTTAAATTCAGTTGTCACATTCTCATTATAGAGTATTGAGTGCAGATTGATTAGGCATTTTGATATGCTTTTTTTACGGCGGCTGGGCCCATGCTATATGCATTGGGTGCTAGCTGTATGTTACTTCTCTACAATTACTGGGAGCAGACTTCAGTCCCATCCTGGGAATTTAACCCTCTGCATGCAGCGATCAATATTTATTGCAACATGCACAGTGTTAGGCTGCATTCACACGTTCAGTGATTTTCCCGGTCCGTGATCGTGGTCCGGCAGCTACCTCCGTGATCCGTGCAAAACAGTCCGTTTTGCATCCGTTTTGTATCCGTGTCCGTTTTTTTCATGGATCTGTCTTACAGCATTTTAAATGACATTGATTACATCACATCCGTGTTTTTCACGGATGAACACGGATGTCACATCCGTGTACAACCGTGAAAAACACGGATCTCATTGAATTCTATGGGGAATCCTTTCCGTGCATCCGTTCTGAGTAATGACATGTCCTATTTTTTAACGGCACGGATCCGTGAAATCACGGAACATCTGAATAGCCCCATAGAAAGCAATGGGCTGTAAAATTGTCCGTGCGCACGGATCCGTGAGCACGGACAACTTCCCGGAACGTGTGAATGCAGCCTAACCCGACAGGTGCCAAACCTGTCAGGGGACCAAGCCACACCCTGCAGCAAAGAACGGGGGTGCCGATCAGTTGCTGTGGCTGCTGGAGGGTAATACCTTCCGTGGCAGTCCTGGAGTCCTTGCTTATTGAGTCTGCCTCAGGCAGACTTAAGCTATTTTAACACACAGTATTTCTGTCAGTCTTTTGATCAGTTTTTGTTTCATGATATGAAAGAGGTCATTAAAAAGGTCTGTTATATGAAAAAATATAAGAGTTATGACAAGAGAACACCGATCAGTGAGATCAGTGCTTGTTTGCTGTGCCTTCACAAGGCACATAATAAATCACACTGCTGAGCCGTACAAACAATCACTGTATCATTTGTGTCTCCATTTAAATATATTGCTGTTGGCCACACATCCCTGGTTTATACATCCTGGCTAATAGCGATATATTTTAGTGCGGCACAAATTATGTGATCAGCCGAGAATTGGGCGTTTTCCTGCTCCTGATGGCTGACACTTTTACGAGACCGATTATTGGCCGAAGAAGCATTTCTAGCAATGCTCCTTGCCGATAATCTGCCCGTGTGAAAGGGACATAAGTCAAGGAATTGGTTTAAGGCATTTAGTTGCAAATGTTCTCAAAGTTATATACACTGCATTTGGAATGTCTTCAGACCTTTTTTCCCATATTTTTCACAAGTATGTTTTCAACCTCACCACCGATTTTTGGTGGTGATTTTACTTGTTTTATGTTTTAATCGGTATTATAAAATATCTTTTCACTCTGTCATTAGGTCTATGAAAAAAACTGTCCCTTCTTGTTCTATGGAGTAAAAATTCCCAGCAGTCTTTATTATCATCACAGGCAGACTTACAATGAAGGGTGATACCTTTTACATAGATAACATGGATAAGACCATTCATTATATGATGGACACAGCTTACTTCCTTCACCTCAATGCTTAATGACCTCTGCATGGGATACAGCGCATGCCTACAAACTCTGCTATAGACAATAAGCCCACTACAGACTATTTTTCATTTGGTCCACGTGGCTTCTGTAAAGCAAATCCCTAAATGCTGTTCAGGAAAGATGGCCAGCTCTATGTACAGAAATTAGACAAAAAAAACTCTCTATAATTAGAAAATAAAACCAGTGCTTGGCAATTTTTGGAAGCCCCATAGAGAATGAATGGAGCCCTGGCCTCACATCTATGTTTTGGCCTAATTCATTCTGGGGGACATTTGACCTCTGTTAGTAGGATTGTTGGGGATCAACCGGTTATTTCCTGTCCTGTCAGTAGGGGATAGCTTTTGATGTTGGGATAATCCCCTAAGTTTCTAAGCAAGAGATATTAACACATTGTTACTTTGCAGTGGTTTTTCCTACATGATACCACGTTCTAATGCTATGACACACGTTCTGACTACTACCTTAAAGGGGTTATCCAGCGCTTCAAAAACATGGCCACCTTTCCCCCACTCTTGTCTCCAGCTTGGGCGGGGTTTTGAAACCCAGATCCATTGAAGTAAATGGAGCTTAATTGCAAACCACACCTGAACTTGAGACAACAGTAGGGGGAAAAGTGGCCATGTTTTTGTAGCGCTGGATAACCCCTTTAATCAACAACTCTGCTTTAAAGGGGTTATCCAGCACTACAAAAACATCGCGACTTTCCCCCTACTGTTGTCTCCAGTTTGGGTGGGGTTTTGAAACTCAGTTCTATTGAAGTAAATGGAGTTTAATTGAAAACCACACCTGAACTGGAAACAACAGTAGGGGGAAAAGTGGCCATGTTTTTGTAGCGCTGGATGACCCCTTTAAACAAGGTAACATAGAATAAGTGTGGAGAGTTTTATTACTCTGCTGTCGTAAAAAGCAAAGTGTATAATGCATGTATTTTTATATTTTAGAAAAATTGTTTTATATATATATACATAGAGAGAGAGAAAGAGGGTTTTTTATGTTTGGTGTTGACTACTGGAAGAGCAGGGTTTATTCCACCTGTCTATTAGCATCTTCTTTTTTAAGACTCCCTTTTCTGTTCCCTGGCTGTGCTCCATTACTTATGAGATTAGAGTAAATTCAGCTTGTCATCAATCACTGCTCCTCGGGCTGGGATTTCTGGTAGCCTGCCAGTCTCTTATCACAGGGGCTCATGTGACTGATGAGAGGTGAAGGTACACACAAGTGCAAAGTCAGATGCTGTAATTCTAATCTCAGTCTGAAGCCTGGTAATTGCTGAGGGGGACGTCCTCCATCTTTTGTTTCTATCGCCTTATCTGTATTGTGACAGTGGGGATCTGCAACATAGTCATTCCGTGTGGGTTTTGCTTTTCTGTCCTCGGCAAACACATGTCTACAAATGCAATCATATTCCTCATTATGTGCCGACTCTTAATTATTCATTAGTTTGCGCAGTAAATATAATCAGTCGGGGTCTGGAAAAATAAAATGATATAAATGTGCAAAGCCAGGCTGATAAAAAAATATACAGAATACATAGAACATTTTTATTGCTATACATAGTGGTAAACAGGGAGCTATACAGATAACAAATCTATGTATAATATATGAAATGTAATGGGGGCCCTTCTAAAGAGAAGAAAGGATTATTTATATGTACGAGACAATGGTGTAAAAATCCACTGGTAAGTTGGGTTGTGACTAAAGTATAGTATATGAAAAGAAAGGTTAAAGTATGAAAAGCTTGCGTGTGCAGCATCCTCCATCTAGGGTGGTCAAAAAGTTTACACGTACCCCATATCTGAATGTGGCAGGCCCTGCGTTCTCTGTCTGAAATTATTAATTATGTTTAAAGGGGGTGTCCAGCGGGGAAAAAAAATCTTTCAAATCAACTGGTTTCAGAAAGTTCCTTAGATTTGTAATTTACTTCTATTTAAAAATCTCAAGTCTTCCCATACTTATCAGCTGCTGTATGTCCTGCAGGAAATGTTGTTTTCTGGCACAGTGCTCTCAGCTGACGTCTCTGTCCAAGACAGGAACTCTCCAGAGCATTAGAAGCTTTCTATGGGAATTTGCCGCTGCCCGGACAGAGATGTCAGCAGAGAGCACTATGTCAGACTGAAAATAAAACATTTCCTGCTGGACATACTGCAGTTGAGAAGTATGGGAAGAGTTGAGATTTTTAAATAGAGGTAAATTACAAATCTAAAGAACTTCCTGAAACCAGATGATTTGAAAGAAAAATATTTTTTCTGGAAAACCCCTTTAACACTGTGGCTCCACATAAACATATGTTATAGCTAATAATTTATCCAGGAGGATTTCAAGCCATTTCTTCTCCAAAAACTTAGCTTGGTGATGGACAGCTGTAGAGAAGTGATTACTATCTACTAAGCGCCAGCATATTACACTGTCCTCGGCAGAGAGATAAGGCAAGAAAAAGCTGGGAAAACACTTTAAAGGGGTTGTCCGGCGAAAAAAAATTATTCACAGAATAACACACATTACAAAGTTATACAACTTTGTAATGTATGTTATGTCTGTGAATGGCCCCCTTCCCCGTGTCCCACCACCCCCACCCGTGTACCCGGAAGTGTGGTGCGCTATACATTACCTGTCGCGTGCCGACCACGGTCTCCGATCGTCAGCAGTGACGTCTTCTTCGGGAGCTTGGCGGATCTTCCCGAGTGCCGGCCGCCCTCTGCAGCGTCATCCGAAGCTCAGCCGCGATTGGCTGAGCACAGTTATGCTCAGCCAATCGCGGCTGAGCTTCGGATGACGCTGCAGAGGGCGGCCGGCACTCGGGAAGATCCGCCAAGCTCCCGAAGAAGACGTCACTGCTGACGATCGGAGACCGTGGACGACACGATATGCGGTGAGTATAATGCACCACACTTCCGGGTCTAGCGTGGGTGGGGGGAAACACAGGGAAGGGGGCCATTCACAGACATAACATACATTACAAAGTTGTATAACTTTGTAATGTGTGTTATTCTGTGAATAATTTTTTTTCGCCGGACAACCCCTTTAATAAAAAATAATTAAATAAAATAACTGAAACAAAGTTTTACTGTGTTGTGCAGGTGTTAGTAAGGAAGGGAAGTTGTAACTTGTATAATTGTTGCATTGTATTTTAGGTGCGGGAGCTGCAGACGCGGCTACAGAGTGTTCAAGCAACAGGTCCTTCCAGTCCTGGTCGGCTCACTTCAGCAAGTAGACCAGTAAACCCTAGCACTGGGGAGCTTAGCACAAGCAGCAGCAGTAATGACATTCCCATAGCTAAGGTGAGATTGTGTGTATGGCATTATCCCAAACCTTTTCTCTATGCGATTAATTCTTAAGGTACATGTGCTTCAATGAAAAACCTCATCTAAATGAAAAAGAATGAAAAGATTATTATAGAAATATACATGTGTAAAACTAATCTGTGACTGTAATAACAGTGAAAAGGGGGTAATACGTAATTTAGATTCACAGCTAGCGGTTTTTATTATCCATCCATATATTCTCCATATTAAGGGATGGAAAAATCCACCGCAAATCCAGAAATGGATCTTTGGTTTGCTGTAGATCTCAACCTTCTAAATCAAAAGAGTTAAAATCATCTACAGAAGTTGTCATGTTGCTTTTTAAAATCCACACCACAGGTCCATTTCGGTCTGATATATATATATATATATATATATATATATATATATATAAAATTTGTTAAAATCTTTTCTACTTGGCTGCTACTTTATTCTTCTACAGCAAAAATGTTGAAAACCAATTATAATCAAGAGCAATATACTGACACATTCTGAAGAAAATACTATTTACATTTGGCTGATAATGGTGTCTGTATTCATTGCAGATCGCTGAACGGGTAAAGCTGTCAAAAACCAGGTCTGAATCGTCCTCATCAGAGAGGCCAGTTCTTGGCTCAGAGATTAGCAGTATTGGGGTGAGTATGTGGTTATTGCAGTGTGTCTTTTATTTCTATTGGATAGGACATTACTCTTAAATATCTATTGCTATGAAAACCATGTTGTTTTTTTGTAGGTATCAAGCAGTGTGGCTGAACACCTGGCACATTCCTTACAAGACTGCTCCAATATTCAAGAGATCTTCCAGACGCTCTACTCCCATGGTTCTGCCATATCTGAGAGCAAAATACGAGAGTTTGAGGTAGAGACAGAGAGGTTAAATAGGTGAGAAAAAAATTCTATGAAAATTGGGGGAAGTTTATAAGAGACAAAAAGACATGTCTGTGCTACAGCCCCATCTGTAACATCCCGCAGCATGGTGCTTAAATGTTGGCCTCAGCCGTGTTGATTGACAAACAGGTCTCTCCGACCGTTGCTGGAAATCCTGTACATGTGCACACCCTGCTTGTAACTTAATGCAACCGGGGGAAAAAAATTTTAGCAGAAGAGGTGTTAAAGACCAGAGCAGGGTACTGGCACTGACAATACCTCTTTGAATTTTACAAATGGGGATTAAATGCACTGTTTCAATGTTTAAAGCCATGGAGTAAACTTATAAAAGTACTAATGCAATATATGCACAATGAGCACTGTGGTTGCATGTTTGGCCTCCCAAGCATTTTGTAGGTTACTGTTTCCCTTGAATATATTCCCTGCCTGGATCTTTGAAGAATGAATGCCTGCACATGAATCCAGGTGTATGTGAGGCTGTGCATAGGCGTCATGAATTCTACACTAGCTCCAAGCTGGCAAACATTTACACTACAGTTTGCATTGTTTGTGTAACATGTTCAGCATTTTGTCATGATGCATTTTGTCATGGTGATTCCTCACCCAATCGGCCTGCAGTCACACCTCCCTCCAGAAGTTTGGGTAACTATGGATACAACCACACCAATTCAGCCCCTATCACAAGCCCTATTGGATCAGAACCGACCCAGCGTTGTCTTATCCATAGTTACCCGAACTTCTGTGGCAGGTGTGACTGCAGGCTGATTGGGTGAGGAATCATCATAACAGGTACACTGGTCACATTCATGCTCCTATCCATATGTCTCATGCATAGTCCACCTATCTTTATACACAACAAGTAACATCTCACGTTTTATCACATCTGACCATAGATAGAAAAGAATAGGAGAAAAGAAGGATGTGTAAAACAGAATTTGCATTCCAACCACCTTAAGCAAATAAGCCAGATTGGGCAGGGGCACTGTCGTTCCCAAGATAGATATGGGTCCCAGAGGTAGCAAACAAATCTATTAAACATTTATGCCATATCCTGTGGATATACCATAAATGTTGAAGATGGGAATACCTCTTTAATAGACCCCCTTCCCCCTTAATATGCACACTTTGCTTATTCGCAATAGGGAGTATGGAGAAAGCCACAGGCAGCCTTTCTGCACATAAAAACCCCTATTACACAGCACGTTCTTCACAGCAAGCTGCTATTACACGCAAGTCATGGTGTGAGTAAAAGTGTGTGGGAGGGTGGTCCATAGAAGATAGTGGCGGTCCTATTACACGGAGCAACGGCAGCAGATCCTTGCTATCGTGGTCGTTTGTCTTTCAACATATTGAAAGGCAACAATCAGCCGATAAGAAAGCAATTATCGGCTGTAATGGACAATAATCGGCCAAATACAGCCGGTCATCCCTTTGTGTAATAGCGCCTTTATTTCCCTGTGAACAAAAGGATCAGACAGTGGAAATACAACAGTCTTAATGCTTCTCTTCCCAAATATCAGCAATCTTGGAAAAGTCCGAAGGCCATCATTCACACTTTATGTTTGGCTGGTCCCAGCACAATGGGTTTGGCCAACACTTGTCTAATGTGTATGGCCAGCTTTAGAAAGTACTGAACAAGTCCAGTTTACTGCTACTTCTAACAGCAACATAGTGCTTTAAAGCCACCATCTTCTTGGCTGATGCAGCCACCCGTATATGTGCCAGGACTCCTTAATGCTGGCAGTAAACTAGAGAAATTTCATTAATAAATCTCCCCTATCTGTTGCCACGTGACATCCTTAAGGGGAACAAAGAAATACTACTTTATTCCTTGTCTGGGCAAATGCGCTTTACTAAATTGCAGACATTGGAAAGCATGTCAGCCAGAAAATAGTTTGTTTGTTTGTAAAAATCTCAAGTGACATTTAGTGAGCGCAGATTTCACCTTTGCTGAAGATATATGATCAGTGATTGCCGGGTAGGCTGTCGCTTTCTGCATTAGGAGTAAAATTACTTTCGTTTAGTGGAGAGAGCACAATGTAACTGTAAAGGAAAAAACCTTGTGCCTTTATTCCCAGAGAGCTGCTGCTTTGGAAACCTTTGCACGCATTCCAGATGGAACCGTTTGCAGCCGGTTATTATGTCTGGCAATCCGTAATATGCAGGTAGAGAACATCCGAAAAGCTCTCTTGAGCAGCAATAAATCTGCTGTTAATCTGTGAGTGAAAACCATATCACTCTTACCATCTGGGTTACAGGTGAGAAGGAATGAGAAGATTCAAGGGTTTATCCTCACAGGAGAGCTAATTCCTTTACAAAGTAGGTGCTTTCTATTGCATTGATGGGGAGTCAAACCATCCAGAGTTTTGCTAAGATGTTAGAGCAGCGTGTGCACAGGTTCAGAATTGAGGAAACAAGCAAGGCATCTTATTAGGGAAGGTAGGGACGAATGAAGCCATGCTGCAATCTATGCCAAAATACTGACAGCTATGGCCTTACATAGAGAATAGCACAGTGTTTGTAACCCACTAGTGTAAATGGCAGCTTTGATTTACAAGCTGAAACGACAGGCCAGACTGGCTTTCTATGAATTTCCTAGGTAAGAAATGATGCGTGAATATTAGCTTTTTTCCCCCTTGTTAAGCACAGTATCCATATCAAACATGTGGTAAGCTTGTGGACTTGACTTCTATTCTATTAGACTGATTACATATCTATCTGGTATAAGCAGCTGAAATGAGGTGTATTTTTTAGGGGCATTTCTTAAGCCCCTATTACACGGGGCGACATAGAGGAGCAAACGAGCTCTGTCAGCGCTCATTTGCTCCTCGCTCGCTACCGCCGATACTACACACAATGGCAGTGAGTGGGTGAGTACAGGGGGGGCTGCCTAGGTGATCGCTAGATTGTCCGGGCAGACTATAGAGCAGTGCTTCTCAAACTTTTTCTACTGGAGCCTCACCCATCAGACCAAGGCAATGCCTAGGCCTCACCAGACTGAACAAGAGGATGCCGGGGCCTCACTATCTGTAGTGAAAGTCTACTTAAAAGCTGAAAATAAGGCTAGGGCTACCTTTCACCCGTCTCCCAAGCTCTATATACTAATAAATTCGTACAAGATATATTAATAATATTGCTAAAATAGAGATTTCTGCAAAAAGCAAAAGTACTGTGCAGATCATAGTTAATTTGTGAAAACTGGTTCCCTAGCTGGGCCTCACCAACAACTAGGGGGCGCCTCACTGGTGAGGCCCGCCTCAGTTTGAGAAGCACTGCTATAGAGGATAGCTGCGGTCTCCTATTTCACGGAGCGACGGCAGCAGATCGCTGCTATCACAGTCGTTTGTCTGTGATAGACGAATGACAGCAATGATCAGCCAACATCGTTCATGTCGGCTGATTGTTGCCTTCTATTACACGGGGCGATTATCGGCCGATATCTGCTGAATACGGCCGATAATCTTTCCATATCATAGGGCCTTTAGGCAACCTAGACTACTTATGCTGCATTGGGTCTGAATGCAAATTGCTGTTTCCTTGTATTACAGGCATAGGCTTGCTGCATGTTCTTGCCAGGTACAATACTCCCCAAGAGACTTTGTATTTGGCCTTCAGCAGCAACGTTTCACCCTATCTTGCCTATGCAGTCTTTGGAAAAACAACATAATACATCTGTAATACAACTCTGCATGCTGTTATGTAAATATGTAAATGATTACTGGTGTGGGGTGAGTAGACAGCGGTTCTTGCAAGTGCTCTATTAAAGGGCCCTCAGAGGCTACCTTTGGGTAGTGTACCTTTTGTTGAGAGACCTAGCTATAACATCTGTGAGCAAATGTGCCACAGGGTGCCATATGGAACCTGTATTCATCCATGCCTACCTGTATGTCATCTTGTTTCTAGGCTAGGTGTGTCCCAACAGGGCACTAGATCCTTCTTTCAATTACCGTATATATTTTTTTCCCCCTAATAAACATATCCATTCACAATATTGCAGTCAGTGTACAGTAAGTACATCGTCAGAGGATCTCCTAGAAATACTGTGCCCAGTAGAGGTGATTTTGTAACCTGTGTATTGTCGATTATCTATAGATGAAATGTAAAAGCAATTGTGCCATATATCACTGGTATAAATGGGTTTTTGTATGTATAACATAGTAGATTTTGTACACGATGTTCTCTGAGTGCTAGTTGTTGCTTTTAGACAGTTCACGCTGGTTTTATAGCATTGGATTTTCAAATCAAAGAACACAAACTTGACAAAGGGTAATTGTAATACTTTAAAGTGACAAGACTGTTATAGGTGAGAAGAAAATGCACAATAGGAATGCATTCTTTTTGCAGAGATTATGTTGAACTGGGCTTCTCAACAATAGGCCAGTATAATTATGATTATTGCACCTAAGTGCTTATTGATCTCAAGTTCAGCATACTTGGCTGTATTTATTGCCCTCAGTGCAATGCCGTCTTCTTGAAAAGTAGAAAAACAAGCTGTGATTTACATGGCAGGATAAAAATATTGATCTTTTCTTTGCAGTCGAATCGAGCACTTAAAATCCCAGAATGATTTGCTGACGATAACACTGGAGGAGTGTAAGAGCAATGCCGAAAGAATGAGCATGCTAGTAGGGAAATATGAATCGAACGCAACAGCCCTGAGGCTGGCTCTACAGTACAGGTGAGTACAGCTGACCTATAAGGCTTTTTCTATATTTCAAAGTTATGAATATGAGACACTAGATCTTTAAATGATAGACAAGTTTTAGTTACATATTTAATTTAGCTAACCTTTCTCCTCCTCCTCATATGCTGCCCTTTCTCTCTATTGCCAGCTAGTTGTCTAGGTTACTGACTACCACTCTGCTCTAAAAGCAATGGTCTGGCTGGTGTATGTTACAGTGAAATGATAGAATCAGGGATTTGATGAAATCCCGGGAAATGAGGGAATAGCCAAGTCTTCCATCATTTCCCTGAAGAAAGTCAGTGATTTGACCAAATCACTGACCCCTTTCAGTGAAATGATGGAATGAACCAGTCAGGAGTCGCCCTGGCTCTATATATTTATTAGGTAACACAACAATAGTCATTTGAAATGCAAAATTTATTTATTCTAAACTAATTAACAAAGGAGCTGACACAGGTAGCTAAGCTGATAATTTTTAACAAATCTGAAGGGGAACCGGCTGTCAGCATGTTGTATTCATGTCACATTTGTAAAAATCCGGTGCCGAAACAGTTCCCCAGACCGACTAAGTCTTCCTGACCGAAACAGCTACCCAGACTGACCTAAGTCTGCCTGACCGAAACAGCTCCCCAGACCGACCTAAGTCTGCCTGACCGAAACAGCTCCCCAGACCGACCTAAGTCTGCCTGACCGAAACAGCTCCCCAGACCGACCTAAGTCTGCCTGACCGAAACAGCTCCCCAGACCGACCTAAGTCTGCCTGACCGAAACAGCTCCCCAGACCGACCTAAGTCTGCCTGACCGAAACAGCTCCCCAGACCGACCTAAGTCTGCCTGACCGAAACAGCTCCCCAGACTGACCTAAGTCTACGTGAAATTGCTGAAAAATTCTCCTTATTTGGAGGGCAAGGATTTCAGAAGTGTTCCTGCCGACAGTCCAATGTGCAATGTAAAACAAAAAAAATGTGCCTGTACAAAAAAAAAAAAAAAAAAAAAAAAGGGGAAGGTACTCTGCAACTCGAGATGCCACAAATCAACAATGTGTTTTAATAAAATGATTAAAATGAATAAAAAGATGAATTAACTGGATGATTTATTAATTGCATTTGTTATAAATTATCAGCTTAGCTACCTGTGTCAGCTTTCTGTTTCCTTTGTTAATTTGTTTCAAATAAATTTTCATTTCAAATGACTATTGTTGTGTTACTTAATAAATATATAGAGCCGGGGCGACTCCTGTACTGGTTCATTTTATCCTTTCCCTGAAAGGGGTCAGTGATTTGATCAAATCACTGACTTTCTTCAGGGAAATGATAGAAGGGCTCGGCCATTCCATCATTTCCCGGCATTTGATCAAATCACTAGATTCTATCATTTCACTGCAATCGATATATATATATATATATATATATATATATATATATATATATATATATATATTATATACCACTGCTTTTTGAGCTGATTAGTGGTTGGTAACCAAGACAATGGGCCTAATACGCTTAGGCTGTCCATATGGTAAATGGCTATTTGTTATTAAGAATGGCAGAACTATACAGATATACATGAATATCTGTGGGCAGGCACACCCATATGAAAGCAAAATAGATTTTTCTAGGTGTGGAAAGCACACAGCACCATCATGAAAGCACACTGTAATTGAACAAAACTGTAAGGAGACCGACCCGCATTCATAAACCCTAGATTTTGATTGGTCTCTTCTAATAACGTGATATTTTTCGTCTGGTTATTTGGTTCTGTTTTTACATTTTCGGTTCAGTGTCTTAATGGCTATATACGTTTTTTTGGTTGACATTTCCACACTGAGATTAGCTATGGCCCCTCCACTATTTTAGAAGTCATGTTGTCTGCCAGGGATCTCTACCACAAACTCAGTAACCTCTCTTCAGAAGCCTTGGATTAAGAGCGCAGATGTTATTTACTGGGAATTTTTAATCTATTAATTTATCTTCTATTTTGCTTTTGCCCTCAAGGTAAATAGTCATAGTCTCAGAATATTTCCATTCATCTTTAAAGCATATACTAATCCAAAAACAAAATGACGCCACAGCTAGTATTTAAGTCCTGTTTGCTAAGATCTAAAGTTAGTGGTCTGTATCACAGGGATTTAGTCTGTTTTCCCAGAAGTACAAGACATGTGGGCTAATCCTTTTCCTTATAGGCATCTTTCCTTCTGTATCTGCTTTATTCTCAAGTTTAATCACAGATGGCACATAATACCGATCAACTTTTATAACGCAGCAGAGATTTAAGGTCAGCAATGGGTCAGGGACTTAAGTGCTACCTTTAGAGATGTCAGGATTCTGCCTGCTTGTCTTAATATGATGTACAGTAGCTACTTTAAGATATTGATTTGGTATTTCCCTTCTTCCTATGGTTTAGTGAGCAGTGTATCGAGGCATATGAATTATTGCTGGCACTTGCAGAGAGTGAACAGTCTCTCATTCTGGGACAGTTCAGAGCTGCTGGAGTTGGAACTGTAGGTAAGAATTATTCTCCACCACAAAACATCTGTCATATAAGGTACTGATTAAATGTGTCCTACATGCCCCAACATCTACCACTCAATTGCACAGCATTCTTTTGCCTGTAACTTGGTATAAATTAAGTCATAGAACTGATATCTTGTCATTTATTGTGGTTTGGTTCTACAGATACATTTAATGGGAATGAGGGGTGTCAGAATTTTTTTTTTTTGGGTGTGGGTCACCTGCTGGGCCCCCCTGTGATGTTAAGAACAGGGCCCCCAACTCCTTTGTTTTGAACACTACGGCATTGGATTGGTGTACTCTCAACTCTTCAGCCGCCCCATAGGCAATCAATAAAGTGGCACTTAGTTGCCACTCCAATTAAAACCAGAGAGGCTGGTTCCCTTATGCCCTTCTGGTTTAATACATAGTTGCATGAGTGGACTACCTTATTCTTAACCCCTTATGTACTGCAGTATGTAAGTAACCCAATGTTCAAAAGTCAAGGAGATATCTGCTTTACTGCTCCTCCACTGATAACCCCTGACTTCTGCACGGAGCCCTGCACATTTTCCTACTTCATGGCCACAACTGGAGAACAGAGGTCAGAGATTATCAGAGGAGATCTCTTTCTCGTCTGGTTGTTAACCCTTTTTTTGTGTTGCAGCATGTAGGAAATACTGGGTCACTTACACACTGCAGTACATAGTGGGTTAAGCAGAAGGACACTCGCTCTTGCCTTCTCCCCCGGGCCCCACTCCTGCACGGGCTCCCTAGCAACAGCCTACCTTGCTACGCTACTGTATATCCCACATTCTCCAATAAAGTGATTTTGAATAGGATAATCTGTGTGTCCATAGGGGACTGTATCTAAAAGACATTTCTGGTTTTATGATTAAGGTGAGCAAACAGGGGATGAGAACATCACACAGATGCTGAAGAGGGCACACGACTGCAGGAAAACCGCTGAAAATGCTGCAAAAGCTCTACTGATGAAGCTGGACGGCAGCTGTGGGGGTGCTTTTGCGGTCACTGGATGTAGTGTCCAACCTTGGGAAAGTTTGTCCTCAAATAGCCATACAAGGTAATATACAAGTTGATTGTTTGTAGTAGACATAATTTCACAGCTAATCTGACTAGTACGCATGTGACGCTGTGTATGTGTATTTTCACAAACAGTTGCCCACTATAGGGTCTTAAGTTATTTTTTTCCAGTAAGTTTGCACTTATTTATTCTTCAGATACACTTCATAAAAAAATTACTTTATCTTGGAAATGGATCAAAATCATTCAAGTGACAACAGCATACTATTGAATTGCCTTTTAGCAGAGTTGCTGATCACATTTCTGAGGAGCGTTATCAGAAAGCATTAGGATTACTGAGGCTTTCTGGTTGATTACTCTTGTCTATGTCATAGCGGTCCACACTGTGTGACATTTATGTACGATGGGTTTCCCATATAATTGTATAAACTAATCCAGGATCATTGGTGCTTCAATGTTGTTATAATGAAACTGTTTACTTCTGGTGAGTTGTGACATGCTTTTAGCATTCGGTGACACGCTGCCTGTCAGAAACAGCTTCATTTGCCCCACACAAAGACACTTACAGCTCACTACCCACCTTCTCTGCTACATCAATTAGCAGGGGGCAGGGTGGGTCCATATTTCCAGGTAGAGATGACATCTCTGGAGAGTGTAGAAGTCATAAAAGTCACTGATCAGAATCACAATGTACAATGCTAATACAACAAGCAACAAACAGTAAGGAAAATACATTAACAAGCACAGTTCTCTGTGACACTGCCTATGTCAGGTCAGCTAAAAGTTGGTTATGTGTATGATGTATTACTTTGTACATTTATTGAAAGTGATAGTCAATGTTCACAATGTTTCTCTAGATACAGAAATACAGCAGAGCATTCAGGATATTATATAGGAAGATGTAGTCTTATGTGAAAGCTCTATGTACAAATTTATCACATTTCTCCAAACTTCATCTTGAAAGCATTGATTATTAATATTTCATATTTCCAACTTCATGCTGCCTGGAAGGATCACACTGCCTCTTTGTTAATAATGCGCTGGATGCTGATTAATGCTTGAGAACCAGTGCAACTTAATACAAGACATGATGGGATGTTATTCCCTGGCTGATAACTGAGATCATTCAACATTCCAGGCAGACATGTTAATGGATGACCTAACCCTCAACCGGCAGATGATTAGCCGTCCTCTAGAGATCCATCAGACTGTTTTCTAATGCAAAGCATATAGAGACATATAGGCTGTGCTTGTAACCCTTCACAGTCAGCACAGTCATCTCAGTATTACATTGCAGTTCCTTTATGACTGCAAGACAGTATTATCTGTATCTGTTAATGTCAAGGTCTAGTGTCTGTTTTCTTGGAATGACTAAAACAGTTTGTCCTTTACACATGGCACATACGTTGCCCGCTACTACTCTCCCTTCAAGAGCCTGTAAGATTTGTAAGCTTTATATCCATGTCCTGTGCAATGTATAGGAATGTACATTACATTGTAGGCTACAGTGACAGCAACTGCAAACATAGTAGGAATATGAATCTTATATTACCATATCCAATTTCCTAGTCTAATGATAGAAGGCTCACCTTGGAGAATGTACGGTTATATACTTGGGAATTGATTCTACATTTATGCTCTGGTTTACATAAATTATAGGAATTGCTTTATTTTCTAAATGTAAGCAATGCTGATGACAAAACTGGGTAGCAGTGAAAACTTTCCTACAGTACCATGTGCGTTCCCTTAGTGCTCATGAGTGTCAATGAGTTTGTTGTCCCATTTTGTCTATTTCTCATGAGAAGATGGGTTAAGTTTGGTGGCTGTATGGGATAAGTAGTAAATCTTATGCTGCGTTTACACAAGACGATAATTGGCCCGATCGTACGATTAACGATGTCGGAGTAACGTTTTTTTTCTCTGTAATAATGATATGAGTTTATTGACTATTGGACTGAGAATCCTATATCCTAAACTATAACACTTGGCTATTCAGTGGTTACTCCACCAATGCATACAGTAATACAGCTATTACATGGAGTATTTCAGATTTGCCCATAGCTTAATGTTGCTCAGGCATTCATGAGAAGCTCTATGCTCTCGCGAAATTAGAACAATTCATATCAATGGTGACAAGCACTCTCTTTTTATGAAGTAGACCAAGTGGCTGTCACAAGTATTTCCATTTTATTTGCATCACTGAATAATAATGTACTCTTGTTTTATGGTCCTCACCTGTAAGGTGTAGTAAAGGATGACGCATAGTCTAGGAATATTTCGTTTTACAACCCTGCTAAGAAGGTTTTTTTCATTTACCTGGTCTCTTTATCTTTCTAGTATCCATATTGCTCTCACTGCATTGTCCATTTTAGACAGAGATGCTAGTAGCATTGTGACGTATTAACATTTTCTATTACTATGTGCAGAATTAAGTATGTTACATTATATCATTTCTTCCTTCTATGTCTTTTCACCATAAAGACCTCATATTTGTCAGTAGACAAACTAAAAGAGCATTGAAAAAAAACAGTAAATGTAATAACCCGTGTGTTTTTATAGGAAATGCCCTAATTTTAGTAAATCCAGAAAAGAACTATTGCAAGGAGCCACTTTAAAAACCTTGCCACAAGCAGCCATTCACTGTGGCAAATGTTACTTGGTTAGTAAAGCAAATGTCATCTTTTTAGTAGTGCACAGTAGCAGTCAGACACAGCTAGAAGGTTAAGATCTGGAGCGGAGCCTGCCATTCTGGATGGGTATCTGAAGAGAGTGACTGCAGCCAGGTTGAGCATGTAGTAGACAAAGCAGAGATGCCAAAGGGAGCTTAACCATTCTGCTGATATATGCTCCACAAGTGTCCTGGTTGGCAGAGTATAGTGTGTCCAGCAGTGAAGGGGTTAGCTAGCAGAGGTCTGCATGTCACACTATGCAATTATATTCTCCTCTGTGGTTCAGGGCTTTGTTCCATTCTCTGCTTGCTTTTCAGCTCTTCTTGTCGACAGATTGACAGCCATTGGCCTAGCTTAGAGCGCAGCAGAAGTTGCTTTTTTGCAGCCTTGTGTCAGGGGGCTGTGTTGGCATCTGTGGGAGGGAATGGATCTCTGTGAACAATTGAATAATCAGGGCAAGAAACAGTGTCCAGAACTCCGGATAAAATTCTCCTTAAGCAATTCTGCTGAAGTGGACATTAGTCTGTCCCAGGGTTCATGTTAATGGGTCGTAGACTAGATCTTTCTATTCATCTGTTCTTCATTTCTGTTATTGTGACATTGTTGACATTGTATGAATAGATTAGAATTAAGCGGTTTATAGACCGCATGTGGAAGATATAATGGATTAGCTGGTGCATGGGACTGTGGCGTTATGTGGAGGGAACATGCAAAAGACAGATAACAATGTATACAGGTAATGTGATAAGCATTCCTGAAACTGTGAAGGTTAAAGTGCCAGTATTTAAAGAGTCACTGTCGTATTTTTTTTTTTATTTTTTTTTGCAGAAATCAATAGTCCAGGTGATTTTAAGAAACTTTTGTAATTGGTTCTTTTAGGCAAATATTCCATTATCTGCATTCAAAAAGACTTCTCCCAGGTCCCCCCTCCCTCCTCTTTTCCATTCACTGCAAAATATCAGGAAATTGTGACTTGTTGCATCAGACACAACCCTGTCTGTTCTATAGAGAGGGGAGGGGGAAGGAGGGAGATGAGTCGACAGCAGAGACAGAGAACAAAGTGCTGACTGTCAGAGGAGATAGCCGATGATGTAGCTGTAAATTAACTCTTTGTTGTCCTGTTTTGGTGCCTCATCTCCCTTCACCCCTCCCCTCTCCATACACAATGATGAAGACAGGGGGAGAGCTTCAAACTGCTTTTTTGTGATAAAAATGCATTTTTCGGCTAATAAACCCAATTGCAAGTTTCTTAAAATTGCCTGGACTATTGATTTCTGCAAAAAATAAAAATAAACGACAGTGACACTTTAAGGAACAACTAAAATGATTTTCTGACTGTAATTTTTGATTTCACTTTTTGTACATTGTTATGGGGGATTCCATTTTACCTGAGCTATTTTTAACAGCATTTAAAGGGGTTATCCAGTGCTACAAAAACATGACCACTTTTTCCCCTCTCTTGTCTCCAGATTGGGTTGGGTTTCAAACTCTGTTCCATTGAAGTAAATGAAGCTTAGTTGCAAACCGCACCTGAACTGGAGACAAGAGGGGGAAAAGTGCCATGTTTTTGTAGCGCTGGAAAACCCCTTTAATGACATGCTTTACAGCAAGATTCATGGACATAGACAAAAATAGACAGAGTCTGTCTTCTCTAGATGAATGTAAAACATTTTTAGTTATTCCACAAGGAGCTGCTATTGTCTCCTCTATCTACTGGTGTCATATCACTGCAAAGCTGTACAGATCATTTTATAACAGCCTCCTCTTATCACCACAGACTCAACAGGAAGTCTTAAATTAGTTTAGCCCCAGTGATGAGATTGAAAACTGCAAGATTTCAGGATTATTTTATAATATACATAGTAAAATGGAAAATTAGATTTAAAAAAATCAGGAAAAGAATGTAGAAATGTTTATAAAAACATTTATTTAAACAATATTTAAAGGGGTACTCTGGGCAAAAGAATAAAAAAAACATATTGAGGTGATACTCACCTGTAATGGTGCCCCCACAGCTGCTGCATCACCCTCTGGTCCCCCAAATCTCCCGTTTCCTGTGTCATCATGACACCACAAGATTCAGCCAGTTAGTGACTACAGAGGTGTCTTGCCTGAGTCACTGACTGGTTTAGTAAGGCCATGAAGTTACAAGTTTTAGGAATATGGTGAAAGTAAATTTTGTGTATTATATCTTATGTACCCTTCTACACTTTATTTGTAGCTTAGTTATTTCTGCTCTGTCATTTTGCTTGTCCTATAGAGAAAACGCTGACAGTGCCTGGTGTTTTACAGCCCCACATCTGCAGTTCTCGGGAATGGCTTGTCCACCTAGCATTCACACAAACCATTGACATTGCAACACATTTAAAATGTTCAGCATTTTTAGGCATCGTAGTCAGCAAACTTTCTCTTGACAGTTCCACTGTGCAGAAGTTTTCGCTGTGCATGTGCTATGGGAAGAAAAGCTTGCTTTAGTACATTTACATTAGGAAATCCTTCAGACTGCATATTAAGCTTCCTGTCTGAATAATGGCCCATGTACACTGCAGGACCCTCTGCTCGTGCTACTATATATCTTTATACAGATGCAACAGAGCTTGTAGGGGAGGATACTTCTGTATAGATAGCATCCAAAAGAGCATGCCACCGTTTTGTTTTCTGGCTGAACAACGCTGCTATAATACAGCCATGTGTATGAGCTCTGTGTGTGCTGTTACCTAGCAACAGACATTGCAGCCAGTGGGACTTTGCTGTATCACCCATTAAATGCTGTTAGAACCTATTGATGTTGCCAACAGGGAGCCTCTATGTGTATTATTAATAGCATAGTTCAATTTTAAAATTTGTATCTTTTTTTTTGTTTTCTATAGATGCATATATATGCATAGATAGATATTTGTGTTGCATAGACTATGATGACTATATATTCTGCCCTTATAATTTTTTCGGGTTTTTTTGTCTCTTGGGGTAGCTGTATGCTTACGTTCACTTACTGTAGATTTAGCTGTCACATCTTTTGGACGTTTGTTCCAAGCATCTACTACTCTTTCAGGGAAATAGTAATTTGTGTTGCTTCTCATCTGCCCCAGTTAAAGGGGTAGTGTGGCGCTAAACAATTATTCACTAAATAACACACATTACAAAGTTATACAGCTTTGTAACGTATGTTATGTTGGTGAATGGCCCCCTTCCCCATGTTTCCCCCACCCATGCTAGACCTGGAAGTGTAGTGCTCTATACTCGCCTAATTCGTGTCGACCCCCGTCCGCCATCTTGTTACACTGATGTCATCTTCGGGCGGCCAGCCGAACCACTCCGACCGTCCCTCGTGCCGCCCCCCCTCTGCCGCGTCATCAGCTGCTCAGCCACGATCGCGGCTGAGCAGCTGATGATGCAGCAGAGGGGGGCCGGCACGAGGGACAGTCGGAGCGGTTCAGCCGGCCACCGAAGATGACATCAGTGTAACAAGATGGCGGACGGGGGTCGACACGAATCAGGCAAGTATAGAGCACTACATTTTCAGGTCTAGCGTGGGGGGGGGGGAACACTGGGAAGGGGGCCATTCACTAACATAACATACATTACAAAGCTGTATAACTTTGTAATGTGTGTTATTTAGTGAATAATTGTTTAGCGCCGCACTACCCCTTTAACCTAAGATTGGCTCCCCCTATTTTTGTGTTCAGTTTCCTAATAAAAACTCTCCCCTCTAGAACCTTATTCAGTTCTTTAAAGTATCACTGTCGTCATAACTTTCAAAACCTAAATCAACAATAGATGTGATATAAAGCAAGTTTGCAATTTATATTCATTATGTTTATTTTCAGTTATCAAGCTGTAAAACAAAGCAATAGTTATCTGAAATCCAGGTCCAGTCTGTGGAATCCCGTCTGCCTCAGTGTCTCACAGCGTCTCTATGGGATGGCTTTCATTTTTCAAAGAGTCTGTGAGGAATGAAAAGTGGAATCTGATTGGTTGCTAGGGGTAACTAAGACAATTCTACTTTACACCAGTTGGATAAATCTCCCCCTTTGTCTTTTAAAATGCTCCTGGTGCCTTGGTTAGGGTAAAAAATTATCTTCTAATCAGCAGCAGTTGAGTCAATGAGGGGGGGGCACTGTTTAGACAAGCGAGGAATAGGAAAAAAAATCCCAGGGGAGTTCCTAATGACAAGGAGTGTGGGGAGGAAGAATGGAGAGGCGTCCCAGGCCTAGGGCATGGACGACACACTTCATTGACCCTAACCAACGCATGGGGCACATTTGTAAAAGATGTGGCCGTGAAGGACTTACTTTCATCAAACGGCCGGTACCAGTAGTTTGGCAGGAGTGGGTTGGTGGATACATTATCTCTTGTCAGAAATCACTACTCCTAAATCCTCTTCCGAAGTCTTTTATAACTCAGAACTGCTGATATGGTACTCGGAGGATTCTTTTTCCCCCAAATGCAATACTTTACATTTAAACTTACTTAGCTACATTTGAATTTATGTAGCTATTATTTAGCTTTACTACATGAGTTACCACAACACACTTTCTCATTTTTGTATCATCAGCAAACAGACGAACCTGGCTCACCAAACCACCTATGTCACCTACAAACTTATTTAAAAAGAATAGGACCCATAACAGTCCCTTGTAATCAGTCTGTGCACAAAATACACACTATTAACAACAGCTATATCTATCCTTCAGCCAACTGCAAATCAACTGAACTATTGAGGGATTAAGTCCAATTTTCAATAACTTATCTGTCAGCTCATTATGTGGAACCATATCAAAGGCTTTGCTAAAGCACCACCTTCATCCAGCAAAGAAATCAATGAGATTAGTTTGACATGATCTGCCCTCAGTAAAGCCATGGTTCCCTGGTGGCTGCTCTTCGCCACACCAGCCTGGATTGACACATCCTTCCTATATACACACATAGTTATGGACCAGTCAGTCAGGATTGTCAGGGCAGAGAGCAGCCACTGGGGACTGTCCTGATGACTTATTACCCAGTTCCTGGCAGGGCTAAAACCTATGATTTCTCTGGAACACTGCAGCGTTTGTTGACAGAGCTTGTCTGTGTGTCATGTTGTGTGGACTGCATGAGACAACCAAAATGTCCATTTTAACAGATTCAGCCATTTTTTCCTCCTGCTTTAGCAGTGTTTGTTTTGCCTCCTTCCAGTTTCTTTATACCTCTTATAAGCATACTTCTTTTACAGTAGTACTTCTCTATTATTTCTTCATCCTTTTACTTTTAGTAATTTGACATATAGTCCATTGTCCACAGGGTGGTCATGCCTGCTGATTAATCTACCCCTTTAACCCTTTGAGGACCAGGCCCAAAATGACCCAGTGGACCGCGCAAATTTTGATCTTAGTGTTTTCGTTTTTCCCTCCTCCCCTTCTAAGAGCTCTAGCACTCTCAGTTTTTTATCTACAAGCCATGTAAGGGCTTATTTGTTACAGGAATAGTTGTACTGTGTAATGGCGTCATTCATTTTACCATAACATGTATGATGGAATTCCAAATATATTATTTATGAAGATATAAATTGGTGAAATCGCAAAAAAGAATGCAATATGGTAACTTTTGGGGGGTTCCTGTGTCTACGTAATGCACTATATGGTAAACGCGACATGATACTATTACTCTATAGGTCAGCCCGAACACAACCATATGCAGGTTACACAGATTCTCTAATGTTATATATATTTTTTTTAAATGAAATCCTTTTTTTTGGCAATTAATTATAAATAAAATGGGACTATTGTGACGCTTATAACGGTTTTATTTTTTCACCTATGAGGCTGTATGGGGTGTTATTTTTTCCGCCATGATCTCTAGTTTTTATTAATACCATATTTGTGAAGATCGGACGTTTTGATCACTTTTTATAACATTTTTTTAATATATAATGTAACATAAAATCGGTAATCCGCGCACTTTTTTCCCTCTTTTCGTGCACGCCGTTTACCGTTCGCAATGACGCTTGTTATATTTTAATAGATCGGACAATTACGCACGCTACGGTATATTATATGTTTATTTGTTTATTTATTTTTATATGTTTTATTTATATAATGGGAAAGGGGGGTGATTTCAACTTTTATTGGGGGAGGGGTTTTGGGGTTGTGTGTTAAGTGTAACTTTTTTTTTTTTCACACATTTGAAGTCCCTTTGGGGGACTTTTACATCCAGAACTTGGATTTTTACACTGATGAATGCTATGCCATAGGCACAGCATTGATCAGTGTTATCGGCGCTCTGCTCATTGAGCCTGCCTGTGCAGGCTCAGTGTAGCAGATCGCCGATCGGACCGCACGGAGGCAGGTAAGAGACCTCCGGCGGCCCGTTTTACCGATCGGGACCCCCGCAGTCACACTGCGGGGGTCCCGATCGGTAAGTGACAGGGGACTCTCCCTGTCACTTACACTTAAACGCCGCGGTAGGAGTTAATGACACGCGGCAGCGCGATTGCTGCAGCGTGTCATTACCGGTGAGGTCCCGGCTGCTGATTGCAGCCGGCCCCCACCTGCTATGAAGCGCGCTCCGCTCCGGAGCACGCTTCATAGCGGGAGAAACACCCAGGGCGTACAGTTACGCCCTAGGTCGTCTGGGGACAGACTTCCATGGCGTAACTATACGCACTGGGTCGTCTAGGGGTTAATTCTTTTTTTTGTTTTAGGTACTCCCCAGTTTCTTATAAAACTCTTCTTGTAAAATCCAGTACAATAGATTCAGGTGATTTTGTATTGATGGTTTTAATACTAATGACCTAGGCTGACAGCATCTTACTCTCTCCTGTTTCCTTAATTTTCTTTTTCAGCACTACAAGTTCTACCGCCAGTAGCTGTGACACAGAGTTTACCAAAGAGGATGAGCAGAGGTTGAAGGATTACATTCAGCAGCTGAAGAATGATCGTGCTGCAGTTAAACTCACTATGCTGGAACTGGAGAGCATCCATATTGATCCTTTGAGCTATGATGTAAAGCCACGGGGAGACAGTCAGAGACTAGATTTGGAGAATGCGGTCCTGATGCAAGAGCTTATGGCCATGAAGGTAACAGAAACAGCCATATGTTCCTATTACTGTTAAAATGTTGCTAACAAATTAATGAATACTATCATGTGTGTATAGCACTAAGTAGGACCTCCCACATAACTACTTGGTAGTCATTACATGAATAAATGACAAGTTATGGAATTGTCAAAACTATGTTTCAGTCCGTTCTACTTCTCTCCTATTCTTTTCTATGCAGCCTGCAGTTTGGACTGTATTTTCAATTTAATGGTTCTAGAAAGCCCTTTAGGTATGATTGGTCAGTCTTATAATGCATGCTTCAGATATGATGCTGCTGTGGCCCAGGCTGCAGCACACTGGTTTTGAGGCAGCTGGTGGGCTCTGGTGTTTGGGGGACCTTGTCACGGTGGCCAGAAGTGGTGATACCCACCCCCTTGACCCAGGGGCACTGCGCTTGAAGAGTAGGATAGTTGAGTCCAGCGCTTAACCAGTACTTGGTACTTTACTTATAAAAGTTTTATTGCAATACAAAAATATACAAAGGGAACTGCTCATAGGTGCTAGTGCAAAAGGTAATACAATTCTTGAGGTAGACTTTAGGTAGAATTGAAGAAAGTAGAGAGAGACTTGTTGTAGCAGGATAGTGTAGAGGCCCTTGTCTAATTGCTGCAGTACTCTGCTGGGATTTTAATGTTGATACGTAAAAGAAAACATCTATGGGCTATGTATATATGACCACATTCTTCACCACTACTTTGGAGACAGCCAGGTAGGGTAGTACGAGTCCTAGGTCTGTTTCTAGGTTGAACTCCCACTGAAGATTCCCCCAGGTGTACGAGCATTGTCAGTAAAATACGTCGGCACTTAGCTGCTTTGTCTTACTGGGAATCAATCCCTCTTTCTTCTTCTCCATTTCCATCTTCTCTTTTAGGGGTTGACTGTCCTGATGTTTAAGAAGATCCTCGGCATAGACAAGGGTGTCCCAACCTACAGTTACCCCACTTCTCTAGCTTAGCACTGCATACTAGTGGGTTCAGTCTCTTAAGGGAAACAGATCCTCTCTCTCTCCTGACTGTAACTAAACTCAGCACAAACTCCCCAGAACAGGAAACCCCTATCCTATATAGGGTTGTGTGACAGGAAGAAGAGAAGAATAGAGATGAAGGGTAGAGTGCCTGGCACCTGTGATTGGTTAGACACACACATAGCTAAACCTTAACACTGAGGATGTGCACAAGAGAGAATGAGACACCTAGTGGCTGGAGGGGGAAATCACAGCTCCCAGTTAGTGACCCCTGTACTGGGACACTACAGTGCAGTAACCTAGCTGTCACCTCTCAGAGATATAATTCAGAAGATCATGGACATATCATGGAATTGCTTCTATTAAATGTAATATTAACTAAATACATTTTCTCCAAGCACTTAGGATATTGTAAATTGTGAGACTATTTTTGAATGCTTTTATCCAGTATGTTAATAGTAATTACAGTGCACTTTATTCCAGTTACAGTAGAATAGACTATTATACAAGAATTATACATTTTCATTAAGAATCTACTTGTCAAAAGCCTGTCATCATCTTTTTTTTTTTTACACCTCTAACTGAACATAGAGATAACATATCAATAGAGATAAAGAGCATAAAACAAGAACAAGGGATATATCTGCAGTATATATTTGGCCACAGTATTAGCAGATGTTTAAAGGGGTACTTGGACATTTGGTAAAAAAAATAAAGACACTGCAGAAGTATATAGCTTTGTAAAAATCCATTTGCTTTTGAGGTCTTAGCTCTGTAATATGTGGTTAAACTTTCTGGTCTAGTTTCTTACTACTACAAGTTCCAAACTGCATTGCTTCATTGCTGATTGTGCAATAGTCTGCAGTGAATGGAATGTTCTGCAGAAAGCTTTGAGGAGGGAACTGGCAGGAGTGCTCAGGAAGGGCAGTAGGCAGGATGGGAAGACTGTGATAAACAGCTAAGGAAAAGGAATATATTCTGGGACTTCTGAGGATGATGCATTGTCTATGAAGAAGAACCAGGGAACTGTAGACAATACTTATTTTGTAGTTCTTCTGCTTGTCCGTCATGAATCATGCTAAAGCATGCTGAAGCCAGTACTATAGTATTAGTGGTTAATACTATATTAGTAGGTTATATTGGGAATACCGGATAACCCCTTTAGGAAAAATTGATGAGACTGGTCCTGTTTAAAGAAAAAATGTTATATAGGAATATGTTATGACTGGATGGATTGAAAAATTAAAGGTTTAATGTGGTATAACTTTTTTTAATCCCAGCAAAAATTGCCACAAATCCTTTCTTTTTCACATGAATACCAGATTATAGACCTTACCAATTTTTAGGGCCTCCAGGTCCTGACCAGTTTAAATACTAACTAGGAAGCAAATTGGCCACAGAGTTATACTGGGACATGCATAAATATCTCCCATTGGCATGTATATCTGAGTTGGAGCTGACATTACCAGCACATCATCTTCTGTGAATACCAGCAGGAAAACAAATGGTGTGTAGTTCATTAGCATGTGGAGTGCATCACTCATATTAGTCCCCAATACAGATGCCCTTTCAGTCTGATAATGTTCCTGTCTGCTCTTTTAATGCCCAGAATTCTTGATCCATCAGGTCTAACACCGCCTTGTAAGCTGCAAAAACATGGTATTACTTACCCATATCTCTCCTGAATAGCAGTCCCGGTTGTCCTCATTTGTCAGCGCCACAGTGATCAGTTTTGTTTGGTGCTCCGCTGTTTTTATCTTTCCTGACAAAGCCTTCCCAGAAAACCAACAATAAACAGCACATTTAGAGGCCTTTTCTATGAATAGAGACAGATAGGGTTTATATCATGTTGTACCTATTTCTTTTGGTAAAGCATGCAAACTTGATAAATAGTTTTTTGTTTTGTATTTGTGAGGGTTATATTGGATTTGTACTCAAATTCCCTCCCTTATAGACATTGTGGCCCTTGTGTTGTAAGCCTACAGCCATATATGCACTACAGCTGTAATTCACATAGAATATTGTGCAGGGAGAGGGTGAGCTGTGACTATCACTTATTGTGAATTGCTTCATCCTGTCTTATCGATGTACAGGTGTCCACTATTATGGTAATCCTGTCTGATGAGGAGGAGGAGATTTCTGAAAAGTAATCTGTACAGAACAAACATAGTTTTAGACTTAATGGCGAGACTGAAAACTGGAAGATGTGAGGATTATTTTAAAATACAGCTAGTAAAATAGAAAATAAGAATGAGCCTCACCAAAAATTCTTTTCTTATCAGACCAGGACACTTTCTCCCATTGTTTCATGACCCGGCCTGCATGTTTATGTGCCTGTTGTAGACGTTTTTGGTTGCGTGCAAGGGTCAAATTGAGCACTGTGAGCTGTCTAAGGCTACTGAGCTCTATACACAGTAAGCTGTGATGCTCTGTTTTCGGACACCTATCACAGCCAGCATTAACTTTTTTATCAGTTTGTGCCAGAGTAGTTAGCTCTTTTGTTTGATCAGACCAGACAGGCAAAACATACAGATATGTGAGTTTAGATTGTGAGGCCTAATGGGGACAAGGGCCAAAATTGGCCAATCTATGTGAAGTGCTGTTGAATTAGTCGGCGCTATATAAATAAAGGAATCCTAAAGTAAAGGCACGTCTTTGCTTTCTGTAAGCATCATTGAGTCTTTGAGCCAATGATCCTGTTGCTGGGTCACTGGTCCTCCTACTATGGATGGTTTGTGGTACTAACCACTACTTTCTTGAAATGCCTTACAAGAACTGCTATTCTAAAGATGCACAGACCCATTCTAGCCATCACAACGTGGCATTGCCAATGTCCCTGAGATCCTTACATTTGCCCATTTTTTCAACTTCTAAGGGCGGGTTCACACTACGGAATTCTCGCGGACAATGTCCGCGGAATTCCGTCAGCTGTCCGCCCGCACGGGCACGCGCTTTTCCGACGGCTCCATAGACACCATCCTATGGGCCGGCGTATTACGCGATCCGCTAAAAGAAGTGACATGACACTTCTTTCAGCGTATAGCGGAATACGCCGGCCCATAGAATGGTGTCTATGGGGCCGGCGGAAAGGCGCCCAGATGTGCGGGCGGACAGCTGACGGAATTCCGCGGGCATTGTCCGCGAGAATTCCGTAGTGTGAACCCGCCCTAACACAGAACTCTTACCCCTTAACAGTTATTAACTTTACCTGTCAGTCATCTAAAAATGTTACTGTCAGTAGGCATGTCAAACGTTAAAGATTGCATCGGATCTCGCTTATTGTCATAAATGAGCTGATTAAAGGGGTATTCCCATCTCCGTTTGTAGGGATGGTCAAGTTAAATATATTTGCTCTTTACCTCTGTTGTTTACAGCTCATTCTCTAGGTTATCAGTCAGCCATCATATCCACCAGCCAAACCACTGCTTTTAGAGCAGAGTGGTGGTTGGTAATCTAGACAAAAAGCTGTAAACAATGGGAGTTTACTGCATCGCTTGGATTGAATCCATTTATAGCTGTATAAATCTGTATACTCATAGCTTTCCCCTAGTGGATGCTGTTTGCAGAATAGGTTATTATTTATTTACCTGCTGCTGCTCCCTGGTCACTGCTGGAGCTGTGGTCGGGCAGAACAGTACTGTCCGTTTCTTCTTGCCTGAGTACAGCTCAGGATTATATTTGACTCGTAAGCTTTTGACACAAATGTTTTGTGCAGCTGTATATCTTTGGTATCATTTGTGCCCATGTCCTGTGGGATTGATATTGTGGCTGGCAGTGGGTTTAGATGGTTTTGGACTACTTATCTGGCAATGCATCATGACTGTTATATTAGTAGAGCAGCAGATAGGGTTGGAAGAGATTGTGGATTTCTCGTAAATGGTGTTGAATTATAGTCCAGGCTTGCCATGAGAAATCAAAGCTCTCCTCTGTAGCTCCACAAGTAAGGCCCACCATGCAGTATATGATAATAATTATATGTAGTAATAAAAAGGATATAATCAGACATGGCAAACGAAATCCCTGCAATGAGTACGATACAAGTTTTTCAGGATTTAGCTTGCTTTGGAAGAAATACAACTAAAATACTGAATTACAAATCATACCTTATAGGAAACAAGTATTAAGAAATAGTATATGTCTATCTATGATCATTCTAGCTGAAATAATTGGCACTAGATAATCTGAAGCAGAATGGGTTCTGATAAATGGAGTCTTGATGCTTTCTGCTCCTAACAGCAGTGGTCAGATAGTGGTACTGGGAGTGGAAGAAATGCTGGCGGTGTATACCACCTTACCAACCAGTGACCTTAAATTTATACATGCATAATATGTGCACATTTCTGAACTATACATGAATGGTGATTCATATAAAAATTCATTATTTGGATATAGTGACTTATAGTGCCAAACATTTATTTGTATGATCACAAATAGGAACAGAGGAAGTTTGGATCAGCAACTTTTAAGTATCTAGGATCTTGTTGCCTTGTTTCATATTTGATGCACAGAGCATTGAATAGTATAATACTCAGTAATAAGCACAATGCATCTCAGAGTGCCCTTTCCTTCCTGTCCTTTAACATGAAATGAGAATTTACGGCATCTTGGATACTTATTGAGCACTACTGTTTATCTCATTTTGTTTTGTCCTAGCAATCCCCCCCCCCCTTCGCTAATAGCGTCTTCATTATAGGCATGTCGTGTAAGTGATGTTTATTCAATAGCATTTAATATACCTCCATGCATCGTCTTCTGAGGACAGCTCTAGTTCATCGGATGGGAACAAAACAAATGCTACTCAGACAAAGCTTCAAACTGCTTCAGTTCTAGTCACAGCTGCTGCAAAAGACAGAGGTCCAGCTGCAAACACTAGTGTGAGAAATGTATAGTCCCCCTTAGTGGAGCTACAGCTGTCAGTTTTGATGGAGAATTGATATTGCATGTTATAAACCCTGCCGTCACAGTCACAGGCAGCGGTTTCTCCACTGAGTCTTAGCAGCTAGGTTAAGATGTGTCATTACTTTACCTCTGAGGTCTGGGGGGAAAAAATCCACTAAGCGACAGCGTGACAATGGCTGAGGAACAGCCTGTGATCTCTGTGCTCCCTAGGGAATATAATGAAAGAATTTGGAGCACCAACAAATAAGATCTCATCTATAGAGAGAGAGAGAGGCTAGCTCTCCAGACAGAGGTAGATGGAAAAAGAATGAATAAAGGTACATAAGGAGGCACTTCAGATATAGCCCTTTATATGTTGCTAGGTCTGTGGGCTGTACGAGCTCATATGGTTTGCTAATGAATGAACCTGTAATACTAAAGGGAGTCTTTATACAAAAGCATCCATTCAGTGAGACCTTAGTTCTTCAAGGATATATTTAGCTATCATGGTCCATCACAACAGCCCTTTACATCTGAACAGAACATCTGACTTAGTCACAATACAATTCCTGTCTGTTCACCTCATCTAGAATTAGCGATATCTTGCTTGGAAACAGACTTTTTTTTTTTTTTTTTAAATGGATTCTGTCGTAATAGACGCACACCGGACTTAAAGATGGTGTCAATTTAGTCTATGATCTAAGATCCCTAGGACCGTTGTGTATTAACCTTTTGTGTGATAGTTTACTCAAGCGTACACTAACAATGACTACAATGTATAGTGAATGGTATACTCTTGAAGTGCAGGAATATGTTTCAGCAATTCAGTAAGACTACTGTATGTGAAAAATGGAGTAACAAGCCCCCGTCTCATTATAAATAATATGACAGATCACCAACCACCTTCCATTAAAGTATAAATGGGCTTCCTTTTCGCTGTGACCTATGAATTAACCTTGTGCTTGTCTTTTTGATGGTAGGAAGAAATGGCTGAGCTCAAGGCGCAGTTGTACCTGCTGGAGAAAGAAAAGAAAGCCATGGAACTTAAACTGAGTACTCGAGATGCCCAAGAACAGGCCTACCTTGTACATATCGAGCACCTCAAATCTGAAGTGGAGGAGCAGAAAGAGCAGAGAATGCGCTCACTGAGTTCAACCAGCAGCAGTGGCAAGGACAAGTTGGGAAAGGTGGGAAATGTGTCCGACTGTTTTGGCGCTCATGGCAATAAGTTCTATGTGAGGCACATTTACCTGTACTGCTGTTGACACTGTCCAACCTAAAAATTCTGTTTATAGAGATGATGTGAATGCTACATAGGTCACCTCAGCTGGTGCAGTCCTAGTCTATTGAACTGCTGTTCTCAGGTTACTAATGAGGTCACTGGAAAGTATGGAAGGCTGTAGTGTCCACATGCAATCCGATATGTTTTTTGGGAGGAAAAGTGTTTTCCTTTCTCATTTAGCATGGCACAAGTCAATACATTTTGTACAATTGTTTAGCTGTGCCCTGTGATGCAGTCCAAGAGGTTGTAGATCATTTAATATATGGCATATCTCATATAGTCATCACAAGAACGTAACATCTTTACTTTGTTGTTTACACATATGATTTGAAGAGGCTTTTCATACCTACTGATGGAGTGATGTGTTAAAGAAGTATCTGACTCTTGATGCTGTAAAAGTACAAAAGAAGCCATGCTCACCTGCCCCCATACCCTGCATAGGTTGTCCCAATGATTTCCAGTCCTTGCTGCATTCAACTAATTCCTGTAGCCCCATAAGAACTCCCCACTCACCCAGTCAATGGCTGAACAGGCAGTTCCTGCAGTGACAATATATCACAGGAAGCTGCTAAAAGTGGCAGGGACTGGGAGCCATTGGGACTGCAGTGGATCAGCAGATAAGTATGCCTTAATTATTATTTTTATAGCACCCGGAGACAAATATAAAAAAAAGAAAAAAAGTGCTAATGGAATACTCCTTTAATAATTATTGTTGTGCCTATGTACATGAGGTTTAGTGGGAAGAAAACCAATGTTACAAATTTTATCCCATAGGATTCCATAGATGGAACATCTTTGTCCTTGTCTGAGTTGAGAACTTACAATGATGCTGAATTAGCAACAGAGCTCACAAGTGCACTGAAAAGGTAAGATGAATCAATGCTGTCAAAGAATAGTGGTGAATAGTGTTGAGTGAACCTGTCAAAATGTTCGGGTCCCGCAATGTTATGCGAATGCGAACACTCAGCGTTTGGTTCACTTAACACGATCGGTGAATGCTCCTGTGATCAGGGTAATGCAGACCAGTGGGTGACCATGTAACGTCGCTGAATTAGGTTATTGTACATTGGAATACTTATCGGCCTGTAATGCATACATGTGTGTCTAGTCCAGGTATTTACCTCGTACATTAGGAATATTGTATGGGCTAGAAATCCTCCTAGTTTGGCATAGTACATCGATAATCCTCTTGTCTAGTGGACACTTCTGATGATCTAGTTCCTGAGTAGCTCTTAGCAACTGCAGACCTTGTGTTGGTCCATTGTGCATCATCTTCGGTCTGAGTTCATGAACTTGAGTTTTTATAGAAGTAGATGTATCTCCAAATGTCCATTAGTTTGTAATGTCTGAAAATTTCTGTAGTTTTTCGGGTGCGTGTAACCACAGCCTTGTGCAGATGTTCTTTTTATCTGATACAAGTTTGTTTCACATGAGAAGACATTGGGGAGAGATAATCAGCGAAAAATATATACGTGTATATAGTATCATGTAGGATTGTAGTTACACTGGAGATTGGAGCCAAATGTCACATCTGCATTCATAACATATATAACTAGTGTAGCACAAGTCGCATATTAGTGCTTTATCATTGGAGTTTGCTGTTACATTTATTGTCCTATGGGAATATAACGGAGTGACTTGCCAGCGATGACAGCTGAGCAGTTGTTTAACACGGTAGAGAACCTGTAATGAGAACGTATCCACCTCTGCATTGTCTATTACACGTGTGAGGGAATGTCGTCTCCAGTGAGATCACAACATCTGCTTCTGCAGTTCTGCTCAGTGAGAAGTTGGCAAGTCATATAGAGATGTTTACCACTGGCTTATATGTCACAGCTTTATGATGTCTGCTACATGCTGCTAGGATTTACCGCAGTGAAATGCTGGCTTTGTATCAAATAGTGGGAGTGAAGTGTCATAATTTATGTCTATAGACATAGCACATACAGCTACAATGTCTGCAGTTATTTATAGTGGATCTCTGTCAAAACACAATCCAAGCTAAGCTTTGTGTTGCTTTCTTAGATCCATATACCATCATAAAATCTTACCCTCCGTGACATCAGTTTCTGTGTGAATTAACAAAGACTAGAAGGGATAAAAAAAAAAAGGTGCAAAAGTAGAAAAAAGTGTGAAGACTAGTAAACTTTTAGGATCTTAAATAGAATACATAAAAACTCATTAAAACAGTAGAACGTTATCACATTGTTAAAAGCATCTGCATAAAAGTATACTGGGGAGCCAGCAACCAGATACAGTATGTCTGTTGTAGCACCAGTAATATGAAGCATTATCTTCTACAGTTAATATGTATACCAGGGATCCTCAACTGGCAGACCGCGGTCCGGACCCCTGCTGCAGCTCAGTATACCTGTATACTGAGCTGCGCTGCTCCCCTCTGCACAGTAACTATGAGCGCTTGTAGCGAGCGCTCATAATTACTGTGCAGAAGCAGCACTGACAGAGAGGGAGCCATCGTCTGCCTCCCTGTCAGTCATTCTTGTGGCCGCAGTGGTCACAGGCTGCTCTGTCCTGTCTCTTGTTTTGGCGCTCGAGGGATGTCACTGGAGCGCCGACACCAGGACAAGGGGAGACCGGCCTCTTGTGACCACTGCAGTGCGGCCACAAGAGGGGAAGAGAAGAGGAGACACCCGGACCTAGGTGAGTATAAGTGCTTGTGGTTTTTATGTTATATGCTATATGGGAGGGGGAGCACAGGGAGGCTATATAACTGGGGGAGCACACAGCAGTGGTGCTATATACTACTGAGGGAGCACTGGGGGAGCTCACAAGGGCGCTATATACTACTGGGGAGCACAAAGCAGGGGTTTATATACTACTTTGGGAGCACACAGTGGGGGGCTATATACTACTGGGGAGCACAAAGCGGGGGGCTATATACTACTGGGGGAGTGCACAGGGGTCTATATACTACTGTGAGGAGCGCACAGGGGAGCTATATACTACTGGGGGAGTGCACAGGGGGGCTATATACTACTGGGGGAGCGCACAGGGGGGGGCTATATACTACTGGGGGAGCACACAGGGGGGGCTATATACTACTGGGGGAGCACACAGGGGGGGCTATATACTACTGGGGGAGCGCACACGGGGCTATATACTACTGGGGGAGCGCACAGGGGGGCTATATACTACTGGGGGAGCGCACAGGGGGGCTATATACTACTGGGGGAGCGCACAGGGGTCTATAGACTACTGGGGGAGCAACAGGGGCGCTATATACTACTGGGGAAGCACAACACGTTAACTAATGATGTTCACCTGACAATAGAACCCGGTAAGTGGACCTTCACTAAAAGTTGTTGAGTACCCCTGATGTATACCATGGCTGGAGCAATTTCTCTATATAAACTGGCTTGTATTTATGTATGTTATGCTTGTTGGTCAGTATTTTAATATTTATAATATGAGTTACGATACAATATCCCAACAATATGCAGAGGACATGGTATAACAAGTGAGATGCCACACAGCCAATGTGTTTAAGGTGGTGACATTATTAAAGGGGTTAACCAGTGCTACAAAAACATGGCCACTTTCTTTCAGAGACAGCACCACTCGTGTTTCCAGTTTGAGAGGGGTTTTGCACCTTAGTTCCATTGAAGTGCATGGAGATTAATTGCAAACTAGTCCTGAACTGGAGACAATAGTGGTATTGTCTCTGGAAGAAAGTGGCCATGTTTTTATAGGGCTGGATAACACCTTTAACAAGTGTACTTGTCCTTCCGAAGAATTTTATAAGCCCGCATTGCTTTGGTAACATTTTAGAGTGGTGGAAAGGTGATTTTATTGCTCCCACTGCTCTTTACTTAGCCTTTAAGAATCCCTGCATGGTGTACAGCTTTTTTCATTCTCTCTATACAGCAAGTACAATGCTGTTTACACACAGCACAGCTGCCCAAAGCTTTATGGGTGGTAAGAAATAGGAGGAAAGCTTTCAGGAACAGTGTTGATCGTCTCAGCGGGCACAGCCCAGGCTTTTTCAGGCTCTCTCTTTCCTGCACATAGAACAGGCTAAGCTCATCCCCATGTCCTATATTTTGTCCTGAGCTGGCTGTTACAAGAGACAGATTTCCCCAGACAACAAGCAGTAGACTACAGATTGCAGAGAAGTGAGAAACCTAGTAGCCAAGACTTAAGAGCTTTTTTGGGGGGATATTAAGTTATATGTTAAGATAACAAGTATTCACATTGGAGGGATGTTGTTTGACCATTCAATGTGGTCATTGTGTTCATTCAATGTGTACAGATGGATATACCAAACAGATTATGATGGATGATCTCCACTGCTAGATGTGTAATATTGTCGTACAGTTCACATGGTGTCCGTTTCTGGTCATTTACTGCTTAATGCAGTCCTTTCTGGCTGTAAAGTTACCCAGTCTGCTGTGCTACGTGGAATGTCAGACTGGCTTTCTCACTCCACTATTAAGTCATATGAAGCTCACATGAGAATTAGGCAAATCATTGCAAGTTGTATTATATTAGAGGTTTGTTGCTCATAATGTGGATCTTAGAGAGTTTTTCCAACTTAAAAGTAACTTGTTCCCTATGCACAGGATAGAGGAGAAGTAAGAGATCGCGGTGGTCCATCCTCCGTACAGCACTTGGCCCTTTCCGGATGCTCCATGGAGAATGACTAGCGCCTTGGGGTCACATGTCGTACCCACGGCTTTATTCAAAACAAAGGAGTTGGGGGCCGATCTAATTATCGCTGGGGTGTATGGATGTTGAACCCCCCACTTTGATAGGGGACATGTTAGTTTTAAGTTGGAAAACCCCTTTAAGATATTCTGACCTTCTATGCGCGTTTCTAGAAGGACATGTCTACTGTGAAAGAAAGGTGTTCCTCATTTTGTATATAGAAAAATATGGAAGCAAAAGAGGAATCAGTGAGAAACATTCCATTAAAGATTAACCCTTAGAAAGATTTATCATTGCAATTAAACAGGTTTCGGGGGGATTTGGTTCGCAAACTTTTTTTTTTTTTATATAGACAAACAAACCTGAAGGTCCACATAAATAGAATGTAGCATATGCACCCAAATAGAGGCTGACATTTAAGACAGTGCGGCAGAAACAAGAACATTAGTCAACATTAATCAAACTAACAAAGGCCTGCAAGCCCATAATGTGGATGGTTCTAAAAGTGAGGTCAAAAAGCAAAGGTCACAAGGCGTATAAACATATGACCCGATATAAGACTATAGAGAAGAAAAATCTAGGTTATGGATCTCAGCATTTTCTTTGGCCATCATTTTCATAACATCATGGTTACAGAATGGATTGACCATGTAAAACGATTCTTGCTTACATATAATCAGATACAAAGGAGAAGCATAGGGAAATATACATAGAATCAATAGTATCATTTTGTGGCAGTAGGGATAGTTACTAAGGGAAAATACATATAAAGGCACATCAATGGATCAAAGTTGCAAACTAACTATAGGTCATCAAATTGTTCAATGCAGCCTTGGTGTAGCTGAAAGTTTAATCATATTCTGAACAGACTAAATCCTAGGTTTCATAACACTTCAGTCCTGGAGGAGACGGCTTTACCATTCTGGGCAATGTAAGCATCTGTTAAGGCATTAATACCTCCTAAAGGGAACCCTTCACATGAATTTGGGACACTAAACCACCAACCTGTCTTTATGCATCTGGGGTTAAGTGTCCCCATGGTGCTATCTGAGATTTTAGTCTCTTCTTTATCAGTGTGGTTTACACCAAATGCTGGGGCTACAAATCCAGATTCCACTCCTGGTGAGTAAAATCTTACATAGTGTATCATACTGCCAGACCAGGACACAGAAAAACATACTGCATAAAGACCTGACAGTGGTTTTGTGTCCCAAAACCAAATCATGGGTTCCTATTAAAGGTCCAGCTCCCAGCCTCCCACCAGCAGGTACATGGTTTTCAAGACAGAATGGAAGAGAAATGGCCAGCTATGACGCATGAAATTATTACATCTTTCCCCCACTCTTGGTTGAACTTGATGGACGTGTGTCTTTCCAATCATACTATATAACTATATGTATCTATATGTATCTTCCGAAAGCCTTGTGCTATGGGTAGAACCAGAATATAAGAATATATAGGCTAATAGCCTCAATGCTGCCAACAGGGGACGTATGTTTGAATAGTCCAAGGCTATAGTACCAGACCATTCATACACAGCTTGTTATTCTTGGGGTTGCAATTTCAAATATCACAATGGTCCAACTCCCTGGATTACGGTGACATAATGTAAGGTACCACTGTAGTATATATTCCAGAAATACACCATGATGGTTCCTCTCAGTCTAGTCCTCCACCTTCATTTGTTTGACCATCCTCTCATGCATTCTGGTTGTTTCCATAAATGACCTCTGTAGCTGGAGTACACCCTGGTCACTTTTTGCCTTCTTTTTCTATAATAAAGGTCACACAGCGGCTGCCCCCATCCCAGCTCTTATGCTGCCATTGTGACAAATGCTGTTGCTAAGTTTCAAGCCTTTCTGCTCGGAGCCTGAAATACCATTTTGGTTCCTCTGAAGGAAATGTAATATTAAATCTCTTCACCTGTCACTGAACGCTCTTCCTCTGGAATGAATTGAAAATTACAGTACTTTGCTTGCTTGTGCTTGCAGTCTGCGTTCCATTCCAGTGACTGTGGAACATGGCACGCTTGTCACAAGAAAATGGCTTTGTACCTTGATTCAGAAACTTGCATTGTTGACTGTTCTGTTGCTTCCATGTGATTTTTCTTAGAACCTGGAGCTGCTGCCCTAAAATAAAATGTTATGGTGGCACATGGGCATTGTACGGACTGCCCCATAGGTGTCCTATGGGTGCGGACATGCTTACTGTACAGAGCGCTGTCATGCAGGATAGCAGTGCTCATTTCCATTTGCATCCACTCTGTATGTGTTTCTATAGAAACCACCCCAATGTGGAGGCAGTGGCTTCGACATGTGGGACATAGGGAGTTTTTCACCAGTTTCTGTGTGATGCATACAATCTATTATCATGTGGTATCAGCTGCAAGAAGGGGTTAAAGGGATTATTTAAGAGAGTAGAAAAAAATATATCTGCTTCCTTCCAAAATTAGCGCTACTCTTGTCCTCAGTTTATGTGTGTCGTTGCTGCTGAGTTCCATTGATTTGTAATATCACGCAGAACCTGAGGACAGTAATGGCACTGTTTGGTGCCAATGTTTTTTGATCCTGGTTAACCTATTAAACCTATTTAATTTAGTTTTTCTTCCCCCAACATGTACCATGCATATAAGATTGGCCATAGTGAGAGTAAAATTGTGTATTAGGCCCCACCAGGACATGTGGCATCATGGGCAACTTACCTTCTATCTACTGTATGCAGTGTTCTCTCCAAGCTCTAAACTTTGGAAAGGATAGTGTGTTAAAACAATACACCAAGGTTAGACTAGGTATTTTTCTGGGGAAATTGGGGGTAATTTAAACATAATACCCACATGATGTTTTTTTGTGAAATCACAGCAGGGTCTACTTTTTTTTTTTTTTTTTAACAAATGTTTTCATCACCCTAAAAATATGGTGCAAAACCTGTGTCTGTGCCTCATAAGGTTTACAAGCCAAATAGCAGCAGTAACTATCTAGCTGGTTGGAGTTTTGGCCGCAGCTTAGAGAGTACAGTGACTGTATGTATGGAATTAAACACATTAAATGGCGTCACTTCTAAAGTTCTAGTATCATTATAGTACATGAAGCATGCTGTTTGGTGCATTACTGCAGTGTACGGTTATGGCAGACTCTTGCCACACTCTCTTACCACACTAGCCGTCTGCTGTTATATAGATGCCACTCATTGGGTTGCATTAGATAAGTGAGGAGCTCTCCCACATGCTGCGGCAGTAATAATTAGTGTAATTAATACAATGACAACGTTGTCATGCTGTGCCCTCTACACATCTGCCCTGTGAGTGGAGACTGATCATTCTTTCTCTGCTGATGGCCCGGCTGTGCTCTAGAACAGCCATACTTGTCCTACATCCAGCAGGGCAGGGTCACAGTCCAAATAAAAATCATTAGGGCCATAGTTTAGTGCTGTAAATTTAATACAGGTTAATAACATTCATGGCTATCATTACATATCCATCACTGGAGTGGAATAAAATGCATTCAGTAAAAAGCAGAAGTGCTATTCTAATGCATTTTATAAATGATATCTTTCTATCGGTCAATGATCTATGTCCAGTGATGTTATATATAGAGGTCAAGGTCCATACTGGGCACTCTATATTACAGGCCGATAATGTATGACTATGATCTGGGGAATATAGGCTCATAATGGTTGCATCCTGCATGAGGCCATTTCTCTTACTATGAAATATATATGTTCCTATTAAACTGTACCTCAAACAAAGTTTAGTACTCAAGATGGGATCTCTTTATATGCAGTTCTGTAATATACAGTAAAGATCTTAAGATTCAGCATTGAAGCAGTAAAGAAATTCCCAATTGCTACCCTGCAGCCAGCCAAAAGGCTAGACAGGTTTATGAGCCTCTTGTAGTCTCTATAATTTGTTGACTGGCTTCAGGAGCAATCGAAAGGAATTAGGTTACCCCACAACTGACCATCACTAACTGAAAGCTCAGCCTTATAGCAGGAATTCACCTAATACTTTGTATACTGTAAGGGAATATTCCTACAAGTTAATAATGTACATATTTTAAATATCACACAAAAAAGCACAATATCTGTCAATACAATAAGTATCCATTGAAGAGTTATTATATCTGCATCTGCTTGGTATATTGCCACCTGGTGTTTAAAATGTAAATCAATGTGCACATCCACTTACTGAGCTAAGTGCCGGTAGAACACATACTAAGTGCTCCCCACTGCCACATACTCATCCCTGTTCTCAGCCTAGCGATCCTGATCACTGAATGTAGATTGCCTTCACCCTGCTGGTCAGAGAAGGCCCAGCAAGACAAAGACTGCTCAAAACAATCAGCTTGTGAGCAGAATCAAATGTTTTTTTTCTTCTTCATACTCCATAGTATAATTTTTTTATCTAAGTATCTGCTTGGGAACTGTATGGTTGCCAGAGGAGGGGGAAAGACTAATTGGAAAACTTACTAGGGACTATTTTGTCATCAGTCAGCACAGGAAGAAAACTGATCAGTAATGTTGTGGAGCTATGGGAAGTGCAAAATAAAGGGGGGTTGGGGATTATGCAAAAACAGAGGAATGGGTTATGTGACCTTCTAACAGCCTGCTCACAAAAGGTTACCAGGGATGCTGTGGGTATTGCAGATAAAAAGATATAGAGGAGATACAGCTCACCTGGACTTGCTAGAAGGTAACAATATGAAGATCTGGGGAGGGTGTACAGGACTTCAGCTTGGGCCAGACCTTCATAATGTATGGTTAAATTCAATGTGATGTGAGGAGGCCAGAACTTCGGGACGTGGTCACCGCTAAAATTTAACTTTTATTAATTCATATTAAAATTCAAAGTGCTGTGCAGATAGACCGATGTATTTTGCGCAGGTGTGCTTAGTCATGGTCTTGCTGTGGGTATATCCTTGTATATTGTGGGTATATTGACTGCAGATTTATCCTGCTTATTTACCTCAAAACAGTGGCAAATACCCTGTTCCTGTAACTTTGGTGCTATCTGGCCCATCAGTTTACAACCTAATATAGAAAGAATTACTGGGCAGCAGTGTTTGTGTGAAAACTAGTCAGAATTTGAAATATTACAAAGCTTTTAATTATTTTTTGATCTAGTCCACCCCAATGGGTATAGTTACAGCGAATCTACGTTTTAAACTGCTTACACTGTTAGATGCTGTTGGGTAAGGGAGACACCTGGTACCTTACATATATCTGTCTTTGTGTCCAGAATGTAGAAAAAAAATATTTTATTCTCTGGCACAAGGAGTCACAAAGGCTTTTTCAAGCTTGTGATCTGCTGCAAGCTGTAACCCCTCCTCTCTCCCCCTCCCTGGTTGATTGATATCTGGAATCTCAAGAAGGTTCATTTATAGGGGGGGGGGGGGGAGAGTAAAGGAAAATAAAAGCATTTTTCTACATCCTGGAACCATGGATGGATAAATGACAAGTACCATGTGTCTCCTTGTCCTAACAGCTATATAACAGTGCCAGACGTTTAAAATGTGAATTGCAGCTGTCAGATTCCCTTTAAGGGTACAAACCCACTTGACGTATTTGCTGCGTGAATCAGTCTTAAAAATTAGCAGGCAAAACGCAGGTTGGCTTTATACAATTGTTCTGCGTTAAAATACGCAATTGCGTATTTTTGAAGCGTGAAGCTACATGCGTTTTTCACACAGGTTGTTAACAACTGATGCTTTGCTAACAACAAGCTTCACGCTTCAAAAATACGCAATTGCGTATTTTAACGCAGAACAATCGTATAAAGCCAACCTGCATTTTGCCTGCTTATTTTTAAGACTGATTCACGCAGCAAATACGTCAAGTGGGTTTGTACCCTAAGGGACATTATAGCTTTTACTAAGGGTAGCAGCTTGATATTCTCTAATGCAATGCTGACACCTAGTGGACATATAAGTAATTGCTTTTCTAGCACTTTTGTAACAAGATTTCTACTAGGACTGATTTGTATAGAACATTTTGTCCTTTCATTAACAAAAAAAATAATCAAAAGAAACAGGGTTCCAAAAGCTGAGTAGCGTGCAGTCACTACTGTCTAATTGAGACACATGGGATTGTAGGGAATTGTTTACACAGGATGGAAGCCCACTCAACTATGTGTATTAGATTTGTTCAAATTATTGTTTGCTTATATTGTATGCTATATATTATTAATTGATGTTAATTTATGTTGTTAATACTTTTAGAAGTAAATAGCAGTTTACTACATTACTATGTAATTACTGCACAGATCCACATGGATGTGCCATAACTTTAAAACTGTCTTGTTGCTTCACTCATGTGAAGATTCAGGTCTAGCTATAAGTTTAGTCTTTTTCTTCACTCTCACCATTTCCGTCATGTAGCAGGGTTTCCTGCAGAACTTATGTGATCTGATGATGTCACCTTTTGTAAATGTTGTGTGTATTTCTTTTTTCCTTAATGCAGGGAAAAGAAGTTAAAGTCCCGGGCACAGGAGCTGGTAAGCGCCTTAGAAAGACTTACCAAGAGCAGTGAGATCCGGCATCAGCAGTCGGCAGAGTTTGTCAATGACCTGAAGAGAGCGAATAGGTCAGTAACTATTTAAAACTTTTTTGGTAATAGAAATCTGTGATATAACAATGAGGGTGGTTGTTCCCATGAAAAGACTTTATATGTGTATAAACCTAGCAGTAACCAGGGGGAAACGTAAACCTTACATGATGCCCATTGAAGCCAGTAAGAAGTACACGCAATGCTCGGATGTGATGGGTCCTCTAGAGACACACAGTAGCAGTTTTAACCCATGGATAAAGACGCTGAATGATTAGATTATTCATATGGTCCTATAATGTTTCTGTTGTTCTTTTCCCACTGAGCAGCAACCTTGTGGCAGCTTATGAAAAGGCAAAGAAGAAGCACCAGAATAAGCTGAAAAAGTTGGAGTCCCAGATGATGGCGATGGTGGAGAGACATGAGACACAAGTGCGGATGCTGAAACAGAGGATAGCTTTACTAGAGGAGGAGAACTCCAGACCTCATACTAATGAGACCTCTCTGTGAGCCATTCTGCATTCTCTCCAGTACACAAAGCTCTTCAGCTGTCTGCTCCTGGGTGTGACTGGATGTACTATATACTCGCCCTTTACATACTGCTGCCAGGAACATATGGAAATATACGCCCTCCTTGTGATGGTTTACAACTCTGATTTTAAGACACTGGTGTGTGCCAAAAGTATGTCACACTTGCACAAGCGGAGACGTCGTGCCATGTGTTGTGTGCAGAGAGAACTGCATGCTCCTGAGCAGAGTTGCACCTTTAGGAGTATAAAAACTTTCATTGTACTCTTGTGGACTCAGAGAGGCGCTGTGACTACCAGCAAAAACTGTAAGATTAAGCTACTGGGGAGAGGATTCTCCAGTGTTTTCACCAATACATTGAAACGCTGCATCGGCTCAGCCAGATGGGTGCTCACCCTACAGCTTTAATACATTCAGATAAACTGATGCAGAAGCTGTTTTTTCTTAGTACACTGTGAGTAAAAGTGCTTTGATTTTCCTTCTTCCGGGAGCTGTCAAAATATATTCATAGCCTATTTTTTTATGCGTTTCTTTTTAATATATACAGAATATTGTGTTTGTCATTGTGTAAGTCAACCACTTACATTATAATCATATTCTGTACTTAAACATTACCTGGAGGTGGAACATGAGGACATTGGTTGGTGACTACGGAAAGGCTGTCTTTTCTGCCTAAATATCATATATATCCATTTTTCCTTGTGTGTCCATCACTAATTGTAATGGCAACTTTAGGACCACACTGTTGTTTTATTTTGATGTTTTTATTGGTTTCTGTTGTTCCTCATCCAGCATATATCCATTATCATTAGCTTCTGTCAGTCAGTCATGGTAGGTTGGGAGTTGTGTGGAAATGTGAATGCAGCTGTTTATTTTGTACAACTTCCGGTGTTGAGGAGTGCTCATCTGTAAAATCAATATGCACTTTAAACTTTCTTTGTTAAGGTCCTTATTTTAGTAAGTTTTACAGATGAAGTTTTGTTCAAGTTTATTGTCTACAGTTAATGCATAAACTGCACATTCCGTCCATAGCCCTACGAGAAATGTTAAAATAAATAGACCAGTGTATAGGATACGGGGTTTACGGTTTCAATATGTAGTCTGCTAAGGAAATAAGAGCATGAAAGGTTATTCTTAAAGATCCAAAATAGTCACCAGTCTGAAGTTTGGCACTGCCCTAGTCAGCTGTAGGTACAAATTCCTAGCACTTATTTGTGACTAGTATTAAACAAACCTGTCAAAATTCAGGTTCATGAATGAACGCTCAGTGCTTGATTCCCTGGGGCTGCAGAAGTTGGATGCTGCCCTGGGAAGTCCTAGAAAACATGGATACAGTCTATGGTGGCAGCATCTTCTGCAGTTTTCTACTTTCTACGTTCTATTTTGCCAACAGCTGATCAGGTAATGGTACATAGAGCAATGAGTATTTACCACTAAACAGGTACAGTCTGCACTCCAGCAAAAAAAAAACAAAAAAAAAAAAAAAAAAAACTTTTCTTTAAAATTTGTAATTTGCTTATATAAAAAAAAACACTCACGTTTTCTAGTACTTATCAGCTGTTGTACATCCTGCAGGAAGTGGTGTATTCTTTCCAGTCTGGAGAGCAGAAGAGGTTTTTTATGGGTGGCAGCAGAGAACACTGTGTGAGACGACTAGAAAAAATACACCACTTCCTGCAGGACATACAGCAGCTGATAACTACTGAAAGACTGGAGATTATTTGACATCAGTTGATTTGAAAGAAAAACATTTTCACTGGAGAAACATTTTAAAGGAAATCGCTTTGTTAGGATCGGCCTGCAGCTTGTCAGGCTGCTGGATTTGAAGTCCGTGCCGCTACTTTCCGGGTGCCGGGAAAAGCTGGATCCAGTCCTGGGAAACTGGGAGAAGTTGACCAGGACTGGATCCAGCTTTTTCCAGCACACGGAGCGGAGCAGCAGACTTCAAAGCCAGCAGCCTGAGAAGCTGCTGGCTGATCTTAACAAAGCGCTTCACGTCATTCCTACTGTAAATTTGCTACCCATGGCCATGTTTAAATGATGAACCTTTGGGAAACGCTTAGTAAGGGGTTGCTACTAAAGATGAGCAAATTTACAGTAATGGGCATCATTAGCTTGGCAGTCGTGAGAAGCTTCCCAGGGCTGGATCCAGCTTTTCCAGGCACCCATAGCAGCGGAGTTCAAAGGCAGCCCGCTAACAATCTGAATGCTGAGCCAACTAAGCGCTTAGTACTGTTTGCTCATCTCTAGCTGCTGCAGTTGACGTGTACAACATTGCTGGATGCGCAATTGAATGCTGGGCGTTTGTACCATTCACATGTATAGGACCAGCAGATTTGATTTTGCAGATATAATTATAATTTGCAGCAGATCCTGTATGTGTGAATGAACTTTAATTAAAGAGTTAGCTGTTCCACATGCACTGCCCTTAATAGTAAATTGCCGACCAGTTGCTAAGGATCTTTTACATTTTTTTGCTAACAAACTGGCCTAGAATTCGGCTACAATTACACCTGCTAAGTTTCTTGTGCAGGGGTGGCCACACACCCTCTTCATACCTCCTTAGTGGCAAACTCCACCCACTTGACTCTCTGTATTTTGCCCAAAAGTCACACAATTTTGTGACTTGAGTGATCTACCCAAGGCACATACCTTTAAGTGACTGTACCACCAGGCCCAGGCTGAAGCACTGGAGGTGGGCCGACCCACCCTTAGTGGGAAGAAACTCCAGCCCTTCCATGACGTGACTCCATTAGAATCAATGGAACCCTATCATAGAGGGGGGGGGGGGTTTCCTCCCACTAAGAGTGGGTCGGCCCGCCTCCAGTGCTTCAGTCTGGGACTGGTGGTACAGTCACTTTTATAAGTTTACCCCCATAGTTTTGCTTATTCTATCATTCTAGCCAAGGGTTTCACTGTATGCTCAGCTGTTTATTATTCTACATGGAAACTTTGTATTACGGGGTACTGCATGGATTAATGCTTTACAGAGATTTCTGTAATGTACTATTTTTCTACCAGTTTTCCAGTCCATCCAGTGTCAGAATGTACCATGCATTGAAATTGTGTAGTTTTTGTAAACAGTATTTGTCCACTCCTCACCATCTATCACGTTTCAATGCCTTTTCAGATATTCCTGCTTCTGTCAGATTGTTATTTTATGTTAATTTGATACAAAAATGTAAAAAAAATTAAATAAACTTCATTTATTTATACAGAGCAATTTTTAATACATTTATTTTACAAATGTTCTTATATTCAGAATAAATACTTCATATGTGGAACAGTGTCTGAATTTTCTTTTCTGGAAAAGGGGCTCTAATTTCACAACTTGTTACACTTAAACAATTTGTCCGGGCTTTAAAAAACATGTCATCTTTCTGCCAGAAACAGCACTTTGTGCTCAATTTGGGTGTGGTTTTGCAGGTCAGTCCCAGTAAAAGTACATAATACCTATACGACTCCTGTGATCCCCCCTGCCAGCAGCTATAAAGCACCATCTGTGTAACCTCTGGACCCAGTCACTGGCATGTAAACAGACCAATGGGGGACCACAAAGCTTTGCCTCTCTAGTGGCATATTCTGCTGGTATTTTTGTGTGTGTGTTACTCTGGCTCAACGCCTCTTTCATTCAATTTTCTGCTTTATCCATCCGTGTATCATAAATGCTGCAGTAAACTGGACAACCATGGCCAATCAGAGACCGGCTGCAGCAACAAAGGTAAAGACATACATACAAGGTCTTTGTACAAATTATCCAGCCATGAAAGCACTGCACATTTATTGAAGTACATACAAGAGACATTGTACATGGGACAATGACATCCAAGTTCCCTTCCAAGTAGGGACCTTGCACAGTTTCCCTGCATCTCTTTCTGACAGTTTCTGGAATCTTACAAAAGGAAAGGGAGGATCCACAGCTCCATATACAAAAAAAGTCAAATGCTTATTTATTTATTTTTTTGTCCATAAAAAAAATATCCTCATCATGGCCATGATTAGGGGATCATTCCCAAAACACATTGGCCTGTTTTTAATGTTTCAAGATGTTTTTTTATAGACAAGAAATATACATTTGAAATATATATATATAATATATATATATATGGAGCTGTGGCTCCTCCCTTTCCTTTGTAACGTTCATCAGCTGGTGAATGGCCTAGCCGCATAGACAATGTAAATCCTGGATTACCTGGGCAACCAAAACACTCCAGAATACAAGTGCATATGGTGAGCTGACACTTTCCTGTTACATTTAGTTTCTGGAATGCCCAGATCAGAAGTGTTTTTGCTAAACTTGTTTGCACCATCCCCAAAAGCCTTCTGAATAGAGATGAGCAAACCGGGTTCGAGTCGATCCGAACCTGAACGTTCGGTATTTGTTTAGCTGGGGCTGCTGAACTTGGATAAAGCTCTAACGTTGTCTGGAAAACATGGATACAGCCAATGACTATATCCATGATTTCCACATAGCCTTAGGGCTTTATCCAAGTTCAGCAGCCCCCGCTAATCAAATGCCGAAAGTTCGGGTTTGGATCGACTCGAGCATGTTCGAGGTTTGCTTATCTCTACTTCTGAATCATCCAAGAAGTTTCTGCAGTGGGACGTTCAATGTTTTATTTATTGACATAAAAAAGACAACAAATAGTACAATTGAACAACAGTATTAAAACTAGCATTGATGGACACAGGTTACCAAATATATCCTAGGGTAAAAGAATAGATCAGCCATATTGATTTTCTAATGCTGCCCCATAGAGCCTCTCATAATAAGCCTCAATCATTCACATTATAAGAAGTTCGAATGTGTGTTCTTATTCAAAGTGCAAATTGTCAGTTTAAAAAAAAAACAACTTTTCACAAAATAGAAAAACTTCTTCCCACTCGTATCAGTATGGGTCTGAACACTCAGACCCAGACCTATTAAAACTTTTCACATCTTTAACATGTCAAAAGTTTTTTGAAACGACAGTGACAAACAGTCATGAGGCAAGTGATTTGCCCTATAATCACAAGTAGAGATGAGCAAATTTACAGTATAAACAAAGCAAAGCGCTTTGTTAGCTCAGCAGTTGGCTTATAACTTCGTGATGCTCTGCTTCAGGTGCCTGAAAAAGCTGAATTTATTCCTGGCAAACGTCTCCCAAGACCTGATCCGGCTTTTTCAGAAAAACTAAGCAGAGCAGCACCGAGTTCAAAGGCAGCAGGTTGATATAACACAGTGCTTCGTTCATACTGTGAAGTCCCTCATCTCTAATCACAAGTGATGTGTTTTATAGGACAATAAATTTCACATTTCAGACTGTGTTCATATGTTGCATTTTTAACACCTGGCTGTGTGGTGATTTTGAGGTGAAAGTGTGAACACAGCCTCAAAGGAGGTATCTAACTACAGTATATGTTGATCCCATAGAGAAAGCAGCGTACATAGAGCTGGTAAGAGAGAAAGTAAGTTGCCAGGAGGGATCTGGTAGGTAATGACATAATCCTGTAGTTCACGGGAAGTCAGCTGACCCAGGATAGTCCACTTCCTGACACATTAAATGCTGATTTTCAGTGGTTCAGGCTGATGATCACATGACAGTATGACATTACAGTAAAGAAAAGCTAGGATGCAGCTGTGTCTAAATGAAAGTGATAGCAGTGTAAGCCTAATATTGGGGAATGTGCTTGGGCAAAAAATAGCTGGAGCACCTCTTTGACAATAGCCAACACTTTTCAGACAGCATTTGTACCGATTGCCAGTAGTGCACCATTAGAGCACTGATCTCTGCTGACTGAAGTAGGAAGTTTCATGTAGAAGCTAGGAATAGGAGGCTCATGTGACGTTAGTAAATGATGAGTGGAGGCAGCCATACTGGGCACTGTTGTGGAGTTTATATACCATAACCATTTAATATACTTTACAGAAAGTTGCCAAACGAATAAAAATAAAGACTGACCAGCTGAGGGATATTTTTACTAGTTTGGTTTATTGCTGTTTAGTAATATGTTATTTCTAGACAGGATACAACAAGAAGACAAATCATTAGCAATAAAACCTAGGTCTGAGTAAGTAAAACCTCAGAGGGCAGATGCCACTGATATAAAGCTTCCAACAAGACAAATACAGTAAAGTGTCATCGCATGAGTCAAACGTAACCACTCTGGGCAATCAATATGACTTGTGTAGGCTTCCTAAATTTTTATTTGCTTCTGACCAATAATTTACATGGCTAAATTTGTATTATTGTTACAGATGCAGTAACGCATTACTCTTACTTAAAACCTAACATAGATCTCATAAGAATGAACAGGGACAAAAAAAACAAAAAACTTTCAAAACCCAAAGTATGAGACATTCCCCCTCCTTGATTTAAAACATGTAAAATAAGGCCTGCTTAAGCTGACTGGTGTCAACACTTGTGATGTACTAATGTTTCCTGCATGGCGCAACATTGTGGTGGAGGTGTTCATACAGAAATGTATAGAGAGGAGATTTCAGTAAATGGGATTAAGGAACTTCACAGTATTGCTATGCAACATTATAAAGAGAAACGAACAAGAAGGTTACAGCTGCCAGAACAGGGCTTCAACAGTACAGATCACATCAATTGATTGAAAGGTAACGCTGACTTGTTAAGGTAGAGAAAATACAGGAATGGTGCAGCCACAGGCTATCATACCACTTGCCACAGTTGATCAATATATCCAACAGTGCAAGTGGAGTGAACTGACTGTAAGCGATCACAGCCAGGAATATGCTACAATCCAGAGTGCCTGACACCTTTTCACAGTGACCTAATATTCAACCTTTGTTTTCAAAAGCTGCCTAGGCTGAGTTTACCATCTTTACATTTAGAGTAAAACTGAGTGTTCAGACACTGAAATTTTGTCTGGCAAACTTGAGAAACGCAGGACGCCTACGCACCCATACAAACATATAGTGCACCAAAATGATATTTCATTGTTCTCTTAAAGAGGTTTTCCAGAAAGAGAAAAAACCTAAATTATTGATCAGCGGGGTGTCAACAACCCCCTTCCCCCACCAATCAGCTTTTCAGCACACGAACTGCACAGCACACTGGGGCCATAAGCAGTGTAGTGGTGAAGCTGGGTTACTGCAGCCACCTACTCTCTTCAATAGGAGCAAAGACTCCAGTAACATGGCGCAGTCACTACACTAATAGTTTCTCCCTGGACAACCTCATTAATTTGTCTCTGCCACTTTAAAAGACCCTAAGAGATTAAAACCTTTGATGTGTCTGTGTGACATATCAGAAGTTTTTTGAAGTGAAAAAAATGTAAGATGATGTGCAAAGGCAACCTGACTTCCTCTCCCTCTAGTAACATCCAGGCACCAGAGCCATAAGCATAAAGCACTGCACATTACTAGGCTTTCACGCCACCTACGTTACTTTAATGGGTTCTAAGCATTATAATAGAAACCTAAAATCTACAGGGCATTGTTATCCTGTTGTCTAAATGCAGACCATAAACAAGATGTTTTCATCCTGGAAGCTCCTATACCTAAAGTACAAAGCCTGTTCACATACATTCTTGGGATATGTAAAATATAGCAGTGGTCATAGAGGCAGAAGTATTCACATTACTGTCAGACATCCCATCAAGGATCCAACAGAAAGCACCATTTGGGCCTAAAGTGACTCTTTGCAGCCACTAAATTTCAACAATGTGTGAACATAGCCGTTCTGTGTTTTCAATCCACTCCTGGTTTACAATAAAACATACTGACCAAAATACTGTGTGATAATATAGCCTAATGCTACGTTTACACGGAACAATTATCGGGCGTATTTTCACGATAACGATCGAATTCGAACGATAATCGTACGTGTAAACGCGGCGAACAATCGATAAATCGTTTATTTTGATCTTTTAACATGTTCATAAATCGTCGTTCGTAGTTCTCAAATAATTTGCCGATCGTTCCGTGTAAACAGTCGTCGCGCGATAGTCGGGCCGCCCGCTCGCAGCCCGGCCCCCCCGCTCATCCACAGCCCCCTGCGCCCGCTCGATCGCCGCCTCCACACACACACCCCCGCCGCTCCGCGTAGCAGGTCTTCCACATCCCCGGCTCCCCTCTTCAGTGCACTGATTGGCTGAAGAGGAGCCGTTTGACATTCCCGGCTCCCCTCTTCAGCCAATCAGTGCATTGATTGGCTGAAGAGGGGAGCCGGGAATGTCAAACGGCTCCTCTTCAGCAAATCAGTGCTGCCTTGCATTGATTGGCTTAAGAGGGGAGCCGGGAATTTCAAACAGCTCCTCTTCAGTCAATCAGTGCTGAAGAGGAGCCGTTTGAAATTCCCGGCTCATCTCTTCAGCCAATCAATGTGCTGAAGAGGGGAGCCGTGGATTTCGAAGACCTGCTACGCGGAGCAGGTAACGTATGCTCGTGGCCGGGGCGGCGGGGGGGCGATCGGGGCAGCGCATGGGGCTGCGGTTGAGCGGAGGGCCGTGCTGCGCGCGATCGCAAAACGATTTTTCTGTATGATATATGGTACCGTCTAAACGCTAATCGTTATAAAAAAAAAAAAAACTTTACTTCGAAATCATTAATCGTACGATCGGCCCAATAATCGCCTCGTGTAAACTTAGCATAAGGCAGTGCTTCTCAATTCCAGTCCTCAAGCCTCACCAACAGGTCATGTTTTGAGGCTATCCCATACAAAGATCACCTGTGATAGTACCTGATGCACTGAGTAGAATTATATCACCTGTGAAATACTAAGGAAATCCTCAAAACTTGACCTGTTGGTAAGGCCTGAGGACTGAAATTGAGAAGCACTGGCCTAAGGGATATTCCCATCTGGCAACAGATCTTGTGTCTACCAGAGGTGATTGGGAAGTTAAAACAGCCAGTTACTTTAATAGGAGTTTCAAAAACATAGTATGTGAGCAACGCCGTTTAAATAACTCAAAATGAAGCTTTTAGCAAACCTTTCAGGATAAGCTGTCCTGTATGTGTACACGAGTAACACCATTTCTATCCATTGTATAACTTGCAGGCTTCATCTCTAAGTTTAATTTGTCTCTGAACTAGTGGGTGGAGACACCAGCCTGGAGGACAGATATGTGATCCAAATTAGCAGGAATCACCTGTGAACATATGGTTAGTATCTCCTCTTTCTCCCATTCTACCTGCTGAAGCAATGGTGAGCGGTAACACCTTGTGTTGCTTGGCGGCCGCCTTCTCCGCCAGCGGGGTTTGGGGGGGCCCTTGGGGTTTGGTCCTGTGACAAAGAGGTTGAAGGGCCATTCTATGGCCGTCCCTTCCCTCCTTGCGCACACTTTGCAGGGTTGGCATTCGCTGACCGTCACAGGGTCGTTTAGCGCAGAAGACCTGCATATGGTACATGAGGCAATATGGTTTGATTAAATTATATACTAACTTCTGATGTTGGTTTTTAATGTAGCTGAACAGGCTTTCGTATCAACCATAAGTGCGATGTGCAGCCATTTCTCTCCTCCAGGCTTGTGCACTAGCTGCTATGATGTCTCCCATATACAGAACATACAGAAAATAGGGGATTCTGCTTCTTTATGGCACACCACAAGAAGCAGCAGCATAGAGGACATTTTAAAGCAGTATAGCTGTGAATCCAGCACTAAATAGAGGTCACTCACTTTGCAGCACCCTCCACTCTCTATTGAGTTATATGGCAGAGTATTAATAGACATGTTGGAATATGTATAAACTAGTGTCTGTCCTTCAGAAATCACCTAGTACACTCTCCTTGGCAAGTAAACAACCTCCCTGAAAAAGGTGGCCCTACATAGAAACTTACCTCTAGTAAAGCCATATCTGCCCTAATCCCCACATACAGATAGTTTCTTTGCCTAGCTGTCACAGTTTAGTCTTTTAAACTTCTGTGTGTAGACACAAGTTTGGGTTCCAAAGAGTCTGTGAGTTCTCTGCATGAACGCGATTAAGAAGAATAGGGCACAGAACTTGAGACATTTCCACAGTAACCTGAACGTGCGTCTGCACAGAGAAGTTTAGAAGACAGAATTGTGACAAGTATGCTATAATTTAACTACAATAAACTGCAAAGCTTAAAAGAAAAAAAAAAAAAAGAGAAAAGGTTGTGTCTTTGTAATAGGACACAAAATTCCCGGTAGCCTCCACACATCTAGTATATAATTTGGAGCTGTAATAAACTAAGTGTCATAGTGCTTACGTGATTCCGTATACAAATGGCTCTAGATATAGGTCAGGCAACCAGAATGAAAACCTCACGGGTTACAACCAAGTGAAAACTAAAGAAATTTGGTTACTATTACAAGGTGAACAATTTGACTGTATATAAATAAGAGTTTAGAACCCAACAAAAACATAACACCAAAAAGAAATCAAACAATGAGTAAACATCAAACTTGTAGTATTCGTCCTGTACTTTATAAGAGATGCCCCATGTATTTACATGATCGTTAAAGTGCCGCTGTCCTTATAACTCAAAATCTAAATCAACAGCAGATGTGAAATAAAACAAGTCATACACATACACTTACATGTATTATATATTTTTTTAGTTATCATGGAAAACACAGCACTTTCTGTTTTTAGACTCATTGAAAGAAAAAAGAAAGTCAAAACACAGGAAGTCCAGTGTATCCCAGGCCATCTGAGCGCTCACAGAGAGAAGGCAGTCATGTGACTGATGGACACAGTGAGCCTCAGGAGACTGGACCTGGATTTCTGGTAACTTCAGCTTTGTATTACAGCATGATAGCAACAAAATAAATAATGAATGTATATTGCAAACTTGCTTTATTTCACATCTACTGTTGATTTAGATTTTGAAAGTAATAACGACAGGCACACTTTAACCAACAGGGGGCACCTTGCCATGTGTCCCTAGGAACCTCCCTCCACTCCAACAGGAGCTAAGCTTAGTTCTTACATGGTCCTAAACCCTTCTGAATATACAGGTTTCAAGTATGACTTTTTTCGGAAAATCATTATTATAAGAGGGCATTTTGCACTATGAGCTAAGGGTGGAACACATCTCCATCTAAGCTGGGCATCTACCACAGCTGGTTCACTTTTGCATATATCTCTTATCTTAGGCACCATATGTAGACCTGCAAGTAAGGAAAAATGCCATGTCCCCAATACTATTGTTATCAGGTCTAAAGTGACTAAACATCGGACTGTGCTACATATACATGGTTAGGCTGTTGCCAAAGGAAGCAGGGTAAACTGTAGATCACAGGTCAGTATATAGTGCTGTGCTACCAGTTAGCCTCAAAAGACGATCAAACTTACAGATAGCACATAGCACTTCAGTGCAGAACTGCCTTATGTCCTTTTTTAGGGACAATGACATACAGTAAAATCGTCCACCCTCACCTACCAATGATCACAATAAAAAGTGGTCCTGCCACCCCAATATGTAATTTGTGATTCTGTCCTTTGATCTAACATAGTATCATAATGTGATGTGGCTAGTTCACTCTGTGTTCAAGTAAACATGTTTGGCATACGCACCAGGAAAGTTTCCAAAGTCTGCACCAAACTAAGTCATAGACACCCAACCACCACACACACTTTTGACCTGACATAGGCCAAGAGTGTTCAGGCATCAGCACACCTTTTTTTTTTACCGTGTAGGAAAGAAAAGCAGGCCACACTTTTCTATACAGTGGGCCACCGTGCAGTATACTTTTTTTTTTTTTGTACTGTGACAAGAATCAGGAAACATTCACAATGTACAGAAAAAACTTAGTATGAACACAGCCTTATTCTGAAATGAGTAACATGGCAAAGAATGTCTGAAACGATTCCACAGAGCGAGAAAATGAGAGATGGAGGGAAGAGCACTGGCTCACAATGAGACAAAGGCTACACAAATAGCCAAGACAATAGGGAGATGCAATACACATTAAAATGAAACACAGACTATGGGCATATGATCCCCTAGTAAATACATTCCTCATAAAATGTTATGTACATCTAAGGCTGTCCTATCAATGAGCAGCAGAAGAGGGGCAGAAGATAGAAGCCTGAGGAAAGCTTGTGTCTTTTCACATAAGAGTAAAGACTCTAAACAGCTGAAAGCTAAAGGAATATCCATTCTGTCCTCCCCAGTATACTTACAGTCACTAATGGACATGTTACAGTAGATGTCACTGCTATTATTCTGCATTGATAGGGACAGACATTAAAGGACACAGTAATGCAGACCTTCCAACCCTGAATATTATAAGCCCACTCCAGAGGTTAATGTCGGGTAATGTGCAGTGCATATTGTACAAGGCAACAAAAATACAGACCTCTCAACAAGTGGTGTGCAGCAAGGCTGAAGTCACCATTGACAACGCATTCATATTACATTCAAGCTACACCAAGTAAGAGCTATATAGTAAACAGAGTGTCACATCTATCTCAGGGAAGTAAATTGACTGAGAATAGTTTGTTAGGACAAACTACATCTAGGCAATGCCCACTGAATATGTATGACAGGAGAGTTGAACACTGAAAAGGTACTCGTGTGTAAAAAACTGATATTGCAAAAACAGTGCAAGAAGGAAAGATACCCCCCCTTCACCAGATACTCACAATTACATAGAATGAACAGAACCAAGTCACAAGTCCTGTCCATAGGACAGACCTTCTCCTAACCCCCAGTAGATCCCTGCACATCCTTGAAAAAACCTGAGGAAGGTAAGGCTTGGTTATAACCCACTGTTGGCTGCCATAGTGCAGCACTCATAACCTTGTGCAGCTGCTGGTGGGTCAGAAATCCAAGGATTTCATGATGGCATCCCTGTCAAACCGGAATCCCAGGAAGGCTTTGGAAGAGAAGGGGTACTCTAGAGTCCCATTGCAAGTGTCATTACCACCATAGTCGTACTCCTGGCCTTCAGAGGGGATGCCGACAACAAATAGAGAGTCTGCAAAATAAATAAATACAATAAAATCAAACATATAATATAATATCATATAATATCAAAGGTAATTTGTCATCAGAAAATGACCTACTGTTTGAATCAAGTTATGGTTAATATTTTACGTTTTTTTTCAATTTTATATCTATTGCCCTTTATGTGGCTTGCTGCAGCTCAGGCAAGATGGTAGCCCCCTGCAACAATGTACAAAAAAAAATAATAAAATAAAATTATACATAGTAAAAACCTGTATTTTTTATTACATATGCCTTCATACTGCACCTATCCTACAAGGATGAGGGGCTTGTTTCTCTTTCAGATGATGCCATTTATTGCAGGACTAAGTAAAAGAAAAAAGCTTTGCACCGCACCTCGGGCCCTGCACTAGGCTTAAAGCGTTACTGTCATTTGTAATAACATGTCCCAAAATACAGCCAGGGGGAGGGCACTGCAGTGCGTTCCACTCCCTAGTCCTCTAAAGATCCGTCTCATAAACTAGAATAAAGTGAAAGTCAGATTTGATTGACAGACAGGGAGAGACACGTCCGCACACTCAATTACACCTGACATGTGAAAAGTTATTACAAATGACAGTAACTATAAGGTCTCTAGTATTCCTTTGGTACTGTTAAAAAAACAAACTACAATTCCTTCATGCCTGAACAGCTAAAGCCTTTGGCTGTCCTGGTATGATCGGAATTTTAGTTTTGCACCAGCTGGAGGGCCACAGGTTCCCAATTCCTGATCTAAACCATCTTGTCCTCCTCATAACTGTTTTGGATGTGACCACCACAACATAAAGGAATAACAGCATTCAGTTTTTGTATTTAAAAAAAACCAAACAGTACAATACGAACCTTCATCAAATGTGTCATTTAGTCTCCTGGGGTTAAGCTTTCGATCAGATTTCTATCAAAAAGAAAAAAAAAAACAACAAGGTCGTTGCATTAACCCTTATCGCTTACATGCTGTTAAATCAGTACTAGGAATACATGTTGTAAGTGAAAATATGATATTGAAGGAATATCATAATTCACAGTTGGAGCTACCAAACTTGGTATTTAAGATTGGGGAAAGTCACCGCTATACATATGCCAAAATCATGGCAATATGCCCACAGCAACCAGGTGATATTAGATATTATCTGATAACGTGGACTGTATGCAGTATCAAATGGTTGCTTGGGATATGCTCAGATGATTGATGGTTAGGTCATATTTCTAAGAGGTGCCTATCCTCTAAACTGGCGATACTTTGCTTGGAGGGGCTTCCCATATTTCTCTGCTGTACCCCACAGCCAGGATATCACTTCTTTTTATCAGTAAGCTAATATTGTTTTATACCCATGAGTCCTGACTCTCCCCTCACTGTCTGGTCCCCCTCAGGACTGGTCCATGTACCTCTGCCGGGTAACGGTAACAGCACTGTAGTGCAGAAACAAGTGTGAGACCACGGTTGTCGCACTTGGGGCAGGATGTGGGTGCCATGAACCAGTGGTATGCCTGCAGCGTCTATGGTAAAGGACCACAAGGAGCTGGTTGTGGAGCATGGCAGAGATTAGCAGCATGGTGGCGGTGAGGGTCTTACTTTCAGAGGGTGTTTTTTTTGGGGGGGGAGGGGTTACTTTTTGGGGGGGAAGCCTTAATTTAAACTATCATGTAAATCCTCCACAATGCCTTAATTTCGGAGGAGGTCTTATTTTTGGGGAAACATGGCAGATAATGTCATAGCTTACCAGAATGATATTCTGTTGCTGCTTAGTTTGTAGATTCTGAACGCCATTTGCTTTCTTCTTCTGGTTTTGGTTTGGAGAATCTTGATGTTGCTTCTTACCGTTACTCTTAAGGTTTTGATTCTAACACAAAAAAACACAATTTTTTTTAATAGGCGTTTTATCTCTGGGTAGGGTCAGTACCGGGGTCACTCTCATCTCCTCTTCAATTTGGTTTGTACATCCTTGCATATATACCATATATATTTTTTGTATTTTGATACATTGTATTGATTTACCTTTTACCTGTGTATGATGTACCGTTTATTCTATGTATTTCTGGGAGGGATGCCTGTTATCTAGGCATGTGACATTTGTTCATGTGGGGGATCCCGGTTGGTGGGGTGATGTATTGCATTCTCCCCCCTTAGAGTTGGGTTTTATTGCTGTATACAGCCTTTCTTGTTTTTTCTGTGTGTTTTCTCTCATTTTTTGTATAATAAAATAATTTTGATATATTTTTGGATGTGCAGAACTTTATTATCCTCAGATTCTTTCTCTTGTTTTTTGTCTTACCTTATTTGCTGAGGTTGTCTGCACTCCTTAGAATAGTTTATTATGTAGTGTGCGCTCACACCCTACTTTTGTGAGATTATCTCTGGGAACTACACTTATCTCAAGATCAAAGACCCCCTAACAATTTCTGGTCACCAGAAGTGGTTAGGAAGCCAAAAACAGTTAAATAGGTGGTTTATGTAATTCTCCCATAGAGGTTAATGCAAGTTGTGTAAACAGTGTAGAACCACAAGCTACACTATTTCTATAAGAGTTCACAGTGCAACACTGTTTGCATACAGTTGTGCTCAAAAGTTTACATACATCGGCAGAATTTTTGCTTTCTTGTCCTTTTTTCAGAGAACAGAGAATTTTTTTTTCAATTCATGGTTAGTGGTTGGGTGAAGTCATTTACTGTCAAACTTCTCTTTTTAAATTATAATGACAACCAAAAAAAAAACAACCAAATGACCCTGATCAAAAGTTTACATACCCCAGTTCTTAATACCATGTATTGCCCCCTCTAACATCAATGACAGTTTGAAGTCCTTTGTTGTAGTTATGGATGAGGCTCTTTATTTTCTCTGTTGGTAAAGCCGCCCATTCTTCTTGACAAAAACCCTCCAGTTCCTGGAAATTCCTGGGCTGTCTTGCATGAACTGCGTGCTTAAGATCTCCCCAGTGTGTCTCAATGATATTGAGGTCAGGAGACTGAAATGGCCACTCCAGAACCTTCACTTTTGTAATGTAGCCAATGACAGGTCGAGTTGGCCTTGTGTTAGGATCAGTGTCATGCTGGAACGTCCGAGTATGTCCCATGCACAGCCTCCAGGCTGATGATGAGTGCAAATTTGCCTCCAGTATTTGCTGATAATGTGCTGCATTCATCTTTCCTTCAACTTTGACCAAGTTTCCTGTTTCTTTGTAGCTCACACAACCCCAAAACCACAGCAAATCACCACCTTGCTTTACAGTGGGAATGGTGTTCCTTTCATCATAGGTCTTATTGACACCTCGCCAAATGTAACATTTATGGTTGTGGCCAAAAAGTCAGATTTTGGTTTCAACACTCCAAATTACCTTGTTCCAGAAGTTTTAAGGCTTGTCTCTGCTGTTTGGCGTATTGTAGGCGAGGGACTTTGTGGCATTTGTGCAGTAATGGCTTTCTTCTGGCAACCATGCAGCCTATTTTTATTCAAGTGCCCCCTTATTGTGCATCTTGAAACAGCCACTCCGCTAGTTTTCAGAGAGTTCTTTATTTCAGCTGATGTTATTTGTAGGTTTTTCTTTGCATCTCGAACAATTTTATGGCAAAAATTTTTGTTGGTCTACCTGACTGTGGTTTGGTGTTTACAGAGCCCCCGATATTCAATTCATTAAAGGGGTAGAGCGGTGTTTAAAAATTATTCACTAAATAACACACTAAACTTATACAACTTTGTAATGTGTGTTATGTAAGTGAATGGCCCCCTTCCCCGCGTCCCCCCACCCCTGGAAGTGTGGTGCATTATACTCACCAGATTACTGTCGACCCCGGACGCCATCTTGGGTCGAATGACGTCATCTTTGGGAGGCCGGACTGACAGCTCCAGTCGTTCCTCATGCCGGTCCCCCTCTGCCGCATCATCAGCTGCTCAGCCGCGACTGGCTGAGCATAACTGTGCTCAGCCAAACGCGGCTGAGCAGCTGATGACGCGCTGGAGTATAATTTGGTGAATATAATGCACCACACTTCCGGGGGTGGGGGGGACACAAAGTTTTATAACTTTGTAATGTGTGTTATTTAGTGAGTAATTTTGGAACGCCGCACTACCCCTTTAATACAAGTTTGTATCAGAACAAAGTGATAATTCTGGAGTGGCCATCCTAGTCTCCTGACCTCAATATCATTGAGCCACTCTGGGGGAGATCTCAAGCGCGCAGTTCATGCAGGATAGACCAGGAATTTACAGGAACTGGAGGCTTTTGCCAAGAAGAATGAACAGCTTTACCATCTGAGAAAATAAAAAGCCTCATCCACAACTACCACGAAAGACTTCAAGCTGTCATTGATGTTAGAGGGGGCATTACCCCCAACCATTGCGTTCCAGGTGCGTTACGCAGCCTTAATCATGGGTGAATAATCAAAGCCATGATTAAGACTGCGTAAGGCAGCTAAAACGCGTTGACGTCTGGTTGGGAGGTAATGCCACACTATGTGCACGCTGGGTGGTGAAAGAAATAAAGCTATTCATTCATCACTTTGCTGGATGCTGGACTGCTGATTCCTGCCAGGGAAACCTTTATATTTATATATAGATATAGCTTCTAAATTGCCATGTAAATGTGTCTAGAGGAAAAAAAAACATGTTCTACACATTTAGCCTGGAGCAGATTACAGAATACTCAAACCTCTCTCTGTTCCGTATATCACCCTTCTGCTATCCAGGATCCCAGAGTGTCTATCTCTCCACCCCATCTAATCTGTCAATCACAGTCAATAGCTGCACTCTGTCTCCTCCTTTGATTCCTTTGTCATTCAAACTGCACATCTAGACCCTCACCACCTCCTGTCGCCTCCACCTGAAAAACATTTCTTGAATCTGCTCTTTCCTCAATTTTGACTGCTGGTACATATTATTTCCCGCTTGAACTACTGCAACACCCTCCAATCCATTCTTAACTCTGCTGCCCAATTAATCCACCTCTCCTCTTGCTCCTCCTCTGCTACTGTCCATCCCATCACTGGCTCCCCATTGCCTAACAAATTCAGTTTAAATTGTTAACCATGACATACACGGCCACAACCTGTCCCCTTCATTCATCTCTGACTTGATATCTTTGATCTCCTGATACCGCCCCTCACATAATCTTCGATACTCACAATACCTCAGTTTGTGATCGCCTTTTGTCCACTCCTCACACAGCCACCTCCAAGATTTTTCTCGAGCTTCCCCCATACCCTGGTACTCACTACCCCAACACATCTGGGCCTCACTCACCATCACAATCTTCAAAAGTAACTTCAAAACTCATCTCTTCACACTAGGCTACAACCAACCTTACCCTGCTGTCAACTCACAGCACTGTGACCAGCTGGTCCCCTCACCTTGTAGATTGTAAGTCCTCGAGTCCTCTCTCCCTATGTGCCAGCATTATTTACTTAATACCCTTTTTTTATTATTTAATGTTAGACTCTGTATGTTAACCCCTTATCATATGTACAGCTTGCTGGAATCAAGGTGCCTTAAATATAAATAATTTCATACCATTGCCGTTAATGTAGTAATAATGACTGTTTATCGATAACAGAAGTAACATTGTGGATTAAAATCTAACTGTTGTGGAACAATAGAGAATAGGTTGACCCATAAGGTTTTTCAAACTGGTGCTCGGCAAAGCTCAGTCATCATATCCACCTCAAAGTTAATAGGTGGCACTAGCAAGCTAATCAATATTAAAATATATAAATTTAAGTGTCCAACGGATGACTACACAACTGATTTTATGGCTGTGATTGTACCTTAGGCTTTGTCCATTGTTCTCCTGGAGAAAGCTCAGAAAACTGAGGCATGCAGCGCATTCTGGGCCTACAAGGAAACAAGCATTAACATCATTAAAGAGATAAATTGCAGTCTTAGATACCGAGATGGCATGTCAGAAAACATTACTGAAAGTGTGGTTCACTTACTGTGGTAAATCCACAGTAAGTGAATGTAAACCTGAGACAAATATATATCCTATCCTATCCGAAGATAGATATAACAAGAAAGCAACATAAAGGCAGACTTCATAAAACAGGTGGTCTTCAGCCAACAATCTTCTATGCTTCTACATTTACGACACGTATCTGCACTCTAAAAAGAAGGCATTTTTTTGCTTCGGATAAAGCACTGAAACAGTTGTAGACCATATGGACTAAGTTTGTATCAATGTCAACTGCACTTTTATGGACATACAGGTTATATAGTGGGAGGTATCAGCATTCCCCATGACTTTTTACTGTGACATAGGAGGCTATGGACGACTTTGAACAAGGCAAGTCTGAAGACAGCATTATAGACAAGGTAGTCCAGGGAACAAGGCTTTGTCTAGACATACACATAGGCTTGAGTTATACAGCAACAAAATATATTTACTGATTTTCACTCAAACTTTGGAATGCAATGTCCATGAATACAGTCATTTAACTACTTGTAGATGAAGATGGGAAACAAAACGTTTATGTTCCAACATATAGCAAAGTCTAGTAGCAGATCAGCAATCAGACAGCATGGAGAAGAAGTAAAAACCTCTGGCTGCCATGGTCACACTGCAGATACAAGAGGAAATGAACCACAGCGCTGTTTGAGAAGTCAAGTGACTCCACCAGACTTGGCTGACTCTCATACTTGGTACATAGACCCTACGGCTTGAGAAAGGTCCGGGAGGACCAAAACATTGCCAAATAGGATTTATGGTCTCATACTATTTCTCATTCATTCTGGTTGAAAGAAATTCACTTTGCAATAAAAAGAAATTTTCACTTGACTTAGAGTGCCATGGTTAATTTCTTCAGTATTTATTAGTGGTTGAAGAACCATTTACCACAGAGCATCTAACCTGGAAAGAGGGGTGCAGTTCTGAGTATCGATTCCCACGGTCACACTGCAAGGCTGCTGACTGGTAAAGTAACAGGCATTTCTTCTGTCATTTAAGCACCCTAATGTTGCAATCACTATAGATAGTGGCATTTAAGGAGTTAATGGCAGCCATCAGCAGGATTGTCAAAGTCAGTCATTAGGGTGTCAGGAGTGGAGCTTGACTCATGGTATTTTATTAAAATCAAGCCGTACACAAATGGCACCAGGGAAGACACCCCATCAATAAATAATGCAGGTAATACACTTACAAATATGTACACTTTATTCATAAATTTTGGCACTAATTGATAAAGACAAATCATCTACACATTCAAATATAAAGCCTCTCCAATACAGGACCGTGCTCTTACTTGGGTTTCTCTGCATTAGGCTTTGATGGTGTACTTCCAGCAGAGAGCAATCCATTATCACTATCTGAGGAGTCACCCAGTCTCTTCTGAAGCCAATCCCGCAATTTTCTAAGAAAATAGCCAGAAAGAAAATCAAATATGAAGGTCAAGAAGCATAATTACTGGAAGGAAATTGGGTAAATTAACGCTTCCTAAAATTTCCAAATTTTAGGAAGTGTTATGTGTTATGCCGCTTGTCTCATAGAAAGCAAGACTGGGCACACTGAAAACCATCATGGCGATTGCAGATTTATGCTCAGCAACTGCAACCATAATAGGCTGCCTCCATTAACATTTAATTATCAGCAAAACAAAGCAAATATCTAATGTGCATGGCCTGCTTCACTTAGATATATCTCCTTCTGTGTATTCATTTACATGTAGTTCAATGTTATAAATAATAACCCAAATAACTTCTTCTTCCTCTCCAGAACCACCCCCAAAGAAACATTTGCAACTATCTCCAGTGGTGAAGAAGAACTTTGGTAAACTTGCCTTGCTGATAGCCACAAAGAGGTTGTGAGCAAGGCAAGTTCGCTAAAGCGTGTCAACCAAGTGTTTGTTTGTTCCTCTGTATCACCCCAATGAAAATAAAGTTGTGATTTAAAGGGGTAGTGCGGCGCTAGGAAATTATTCACAAAATAACACACATTACAAAGTTATACAACTTTGTAATGTATGTTATGTATGTGAATGGCCCCCTTCCCCGTGTTCCCCGCCCGTGGACCCGGAAGTGTAGTGCATTATACATACCCGATATGTGTCGACCCCTGTCCGCCGTCTTCTGACAGTGATGTCATCTTCAGGAGGCCGGCCGACCCACTCCTGCTGTCCCTCTGCCGCAACATAACTATGCTCAGCCGCGATTGGCTGAGCACAGTTATGCTCAGCCAATCGCGGCTGAGCACAGTTATGACGCGGCAGAGGGGGGGCCGGCATGAGGGAAGGCAGGAGCGGGTCGGCCAGCCTCCCGAAGATTACATCACTGTTAGAAGATGGCGGACGGGGGGGCGACACGTATCGGGTATGTATAATGCACTACACTTCCAGGTCCACGGGCGGGGGGGCGGGGAACACGGGGAAGGGGGCCATTCACATACATGTAATGTGTGTTATTTTGTGAATAATTTCTTAGCGCCGCACTACCCCTTTAACTCCATTTAGGGTGCTGGACTATATATTTTGTTGCACTTTCTTCTGATTTATCGGTGCACAGTTTGGAGGTAAGGAGCAGGTGAGCATGACCATCAAGGGTTTGATGCAGCACTAAAGTTGCCTGGAAAACTATGACTGTATTCATGTTTTTCCGGGCTCCATCAAACTTTTTCAGCCACCAATAATGAAATGCCGAACAATCAGTCTCAAACATGCTCAACTTGTGCTTATCTCTAATAGTCACACATTTGACTGATCATATGACAGACCATGTATTGCCACCTCTCCACTAAAACAAACTGGACACATTGCTCCTATTTCTTGGCCTCTTTGGGGGTTTTAAAGACCCTCTTAATCCCAAACAAATACTGTTTTGTTCTCACCTTACCTTATAAAAGGTATGACCATAAAAAACTTGTTTGGAGCCAGTCCTAGCTTTGACTTAGGCGTCATATCATTTTTATGGCAGGGCAACTTTTCAACTGGAAACCATTCAATGTTCTAAGACAAAACAAACTAGTATTAGATGCTGAGTTCTGGCTTCAGTGTCACTAATTGATTCCTCATCCTCCAGCATCATAACAAAGGTATGAAGAAATCAGATTAATGATGTGTGTTCTTCCTTCCACAGGTAACAGGAAATATATGTGCATGAGGGGTGATAAGTTAACAAATAAATGTAAGAGGCCACAGGGCTGAGTAGACTTACCCTGATTTCTCTTCTTGTTTTTGGATTAAATCTTGTGTCCTTTGAGACCCCAGGAATGATATACAGACGGGCTAACTGGTCATTGATCCTCAGCTCAATGTAATCATTATTGCACATACGATCTTTAATATCAAAGCCAGTCTCTTCAAGGACCTAAAAGCCAATAAACAAATCAACATCTAGTTAGGATAAGGAAAAAATACAACCTTAAGCTATGAACAGATAGGGTGACACAATATAGGATTGTACAGCAGACATAAGCCCTACTTATCCTGTACTGAAGAAGTTTTTATTGGTCAGAACTCGCCAGTGGAATACCAAGCATCATACCAACTATTTTACTATAAAGTGGCTAACCCCTTTAATGGCAGGAATCATAATTGTGCGTGCATGTGTGTAAAAATGGTTACACATACATCACTCATAGCTAAGACCATGTGGGAAAGAGTTGTTCAAAACCAGACATCCTCTTTAGAGAACCACTCAAGTAAAGCTGATGAAACCGCCACACTGCTAATTTTCTTTATTTCTTTGTTACAATCTCCGTTACAACCTATGCCCTTACTACCCAAATCCATGGTGCCTACTGTGTGGGTTGGAAGTCAGTCTTCGGGTGGGTGCATACTAAGGAATTCTCACGGATAATCTCCGCGGAATTCTGCTGTCTGTCCGCGTGCACAGCCGCGCCTTTCTGCCGGCTCCATAGACACCATTCTATGGGCCGGCGTATTCCGCTGAATTAAGTGACATGTCACTTCTTTTGACGGATAGCGGAATATGCCGGCCTATAGAATGGTGTCTATGGACACAGCGGAAAGGCACGCGGCAGTGCGCGCGGACAAACAGCAGAATTCCACGGACATTACCGCCAGAATCCCTCAGTATGAACCCACCCTTCCAGTGCAGCTTTTTAAAATTGCCTAAAGTGAGTCTGAATGCACAGATAAAGTGACATCCAGGTCACACAGCAAATGCTGTGGGATTCAGACAGTCAGTATGTCTGTAACATAAACCAAAAGCAGGACCAACAGGGATTGTATGTGAAAAATAAAGCCACAAGTAAGAAAATTATTAGCACAACTAGTTAACTAATCAACATTACTAGCAGGGAAAAGAGGAGAATAAAACACTGTAATGGTCCCTTATCATTCATTGTTACACCTAACTTAACATATCAAATGGGAATATAGGGCATATTTACCAGGGCTGGAGTCTGAGTTGTGGAGTCGGAGCTACAGTAGTTTTGGCTGAAGTCGGAAAAAATGTACCGACTCCAGCTTTAAAAACAATCTTTCAGAAATTTAGGATCGCGTTTTGATAAGAATTTTTCTAAGTTTTACTCATCAATATATTTTTTGAGCAACATTTTAATAGGACACGGTGTTGTTCTCTTCCTGGATGCTGGATGACTGTATATGAGCAGCAGTGTAATATGAAGATATCTTGTGTAATATAGAGGAGGAGAAGACATAAGTAGTGTAGCAGTAACCTCTGTCCTCAATGTGGTATTTTACTTCAGTGTTCTATGGCTGCAGGTGTGTGTGTGTGTGTGTGTTTGTGTGCGCGCGCTATGGCTGCAGCAGGCTGTGTGTATGAGTGTGTGCTATGGCTGCAGCAGGCTGTGTGTATGTGTGCTATGGCTGCAGCAGACTGTGTGCGTGTAAGCTATGGCCGCAGCAGACTGTGTGTGTGTGTAAGCTATGGCCACAGCAGGCTGTGTGTGTGTAAGCTTTGGCCGCAGCAGGCTGTGTGTGTATGCTATGGCGTGCCCCCACAGTGACACCCCTCTATATCACTGTGTGACCCCCTGTATATCGCTATAGCTGACCCCTCTATATTACAGTGATCTGGCATTGATAGCAGTGTTTCTTTGTGTATGGTGACTATTTAGTTAGAAACATAGAAGATTGTCAGCAGGAAAAGACCATCTGCTCCATCTAGTCTAGTTGTGAGTTGTTCAGGACATGAAGGCTGGAGACTAGCTGCATCCACTGCGCACACACACACAAAGCTGCTTTATATCTTTCCTTATTCCCTCAGAAGTCGCCCCAGGATCATGTAGGACATTAGGAAGAAGCTGCTGAGCCAGTGTGATAAATAACTCCCCTGGTATCTGACTGGCCATTTATGAAGGAGTGGGAGTCGGACCTGATAAAATTCAGGAGTCGGAGTTGGAGTCAGAGCTGTGGCTTACTGACTCCACAGCCCTGGTATTCACACCAGTGGTCAGGCCTCGAAAACTGCTCCTGTGAAATCAGTCTAAAGCAAATGAGGATGAACAGTTCTTCACCTCTCTTGCAGCACAGTCATGAGGAGCTTCTCCTTCATTCACTTTTCCTTTTGGGAAACCCCAACCAGACTTTGCTAAATACCCTTGGACAAGTAACACCTGGAAAAAATGATAACACATAAATGAAAAGTCAGTCAATAAATAAAGGGAATACACTGCTTTTCTAGTAGAGATGAGCGAACCTCGAGCATGCTCGAGTCCATCCGAACCAGAGCGTTCGACATTTGATTAGCGTTGGCTGCTGAAGTTGGAAAAATGCTCTAAGGTTGTCTGGAAAACATGGATACAGCCAATGACTATATCCATGTTTTCCACATAGCCTTAGAGCTTTATCCAACTTCAGCAGCCACCGCTAATCAAATGCCGAACGATCGGGTTCGGATGGACTCAGGCATGCTCGAGGTTCGCTCATCTCTACTCTCTAGCTGAAAATCCTGGCGTTTGCCTACTGCAACCAATCACAGCTAAGCTCTCATTTTTCTACAGCTGCAAGCTGAGCTTTGATTGGTTGCTGTGAGCAGTCTATACCAGTTTCTACATAAAGACGACCTGGCACATCATGAGCAGCTGGACACCAGGAGGCTTGCCATATTTCACGGGTCGTCTAGAGGAGCAAACGAGCCGCTATTCGACGCGGTGCAGTGAGCGGGTGAGTGCGGGAGGGGAGGCGGGGAGCTGCGGGGGGGGGGGGGGAGGCTGCCAGGGTGATCGCTGATCGTCCGGGCAGCCCATAGGATACAGCAGCGTCTGCTGCCGATGCTCCTATTCAACGGAGTGCCGGCAGCAGATCGTTGCTGTATCAGTCGCTTGTTTTTCAACATGTTAAAAAACAAGCGACTGCAACGATAAGCCGACATGAACGATGTCGGCTGATCGTTGCACTCTATTCCACGGGACGATTATTGTCCGTAGCGGCCGATATCGGCCGAATACGGACGATAATCGTTCCGTGGAATAGGGCCTTGACTGTTGCTGCACCCTTGTTTTCCACAATGCCTGCCCCACTGTCAATTCCTGAGTTCCTGCATCACAGGCTGCTTTCCTGACTGTACAGCTCACATACAACACTACTGAGGGACAAGCGTTGCTGGAAACCAGGAGGCAGGGACAACTAGCTAAGCCTCCTGGTTTTCAGCCTTTCATGTAGTAACAGGTCCTCTTCAGTATACTTTCATAGATCCACAGCTACATCTTTCGTCATTAAACCAAAGCCGGTAGTTATTTGTTTTAGTTTAACCAGGCAGGATTCCTGTGATATATGCCATAACACTGTACTCTGGTCTACCTATTCATTTCTTCCATACGGGAGGTAAATACCCTATGGTCTATGCCTTTCTTTTTACCTAAATTACTTACATTTTCAAGTGTCTCATCCAGAATAATGGCACCATAGGTGGGTACTCCCATCTTATATTCCTTCCATTCATCCAAGACCCTTTGTACATCTTCACCATTGGGAAGTAAAAACGGGCAATGTTGAAAAAGTGCAAGGATTGTAAAGGAAAATTTGGGAAAGTCACTCAGAATATAATAGTGCCACAAATATTGGCAAGTAGACTGAAGTATTGAGCCTGTCACATGAAGCATAGATCCAGCAGCCCTAGATCTTGTAGGAAGACATGTCCTGTCCATACAGCCTACATGGGATGGATCAATGTCATAGAGGTGCACAGTGTGGCTCCAGCATCACACCATACCTGCCCATTTATGCAATACATTAAAACGTACTAATTCTTTAATACACTGAAAAACTCTCGTAGGTACGCTGTCTCTTCTAATGAGGGCAGTAAATTCCTAGGAACACAGTTGACTATATTGTAATTAGCGATGAGAGAACCTCGAGCATGCTCGAGTCCATCCGAACCTGACTGTTCAGCATTTGATTAGCAGTGGCTGCTGAAGTTGGATAAAGCTCTAAGGTTGTCTGGAAAACACGGATACAGCCAATGACTATATCCATGTTTTCTACATAGCCTTAGGGCTTTATCCAACTTCAGCAGCCACCGCTAATCAAATGCCGAACGATCGGGTTCGGATGGACTCGAGCATGTTTGAGGTTCACTCATCTCTAATTGTAATGCAGTCTATGGTGCTTTAGGGATTTCCGTTCCCTGCTTACGTCAGAAGAGACAGCATACCTGCAGGAATTTATTGGGGTCACGATCAAAGATTGAAACAGATCCTTTTTTTGATGCACACAAAAATGTGGCAGTGGCAGTGGGCCCATTCAGTTCAATTTAATCCAGCCATTTATTGCCCATATACATTAGCTTTGTTGGCTCAAAAGTGCAGCAGTTCACATCACTAATAAAAGTAAATAAATATATATATATATATATATATATATATATATATATATATATATATATATATATATATATATATTTTTTTTTTTTTTTATGTTAAGGATATTAAAGGCTTTGCCTGGAAAACTTGAAAGATGGCCTATCTTCAGGATAGGCCACCAACAGCCGATTGTGGAGTTGCTGACACCACACACCCCTGAAGATCTGCTGTTCACTTCAATGGAAGCTGAGCTGCAGTAACATGGCACAGACCCTATACAATGTACAGCTTGAGCTCTGTATACTGTATACTGAAAAATCCCTTTGAACTTAATGGGCCTGCTGCCAGTATATACCACCTAGAGAATGGATAAGCACAGAGTAAACCCAGCCTATTCAATGCATGTACTGACCAGAAAATTATCCTGCATCCTCAACACCAGCTAGACAAATAACCCCCTTTAAAGGAGAAGTCCGGCGAAATTTTTTATTAAAGTGTTGTATTGTCCCCCAAAAGTTATACAAATACCCAATATACACTTATTACAGGAAATGCTTATAAAGTGCTTTTTCCCTGCACTTACTACTGCATTAAGGCTTTACTTCCTGGATAAAATGGTGATATCACGACCCGACTCCCAGAGCTGTGCGGGCTGTGGCTGCTAGAGAGGATGATGGCAGGGGGGACACTGAGGGACACAGGGCACTGCAGAGACACTGAGCATCCATCTGCCATCATCCTCTCCAGCAGCCACAGCCCACACAGCTCTGGGGGTCGGGTCGTGACATCACCATTTTATCAAAGAAGTGAAGCCTTGATGCAGTAGTAAGTGCAGGGAAAAAGCTCTTTATAAGCATTTCCTGTATTAAGTGTATATTGGGGATTTGTATAAGCTTTGGGGGCAATACAATACTTTAATAAAAATGTTCACCAGACTTCTTTGAGCATACTTAAATAAAAAGGATATCTGCTTTAGCAAAGTCCCTTATCCCACACTGAGGCAGGCCTGGAAAGTTCTGCATGTAGAAGTCCAAGTAAAACCAGTGGGCCAGTTCAATCTGGAAGCATACTCTGATGGCGTTGTCTCTCTCCTCGCTGGGAATGTGTAAGATAAATCGGCTGTCAAAAGAAAAGTGGCATTAATACCTTACAATATATTAATGGTATTGAATAAGTAAGTAACAGCAACCCGCACCACACCAGCAGGGAATCCACTGAACAGGGAGCTCAAGGGATACAGCTAACAAGTCCTTGCCGTGGGCTAGAGATCGCTTTACGGGGTTGCAGACAACAAACTTCTACTGATGTGGACCTGGTCGACAAAGGGGTAGTCCCCGAAACGGCCGCCCCAGGACACATCTGCACCTTCAGATCCTCCCTCCCCGCTCTCTGTGGTTCAAATAAAGACATTCAGCTGAAGTAAATGGGTGAGTGCTACATACTGTATCTTTTGCTGCACATTAATGGTATTACTACTTACATTACTACCCACCAACACACTGGGTAGTCAGCATGCCTACGCACCATACACTATAAACAGCATACCCACCCACCCCCCATACACACTAGACAGTCACTGCCCCCCCCCCCCCAACAAACATGGGACAGTCACAGCCCCCCTATACACACTGGACAGTCACAGCCCCCCCCCATACACACTGGACAGTCACAGCCCCTCCCCATACACACTGGACAGTCACAGCCCCCCCCCATACACACTGGACAGTCACAGCCCCCCCCCCCCATACACACTGGACAGTCACAGCCCCCCCCCCATACACACTGGACAGTCACAGTCCCCCCCCCATACACACTGGACAGTCACAGCCCCCCCCCCCATACACACTGGACAGTCACAGACCCCCCCCCCCCCCATACACACTGCACAGTCACAGCCCCCCCATATACACACTGGACAGTCACAGCCCCCCCCCCCCCCATACACACTGGACAGTCACAGCCCCCCCCCATACACACTGGACAGTCACAGCCCCCCCCCCCCCCATATCCACCCTGGACAGTCACAGCCCCCCCCCCCCCCATACACACTGGACAGTCACAGCCCCCCCCCCCCCCATACACACTGGACAGTCACAGCCCCCCCCCATACACACTGGACAGTTACAGCCCCCCCCCCCCATACGCACTGCACAGTCACAGCTCCCCCCCCCCCCATATACACACTGGACAGTCACAGACCCCCCCCCCCCCCATATACACACTGGACAGTCACAGACCCCCCCCCCCCATATACACACTGGACAGTCACAGCCCCCCCCCCCCCATATACACACTGGACAGTCACAGCCCCCCCCCCCCCATACACACTGCACAGTCACACACAGCCCCCCATATACAAACTGGACAGTCACAGCCCCCCCCATACACACTGCACAGTCACAGCCCCCCCCATATACACACTGGACAGTCACAGCCCCCCCCCCCCATACACACTGGACAGTCACAGCCCCCCCCCCCCTACACACTGCACAGTCACAGCTCCCCCCCCCATACACACTGCACAGTCACAGCTCCCCCCCCATACACACTGCACAGTCACAGCCCTCCCCCCCATATACACACTGCACAGTCACAGCCCCCCCATACACACTGCACAGTCACAGCCCCCCCCCCCCCATACACACTGGACAGTCACAGCCCCCCCCATACACACTGGACAGTCACAGCCCCCCCCCATACACACTGGACAGTCACAGCCCCCCCCCCCATACACACTGGACAGTCACAGCCCCCCCCCCCCTACACACTGGACAGTCACAGCCCCCCCCCATACACACTGCACAGTCACAGCCCCCCATATACACACTGGACAGTCACAGCCCTCCCCCCCCATACACACTGGACAGTTACAGCCCCCCATACACACTGCACAGTCACAGCCCCCCCCCCCCAATACACACTGCACAGTCACAGCTCCCCCCCCCCCCCATATACACACTGGACAGTTACAACCCCCCCCCCCCATATACACACTGCACAGTCACAGCCCCCCCCCATACACACTGCACAGTCACAGCCCCCCCCCATACACACTGGACAGTCACAGCCCCCCCCCCCCCCCATACACACTGGACAGTCACAGCCCCCCCCCCCCCCCATACACACTGGACAGTCACAGCCCCCCCCATATACACACTGGACAGTCACAGCCCCCCCCCCTACACACTGGACAGTCACAGCCCCCCCCATACACACTGCACAGTCACAGCCCCCCATATACACACTGGACAGTCACAGCCCCCCCCCATACACACTGGACAGTCCACAGCCCCCCCCCCCCATATACACACTGGACAGTCACAGCCCCCCCCCCCATACACACTGCACAATCACAGCCCCCCATATACACACTGCACAGTCACAGCCCCCCATATACACACTGGACAGTCACAGCCCCCCCCCACCCCCCATACACACTGGACAGTCACAGCCCCCCCCCCCCATATACACACTGGACAGTCACAGCCCCCCCCCCATATACACACTGGACAGTCACAGCCCCCCCCATATACACACTGGACAGTCACAGCCCCCCCCCCCATATACACACTGGACAGTCACAGCCCCCCCCATATACACACTGGACAGTTACAGCCCCCCCCCATACACACTGCACAGTCACAGACCCCCCCCCCCCCCATACACACTGGACAGTCACAGCCCCCCCATTCACACTGCACAGTCACAGCCCCCCCCCCATACACACTGCATAGCCCCCCCCCCATACACACTGGACAGTCACAGCCCCCCCCCATACACACTGGACATTCACAGCCCCCCCCCCCCATACACACTGCACAGTCACAGCCCCCCCCCCATATACACTGGACAGTCACAGCCCCCCCCCCCATACACACTGGACAGTCACAGCCCCCCCCCCCATACACACTGCACAGTCACAGCCCCCCCCCCCATACACACTGCACAGTCACAGCCCCCCCATATACACACTGCACAGTCACAGCCCCCCCCCCATACACACTGGACAGTCACAGACCCCCCATATACACACTGCACAGTCACAGCCCCCCCCATACACACTGCACAGCCCCCCCATATACACACTGCACAGTCACAGACCCCCCCCCCCCATACACACTGCACAGTCACAGACACCCCCCCCCATACACACTGCACAGTCACAGCCCCCCCCATACACACTGCACAGTCACAGCCCCCCCCATACACACTGCACAGTCACAGCCCCCCCATACACACTGCACAGTCACAGCCCCCCCATACACACTGCACAGTCACAGCCCCCCCCCATATACATACTGGACAGTCACAGCCCCCCCCCATATACACACTGGACAGTCACAGCCCCCCCCCCATATACACACTGGACAGTCACAGCCCCCCCATACACACTGCACAGTCACAGCCCCCCCATATACACACTGGACAGTCACAGACCCCCCCCCCCATACACACTGCACAGTCACAGCCCCCCCCCCCCATATACACACTGGACAGTCACAGCCCCCCCCCCATATACACACTGGACAGTCACAGCCCCCCCCTCCATATACACACTGCACAGTCACAGCCCCCCCCCCATATACACACTGGAGAGTCACAGCCCCCAACCATATACACACAGGACAGTCACAGCCCCCCCATATACACACTGCACAGTCACAGCCCCCCCATACACACTGCACAGTCACAGCCCCCCATATACACACTGGACAGTCACAGCCCCCCCCCCCCCATATACACACTGGACAGTCACAGACCCCCCATACACACTGCACAGTCATAGCCCCCCCCCCCAAATACACACTGGACAGTCACAGCCCCCCCCCCCCATATACACACTGGACAGTCACAGCCCCCCCCCCCATATACACACTGGTCACAGCCCCCCCCCCATATACACACTGGACAGTCACAGCCCCCCCCTCCATATACACACTGGACAGTCACAGCCCCCCCCCCCATATACACACTGGAGAGTCACAGCCCCCAACCATATACACACAGGACAGTCACAGCCCCCCCATATACACACTGCACAGTCACAGCCCCCCCATACACACTGCACAGTCACAGCCCCCCATATACACACTGGACAGTCACAGCCCCCCCCCCCCATATACACACTGGACAGTCACAGACCCCCCATACACACTGCACAGTCATAGCCCCCCCCCCCAAATACACACTGGACAGTCACAGCCCCCCCCCCATATACACACTGGACAGTCACAGCCCCCCCCCCCCCCATATACACACTGGTCACAGCCCCCCCCCCCCATATACACACTGGACAGTCACCGCCCCCCCCCCCCCATATACACACTGGACAGTCACAGCCCCCCCCCCCCCCATATACACACTGGACAGTCACAGCCCCCCCCCCCATATACACACTGGACAGTCACAGCCCCCCCCCCCCCATATACACACTGGACAGTCACAGCCCCCCCCCATATACACACTGGACAGTCACAGCCCCCCCCCATATACACACTGGACAGTCACAGCCCCCCCCATACACACTGCACAGTCACAGCCCCCCCCATACACACTGCACAGTCACAGCCCCCCCCATACACACTGCACAGTCACAGCCCCCCCCCATACACACTGCACAGTCACAGCTCCCCATATACACACTGCACAGTCACAGCCCCCCCATATACACACTGCACAGTCACAGCCCCCCCATATACACACTGCACAGTCACAGCCCCCCCATATACACACTGCACAGTCACAGCCCCCCCATACACACTGCACAGTCACAGCCCCCCCCCCCATATACATACTGGACAGTCACAGCCCCCCCCCATATACACACTGGACAGTCACAGCCCCCCCCCATATACACACTGGACAGTCACAGCCCCCCCATACACACTGCACAGTCACAGCCCCCCCCCATACACACTGCACAGTCACAGCTCCCATATACACACTGCACAGTCACAGCCCCCCCCATATACACACTGCACAGTCACAGCCCCCCCATATACACACTGCACAGTCACAGCCCCCCCATACACACTGCACAGTCACAGCCCCCCCCCCCCCCATATACACACTGCACAGTCACAGCCCCCCCATATACACACTGCAAAGTCACAGCCCCCCCATATACACACTGCACAGTCACAGCCCCCCCATATACACACTGCACAGTCACAGCCCCCCCATATACACACTGCACAGTCACAGCCCCCCCATACACACTGCACAGTCACAGCCCCCCCCCCCCCCCATATACACACTGGACAGTCACAGCCCCCCCCCATATACACACTGGACAGTCACAGCCCCCCCATATACACACTGGACAGTCACAGCCCCCCCCCCATACACACTGGACAGTCACAGCCCCCCCCCCATACACACTGGACAGTCACAGCCCCCCCCCCCATACACACTGGACAGTCACAGCCCCCCCCCCATACACACTGGACAGTCACAGCCCCCCCCCCCCCCATATACACACTGGACAGTCACAGCCCCCCCCCCCATACACACTGGACAGTCACAGCCCCCCCCCATATACACACTGGACAGTCACAGCCCCCCCCCATACACACTGGACAGTCACAGCCCCCCCCCCCATATACACACTGCACAGTCACAGCCCCCCCCCATCATATACACACTGGACAGTCACAGCCCCCCCCCCATACACACTGGACAGTCACAGCCCCCCCCCCCCCCATACACACTGCACAGTCACAGCCCCCCCCCCCCCAGTCAGTAGTGCATCAGTAATGTGCCCTGTGATACACTGCTCCAGACAGGATGACTACGGCTCTCAGCACTGATAGAGGAGACCGCAGCGCTCACATCATACAGAGGTGTAAGGCGCAGTCTGGGCTTTGTACTAGCAGGGTGACAGCTTATGCTGGGGCTTGTAGTACCACAAGCAATCAAGCACGTAGTCACCTGCACAGGTCGTCCAGGACTCCATCGGGAACCTCCACTCGCTTGTTTTCCATGTTGGACACAGGCACATCCCGGAGACAGCGCGGTCCAGGAGCCTGTGGGCAGCGGGAGACGGGGGGCGGGGCCAGAGGAGGAAGCGAAACAACAACAATAATAACAAGAGCAGTCCTCCAGCCTCAGCAGCCTCACTGCGTCACCTCCGCCCCAGCCGCACGGCGGATAGGCTGCGCACAGCGTCACCAGGCAGCGGGAAGACGCTCAACCAATCAACGAGACAACACGGCCACCTATGTCTCCTCCCTCCCACCATCCCACCGTGACGTTAGGGGAAGTGTCTAGCCAATCAACGTTCTGCATTCAGTAAATTCCAGTGCTGCCCCTGGCAACAAGATGTAAGCCGATTGGACGAGGAGCCGATAGTAGGCGTTCCTACTGAATGTGTGGATTTATTATACGGTAGTATAAGTATATTGGCCAAGAAGTCTTGATAAAGTGTTCGTGACTGAGCCTGGTTTCCTGGCATCCGTCTCATGTTATTAATACAGTCTCATGTGCTTCTTACCATCATTGTGCTGAGCTGTCATTAAAGGGGTTATCCTCGGGTGGCCGCTACAATCATGCACGATACAGCAATGGGCATGATACACTGATGTAATTCAGAAGTACTGAAATGTGCTTTACAAGTGTTCTTATACATGGATTGAAAGTGATCCCAATGACTATGACAGAAGTGTGTTCTGGTTTTCTTCCCCCAGTTAAAAAATGATCCAAAATATTTAAGAGGCATTGTCATCACAAAGAAGGGAAGAACACAACAGCAGGCTGCAATTGCTAAGACATTCCGTATATAATATAAATACACAAAAACACAGAAAAATGCAACAGCTCACCGCAACAGCAAGATACAGACCCACCATAGACATGAAAATAATTAAAAGCAGCCCCCCCAACTGCCCAAAAAATTCCCACAAAAATAATGAGTCTCTTGGTTACTATTTGCAAACAGCGTAAACTGCCTCACCACGATAAGGTGGACTCATATCGAGGCAGACCCTACACTGTATGTACACTATGGCCTCTCCATGGCGTATAATACGCCTATGCTCTGGGCATGCAAGATCCGTCTAATACCTGCAAAAATAATTGCATCACCTGGGTGAGACAGGTGGAGTGCACGACCAAATAGAGGCAGCCACTCCCCCAACTGGAATACAGAAAAAAAAGGAAAAAATTGGTCAGCTCTCCTAGAACACTGTTATACGCCATGGAGAGGCCATAGTGTACATACAGTGTAGGGTCTGCCTCGATAGGAGTCCACCTTATCGTGGTGAGGCAGTTTACGCTGTTTGCAAATAGTAACCAAGAGACTCATTATTTTTGTGGGAATTTTTTGGGCAGTTGGGGGGGCTGCTTTTAATTATTTTCATGTCTATGGTGGGTCTGTATCTTGCTGTTGCGGTGAGCTGTTGCATTTTTCTGTGTTTGGGTACAAACCCACACACCGTATACACAGCAGATACGCAGCAAATACGCAGCAGATTTGTTGGTACAGATTTGATGCTGTGTTCAGTTATTTAGATCTAATCTGCTGCGTTTTTGCTGCGTGTTTGCTGCGTATTTGCTGCATATCGCAGCAGTAAATACGCTGCATATTCGGTGTGTGGGTTTATACCCTTTTTGTGTGTTTGCAATTTCAGCCATGGCAACGTGCTCCTGCCTAGTGTGAACGGTGTTCTAGGAGAGCTTACCAATTTTTTCCCTTTTTTCTGTATTCCAGTTGGGGGAGTGGCTGCCTCTATTTGGTCGTGCACTCCACCTGTCTCACCCAGGTGGTGCAATTATTTTTGCAGGTATTAGGGTACAAACCCACACACCGTATACGCAGCAAATACGCAACAAATACGCAGCAATGAAGATTTAATGCTGAGTTCAGTTATTTAGATCTAATCTGCTGCGTTTTTGTTGCGTATCTTGCTGTTGCGGTGAGCTGTTGCATTTTTCTGTGTTTTTGTGTGTTTGCAATTTCAGCCATGGCAACGTGCTCCTGCCTAGTGTGAACAGTGTTCTAGGAGAGCTGACCAATTTTTTCCTTTTTTTTATAATATAAATATTTAGAATAGCAAAATTGCTTTAGAATATTATTAAAGGACAACTCCCGCGGGACCCCCCAAAAAAAACAAACACAGACACCATACTCACTATCTCTCCGGTGACGATCGCCACTCGATTCGCCCGTCGTCCGCCTCTCCGTCGCCACCGTCCGCCATCCAGCGATGTCTCCGACTTCCGGGTCCAGGGGATGGAAAAGGCTGCCAGTGCGCTTGCGCACCGGCAGCCTTTTCATTGGCTGGAGCGCATCACATGGCTTCCAGCAAGCTCAGCCAATCAGGGCTGAGCAAGCTGGAAGCCATGTGATGCGCTCCAGCCAATGAAAAGGCTGCTGGTGCGCATGTGCACCAGCAGCCTTTTCATCCCCATTCACTTTGCATGAAGACGCCGAGGAGGAAGAAGACCCGGACCGCCCCTCGGCTCTGACGTCGTCGTCACCAGATGCCGCCCCGGAGAAGAGGACCGTGACGATCGTAATAGGTAATGTATACATTCCTTAACTTCCGGGGTGGGGGGTCGGGGGTCCGAAAGTGGGGGAAGGGGGCCAGGCCGGGTATTTAACCACATTACAAAGTTATATAACTTTGTAATGTGTGTTAAATGAGCAAAAAAAATTTTTTGTGGGAGTTGTCCTTTAAAATGAGGTTCTTAGCAAACCATGTGAATAGTGTGTACCATCTCACCAGGTTAGGGCCAGTTCACTCTGAGCAAAATCAGTGCAACTCTCCACCGCGGAATCCTGCCTACATCAGTGTCTCTATGGAAGGGCTTGCATGCCTCCACTTCCATTGCTATGCGCTCAAAGAATTGACATGTCAGTTCATTGAGTGGAGGAAGCGGAGGTGTACGAGCCCTCCCATAGAGACACTGATTGACAATGAGGCAGGCGGGATTCCATGGCGGCAGGGTTCACTGGACTCGGGGCTGCTGGCGCGCAGGGGGTGGGGGGGGCTAGCCGCATCACAAGTGCCAGTGTGGTGCACTACTGTGAGGCTCGACTGTTCACTTGCCAGATGGTGTTGTGTGACGGCACTTTTGTGGTGGTTGGTCGGAGTATAGCTCAGCCAGATGCTAGGTTGTCGTGATGCCAGTGGCGGTTGGGCACACAGGTATGGGGGCACACCTGCTTTTAGTTTAGGGAGGCTGGCTATACCCTTTCCCCCTGTGGTCAGTGACCTGGCGGGTTGTGAGAAAGTCCCTTGGGCGTTTATCACGGTGGTCTGGAGTTAGGGCCGATTCTAGGTTTTCTGTTGCCTGAGGCAAAACATGAAATGGTGCCCCCCTCATGCCCACACCACCTCATCATGCCCCCCCCCCAAGCCTATTGAAAATCATAAGTAAGGTGTTTGTGTGCACAAAACCTGCACCTTATAATAATAAGTATATACTGTATATACAATGCTGCTCCACCATTAGTCACTCTGTTTCAGCACTACCTTCCATCCTTGCTGAGGATAGGACAGAAAAAGTTTTAACGTTTCCAATTCTTCAGGGGTAATGATCACTTGTAGAGTAGTGATGTGTGAAGCATAAAACAATACCTGCACAGTGTCTGCAGTCCTGACTTCCTTGCATTCTATGTCTGTGTTCATCTATCATCTGCAGGTCATGGGGTCAATAAAGTCAGTGGTGTGTAGCAGACAATATAATTTATGGCCGTTCCATAAAACATGCCGCCTCTACAAGCAACTACAAAGCTGCCGCCCTGAGCAATAAACTCCTCTCACCTCATCGCCCTGTCCGGAGTGGAGTTGTGACCCACCCGGACTATCTGTACCGCAACCCACAGAAAGGGGAGATGACCTACGAAAGGTGCAATTACTGTGTCGTTGTTAGAGTAATATTCACTGTTACCATAAATAAACTCTCCTTTACTTCAGGAATACTTAAAGGGGCAGTGTGGAGTTTAAAAATTATTCACTAAATAACACACATTACAAAGTTATACAACTTTGTAATGTGTGTTATGTAAGTGAATGGCCCCCTTCCCCGTGTCCCCCCACTACATGGGGTTACCCTGTATTTGCCAGGAATCCGCAGCAATTTGTGGTAAACTAAGGATTTCTAACAAGTACAGAAAACGCACAGGGCTACCACATGTACTTTGATTGCAACGCGTGGTTTGATCGCAATGTGTGTGGGCACTCTAATTCTGATTCCTTATGATAACTATTCCCATTGTTATTTTTTTCAAGGACTGTACATTATTCTTTTTAAATCATTGGGTCTTCATTTGTAAAATTTCCAGTCTACTCTGTTATCAGCATTTCTGTATTCAATAGTTTAATAAAAGACTGACTTATTCACCACCTAACACTTCTGGTGCACCTACCTCTACAACAATGATTCTTTCCATTACATAACAAAAAATAAAAAGTTATTCATCCAAATTATTCATCTGAAATCCCACTCTCTCACTAGGTTGATATAGTAGTCATGTGTTCTGTTCACTCATAATTGAAAGTGGTAAAGCATTGTTTTCATTAGTACAATTAAAGTGATAACAATGTGATTATTCTAAAAACAAGGATTATAATTATAGAAGAAAATGCATTCCCTGACGAAGGGAATGGAGCGTTCCTTCTATTCTTTATTGTCATCATCCTTACTTTATTATATACCATGTATTTTATTTTATTTTGTATTATCCTCTGTTGATTACCAATATCATCCTTGCACCCATTCTGAAGTGGATCTTTGCATGATGGATTCTGCAAAATGCCAAAAACATTACTACTAGTAACTAGGGATGAGCGAACCAGCCGAGGTTCGGGTTCGTATGAACCTGGACTCTCGGCTTCTGATTCCCGCTGTCTGCCTGCTCCTTGGAGAGGGTGGATACAGCCTGAGGACCGCCTAGAAAACTGGGATACAGCCTATGGCTATGAGACCATGTGACCTACCCTATAAGATCAGCACCCTACTCTCCTGACATCCTCTGTGCTGCTGGGACCTCCCCTATAAAATCAGCACCCTCCTCTCCTGACATCCTCTGTGCTGCTGTGACCTCCCCTATAAGATCAGCACCCTCCTCTCCTGACATTCTCTGTGCTGCTGTGACCCTGTGATTTCCCTTATAAGATCACCACCATCCTTTCCTGACATCCTTTGTGCTGCTGGGTCCTCTCTTATAAGATCAGCACACACCTCTCCTGACATCCTTTGTGCTGCTGTGACCCTGTGACCTTCCCTATAAGATCAGCACCCTGCTCTCCTGACATACTCTGTGCTGCTGTGACCTCCCCTATAAGATCAGAACCGTCCTCACCTGACATCCACTGTGCTGCTGTTACCTCCCCTATAAGATCAGCACCCTGCTCTCCTGGCAGGCCATGCAGCCACTGTCTATGGTTTAGTAAGTTTTAGCCGCTCTCCTCTTTCCCCTCCCCTCCCCTCCCCTCCCCTCGTGGCTGCACACTCTGCACAATGTGTAAAGTGCCAAGCACACTGACAGCACCCTGCAACCTCAATGTCATCCGGCACCAGGGTGTGTGTGCCCAGGGGGCGACACAGAGAACATTGTCGACGCTAAGATAGCTGCCCACCGTGTTCTCTGCGCTATACTTTATGTTAAGCTATTGATAACTATCGATACGAGGAAAGCCTGGTACCAAACCGTTTTTTTTGCCTAAAATATCGATAGTAGTATCGATATTTCGGTGCATCGTGCATCCCTGGTCCCTCCAAAAGAGGCACACTTGGGAGGTATGGCTTCATGTAATAATCATGTAATAAAATATATAGAATTTAATGGACAATAAGTCTGACAATCTTCTCTGATATCAGGTGAAGATGGGATGTTGGCTATTACAGCTGTCTGTGCATTACAGTCTTTTTATACAGAGGCTGAAAGAGCCAAAGGGGCAATAATACAAGGCCTGGCATTACTGTATGGCGTGTGATCCTCCTCTATAGTCACTAATACTGTCACATGAAAGACTGGAATGCCACAACCAGGATTCTGACTGAATAACCCAGAAAAATAATGAAACTATATACAGTGGTGCCTTGGATTATGGGCATAATCCATTCTGGGACCGCACTTGTAATCTAAATACACTCTTAAACTAAAGCAAATTTTCCCATAAGAAATCATAGAAATGCAGACAATTGGTTCCATACCCCAAACATAATGGTTTATTATTCTGAATAACATGTAAAACATTCAAAAACAGCAGAATCTGTGATATTATAAGTTACTGTACAGTAATGGAGAGGATGGGAAACACAAGGGCTGAGAGAGACTACAGGGAGCATGAAGGAATGAGCAGGACAGATGTGCGCTCAGTATAGCAGCACTCTCTGTCCGGGGAGAGAGGGGTTACAGCTATGAAGGGATTACCTCCCCAGTCCTGTCCCCTGATGTAAGCCCAAGCCTGAAGTGGATCTGCTATGATTTGGAAGGTGAGGGAGATTTCCTCGGTCAGAGTACAGTGCTGTAGGCCCCGCTATGCAGACCATGCCCCTCCCCCACTCCCTCCCACCCAGTACAGGGAGCTCTTACACCAAAGCAATGCTCTTAAACCAAGTCACAATTTTGAAAAACTGTGAGCTCTTAAACCAAAACGCTCTAAAACCAAGTTACTCCTAAACCAAGGAACCACTGTATATAGACTTTTTATTGTGCATTATATGGCCATGCAGCCTCATATACAGCAAACTAGCAGGCTCTGTGTATCCTGACACTTTTCTATCATAGACGGCAGCAGTTCACAAAACCTGCTGTGTAGGACATGACGTGACACACAGCAACTCAGATGGGGTTTCCTACTTAAGGACCTAAATCCACATTGTGTCCAGAATACTTGGGATCGCTAGAGTCTCAGCAGTCAGAACCCCCTCCCCCCTTCTGCTATCAAACCCACAGAGCAGCGATGGGCAAACGTTGGCCCTCCAGATGTTGCATAACTACAAATCCCATCATGCCTGGCTTTGGCTGTCCAGGCATGATGGGAATTGTAGTTGTGCAACAGCTGGAGGGCTGAAGGTTCCCCATCTCCACCTTAGGGGACCAATCTCACTAGGAGGTAGGACAACCGCTTTAAAGGGACAGTTTACCCCCCACCCCCCTCCAAAAAAAAAAAAAAAAAAAAACCTTTCCTATCAACTGGTCCCACTAAGTGCCAGAGATTTGTAATTTGCTACTTTAAAAAAAAACTCCAGTCTTCCAGTACTTATCAGCTGCTGTATGTCCTGCAGGAAGTGGTGTTTTCTTTCCAGTCTGGAAAGCAGGAAAGGTTTCCTATAGGGACTTGCTGATGATCTGGACAGTTTCTAACATGGACTGAGGTGGCAGCAGAGAGCACTGTGTTAGACTGGAAAAAAACACATCTTCCTGCAGGGCATACATCAGCTGATGAGTATTCAAACTGAAGATTTCCACAGCTCCTTAAGAAGTATCAAAGCTTTATTGTGTACAACATAAAATAAAAAAGCTAAAACCGCGCTGATAAGTACTGGAAGACTTGAGATTTTTTATAAAAAGTAAATTAAGAAGGCTGTTTGGATATTGTGGGTAGTTTTGCAACCTCTGTGGAGCTCTAGGTTGGGATCACTTACGTATCCCTGTTATGGCTATGTTCCCACACAGGATTTTGGGACAGTATTTTGCAACCAAAACCAAAAGTGGATTGAAAACACAGAAAGGCTATGTTCACAGACTGTTGAAATTGAGTGGACGGCCGCCATTTGATGACCAAAAATTAGTTTTTTTGTTTTTTTTTTAATTGTCCGTTATCTGCCATTAAATGGCGGCCATCCACTCAATTTCAGCAGTGTGTGAACTTAGCCTTTCTGTGTTTTCAGTCCACTCCTGGTTTTGGTTACAAAATACTGTCCAGAAATACTGAGCAAAAATACAGGTGTATCCTCAACATCAAGAGTCAAAAGCTGATCGGTGGGAGTCAGACCACTAGGACCATCACTAATTCCAGGAACACAAGTCTCTTGACCACTGAGTGAATAAAGTGCAGCCAGCTTATGTGGTCAGTAGAGATGAGCACCGCTGGAGCATGCTCGGGTCCCATCATTCGGCTTCTGATTACCAGAGGCTAAAGAAGTTGGATGCCGCCCTAGGGAGTCCTGGAAAACATAGATACAACCTATGGTCTAGGGCTGCACCCAATTACTTCTGCCACTGGTAATCAAATGCCCAGTGGTGTAGCTATGGCGGTTGCAGCGGTCGCCATGGAGACCAGGCTGCTCTCTCTCCCTACTCAGTTGTATCAGCAACTGGATAGATGGCTGGCAGGAGCCCCATGCTCCCTCTCCTGCCCCCGGGACTCCTGCTCTGTATAATACACATCTGACATTGTACAGTGGGTGACATGGCTAATAAGACTGCGGTGCAATGTGCTCCTACCTGAAACAACAACTTCCATCCTGGCAACCTGACAACGTGCCCGGGCATGCTCATGACATCACTACGACAAGCTGTGACATCATGTAAGTGACACAGTTGGTGATGTCATCCAAGGGCCCTATAAAAGAAGGTGCAGAGCCCCAGACTCTCTGTTCTTAGGGACTCACTAGCGATCACACTGTTGGTACTACCTTGCATTCTGCCTGTGTATACTGACAGTTATTTCTAGTGCTTCTGATTTTCGTCAATCCATGGAGAGAGAGGAGAGGATTGACAGGGAGCTTGCCATTTTTGGCAACCTCCTTTGCTATTTGGTTCCAATCCTGGTGGGCTGTCTTTCCACCAGACAACCACTCAGCATGATTGAACCCTTCATCAACCCGCTGAGCTGGGGCAATTTCATCAGCGACCCGCTCAGCTGGGAGAACATCAACAGGGGCCTGCAGTGGCCAAACAGTACCATCACAGACCAGACCAGCCACAAGATTAACCCCAACCTGCAGAAGTCCAATTGCAACACCAGAAACCTGCAGCGTCCAAACACCACCATTGGACACCTGCCTGACTGTGAGCTCATGTCTATCACCAGTCATGTCCAGAGCGCAGCAACCGCCTTCACTGACCTGCTCAGCTGGCTGACTGCTGTTAGTGATGTGCTCAGCTGGACATCCACTACCAGTCGCCTGCTGAGCTGGACTTTCAGTGATAGCGCCCTGCTGACCTGGATCACAGCTGCTGTAGAGCGAGTGAGCGTGGTCACCACCACCTGTGATTTTGTCAACTGGATGTGCAGCACCAGAGACCTGATCGCCTGGACCACCACCCTCACCCGCAGCAGCTTCCTGGAGATCTGGACGACCACAGCCACCTGGATCACCACCACTACCACCGGTGAGCTGATAACGTGGATGTCTGCAATCACCACCAGTGATCTACAAGCCATCCTGAGCAGCATAGGTGAGAAGCTGGTGTGGATTGCCACAACCCTCCAGCTACTCACTTGGGTGACCAGCTGCTGCAACAGGTGTGCTTGGCTGATAACTGTGAGTGAGGCGTTATCCTGGACTAACACCACCAGCAGGATGCTGATCGGCGCCCTACAGAGCATCAGACTGATCCTGCGATGCTTCACCAGCACCGAGGAGCTGAGGAAATGCCTGGCCATCATTTCCAAAGAAGTGCTTAGCGGCTTCCCCGCCACCACCACCACAGCACGCTCCGAGGGACATCTCTACCGCCGACAGCGAATGATTTAAAATGATGGGACATCACCAGGGCCTGCAGTTACATCAGAGAGCAGCCCAGCTGGAAGATTACCACCAACCTGCAGAGGCCCAACTCCAGCACCACCAACCTGCAGCGTAGCAACTCCAGCACCATCAAAATGCAGAGTCCAAAAAACACCATTGGAGACCTGCCCAACTGGAATATGAACCCCTGTAACCTCATTTCCATCACCAGCCATCTCCAGAGTGCACCAACCGCCTCCACTGACCTGCTTAGCTGGATATCCACCACCAGCCGCCTGCTGAGCTGAACTTTCACTAATAGAGACCTGCTGACCTGGATCACAGCTACTGTAGAGCGAGTGAGTGTGATCACCACCGCCTGTGATTTCATCACCTGGATCTGCAGTACAAGAGATCTGATCATCTGGACCACCACCCTCACCAGCTTCCTGGAGATCTGGATGACCACAGCCACCTGGATCACCACCACTACCGCCGGTGAGCGGATCACGTGGATTTCCACCATCAGCACCAGCAATCTGCAAGCCATGCTGAGCAGCATCAGTGAGAAGCTGGGGTGGATTGCCACAACCCTCCAGCTACGCACTTGGGTGACCAGCCGCTGCATCTGGTTCTCATGGCGGATCACAGCGAGTGAGACATTGTCCTGGACTAACACCACCAGCAGGATGCTGATCGGCTTCCTACAGAGCATCAGACTGATCCTGCGATGCTTCACCAGTACCGAGGAGCTGAGGAAATGCCTGGCCATCATCTCCAAGGAAGTGCTCAGCGGCTTCCCCGCCGCCACCACCACAGCACGCTCCGAGGGACATCCCTACAGCCGACAGCAAAACGATTTAAGAACTTAAATAAATGTGGGTTTTTTTGCAAAAAATGTGTTCTTCTTGTTATAAGAAAATAGACATAGGGGGAATTTATTATAGACCAGAATTTTATATGTCACTATACATTGGAGCAAGGCGTCCGAGGGTGTAAATGTGAAAAATGTGGGACACTAAAAACACCATACCCCACCTTTCTTAGGGCCGGTTCACACTGAACAAACACAGCGCAATTCGGCGGCGGAGCTCTCCGCTGCGGAATCTCACTGTTCTCAGTGTCCTGCTGTTAAGTGAATGGAGAGGGCGCGCGTTCGTCTGCTGCCGCCACTCTCCGCTCAAAGAATGAACATGTTCATTTTTTGAGCGGAGAGGAGAGGCAGCGGAAAGCTGCGCGCTCTCCCATTCGCTCAAAGCAGCACACCTGCCGCAGAATTGCGCCGTGTTTGTTCAGTGTGAACTGGCCCTTACACTGTACCTGTCAGCTCTGCTCCCCCAAAGATGGCCGCTCTGCAGTACTCACCGTTATTGTGTGAGGTGAGGAGGAAAGGGGAACTACAACCATGGTGGACAGCACACAGGAGCGCCCCCTGCTGGTCACTCTCCTTCTCCAGCTCTTCTCTCTGCCACTGGATGTAGGAGTATACGCTGTCCAGACAAAAACACCCGGTGGGGTCTCGGTAGATTTATCACACAGCATCCTTGTTTCCAGATGGTAACCACATTACAGCGCCCCACATGCAGTGCAGGATACAGGCACAGAAAGCAACTTCCCTGTGCTGCATCCTCAGCTCACAGCCGGCCCGCAGAGGAAGGGATTCATTGCTTTTACCCTTCCTGTTGTACTGGGGGCGGGCTCAGTGCTCCAATAGCTCCTCCCACCACTGGCCCAGTACAACAGATCTGCTTATTAGTTTATCCAGTAAAAAGATCTGGAATCGGTGTGGCTGATCCATAGGTATGCAGCACTTATACTTTCTCTTTCAGCTCACAGGCCGCCCAAAGAGGAAGGGTTAAAGCAATGACTTCCCTCCTCTGCGGCCGGCTGTGAGATGAGGATGCAGGCACAGCGGAGCTGCTGTTTGTACCCTGTGCCTGTATCCTGCACTGCATCCCTCCCAGCAAGGAGGAGAGGCAATTAATCCCCCCCACCTTTCTGTTATAGGTGCACTGTAAGATCAGTCTGGCCCCCAGGCGGTTAATTGGGGATGCAAAGTATCCTAGCTTAAAGGGGTTACCCAGCGCTACAAAAACATGGCCACTTTCCCCCTACTGTTGTCTCCAGTTTGGGTGGGGTTTTGAAACTCCGTTTCATTGAAGTAAATGGAGCTTAATTGCAAACCACACCTGAACTGGAAACAACAGTAGAGGGAAAAGTGGCCATGTTTTTGTAGCGCTGGATAACCCCTTTAACCCCCTGGGGGCTAGATATTTCAGTATGTTACCCAAAAGGTTAAAGAAGAATTCCATCCACCCCCTTAAAAACTACTCGCACATTAAGGACTCAGTAGTGGCTTCCTTTCTGCCTATTTTATGCCCAGTCTGGCTGCTGTCAGTGCCCACCACACACTGATATCTTACAGCTGATTCCTGGTTCTTCTTCCTATTTAAATACTTGCAGGGGCGGTTTTGGCATTTCTGGGGCCCCAAGTGAAGTTATGTCTGGGGCTCCCCCTCGACACGCACTCCACAACAATAGACCGCTGTGTGGTGCCCCCAGTAGTATATACCCCTTGTGCGCAGCCGCCAGTAGTATATACCCCTTGTGTGCTTCCCCCAGTAGTGTATAGACGCCTGTGTGTTCCCCTAGTTATATATAGCCCCCCCCCCCGTGTGCTCCCCCAAAAGTATATAGGCCCCCTGTGTGCTGCCCCTAGTCGTATATACTCTGTGTGCTGCCCCCAGTTACATATACCCCCTGTGTGCTCTCCCACTAGTATATAGACCCCCTGTGTGCTCCCCCACTTGTATATAGCTCCCCTGTATGCTCCCTCAATGGTATATAGCCCCACTGTGTGCTCCCCCACTTGGATATAGACCTCCTGTGTGCTCTCCCACTTGGATATAGACCCCTGTGTGCTCCTCCAGTAGTATATAAACCCCCTATGTGGTTCCCCGAGTAGTATATAGACCCCCTGTGTGCTGCCCCCAGTTATATATAGACCCCCTGTGTGCTCCCTGTTATATATAGACCCCCTGTGTGCTGCCCCCAGTAGTATATAGACCCCTGTGTGCCCCACCAGTAGTATATAGACCCTCTGTGTGTTCCCCCAGTAGTATATAGACCCCGTGTGCCCCACCAGTAGTATAGAGACCTCTGTGTGCTCCTCCAGTAGTATATAGACCCCCTGTGTGCTGCCCCAGTAGTATATAGACCCCTGTGTGCCCCCCAGTTATATATAGACCCCCTGTGTGCTGCCTCAGCAGTATATAGACCCCCTGTGTGCCCCACCAGTAGTATATAGACCCCTGTGTGTTCCCCCAGTAGTATATAGACCCCCTGTGTGCCCCACCAGTAGTACATAGACCCCTGTGTGCTACCCCAGTAGTATATAGACCCCTTGTGTGCTACCCCCGTAGTATATAGACCCCCTGTGTGTTCCCCATGTAGTATATAGCCCCCCTGTGTGCTCCTCCACTTGGATATAGACCTCCTGTGTGCTCCCCCAGTTGTATATAGACCCCATTCTGCTGCCCCAAGTAGTATATAGACCCCCTGTGTGCTGACCCAAGTAGTATATAGACCCCTCTGTGAAGCCCCAGTAGTCTATAGCCCCCCTGTGTGCTCCACCAGTTATATATAGCCCCCGTGTCTTTCCCGTTATATAGCCCCACTGTGTGCTCCCCCCATTTATATAGACCCCCGCTGTGCGCTCCCCCAGTTACACAGGCCCCTGTGTGCTCCCCCTCCCATATAGTATATAACACAATAAAACAAACACTTATACTCACCTGGGTCCGGGCGTCTCCTCTTCTCTTCACTCTTGTGGCCGCAAGGGTTTTCCCTGCGGTCACAAGAGGCCGCGCTCCCCTGGTCCTGGCGCTGATGCTCCAGTGATGTCACTGGAGCACCGACACCACAAGAACAGAGCAGCCACTTGTGACCGCAGGGAAAACACTTCCTGCGGCCACATAAGTGACTGACAGGAAGGGAGCCAATGGCTCCAGCCCTGTCAGTGCTGCTGCTGCTGCATGTAACTGTGAGTGCTCATTACGAGTGCTCATAGTTACAGCTCAGATCACAGCAGCGAGCGGGGCAGCGGCCCTGTCTAGCGGTATTAAGCACAAGAGAAGAGCGGGGCGTGGGGGCCCCCCTGGATGTTGGGGGCCCCAAGCAATTGCTTGGGGTTCTTGGTGCCAAAGACCGCTACTGAATACTTGTCAGTGCCTACAACTCCCAGCATGCCTCACTACACTGTCAGTCTCCCTCCCACTTCAATCTCCACCCCCTCTCCAGCCTCTATCCCTAGCTATTCTTACTTCCCTGCCTCCCTGTACCTCTTGTGGAATACTGAAGAAATACTACTACCACCATCATGCCTTATAATTGGCATATGATGGTAGTTGTAGTTATGCAAACCTGAGAGCCACAGATTGTAGCTCTGCAAGCTGTCACTTTCTATTTTGCAGAACTTTTACTACCTGTGTACCTGGTACTGATCTGGCAGGTCCACCACTCCGCGGAACGGCCTTAGTTTAGGACTGGCTTCCAGGGAGTGGGAACACACAAGAAGTCACTGTGTTGCCCATGCTGAATCTCCCCTGAGGCTGCGGTGATGGACACCACAAACAGCCAGGCTCTTCTCCATGTGCTCGTAGGTCTCCTATCCATCACAGGCTCTCACAGTACAGAAATGGAGTGCTGGCTACATGGCTACCAGTAAGAGGGCCACCACTGCTAGCACAGCCGGGTCAGCAGGAGCCGCATCCTCTTCTACCAGCAGAGGCTGCACATAGGATAGCAGCTCCAGCGCGAGTAGAGGGAGGATAGAAGAGTGACCGGGATGAAGCTTATATACAGGTTACATCATCCCGGTGCTCTCCCTCCTGTCCCCCACACTAAGTTCCAGGCTGTTGTGTGTGCAGTACGGCACACATGACAGATCCCCGATGTGAGGAGAATACAAGTAACCCGGGATGTCTTGGGTGAATAACTGCACTGGTACAGGATGGAGGAGGGACCTCTGTCCTGCATCGCCGCGCTGCCAGCCCCGCACACCGCCTAGAGAGTTTGTAGAGCGCACACCGCACACCGTCACAGAGTTTGTAGAGCGCTCCTGAGCAGAGTGTGTATAGTTCTGAAGCACCCAGCCAGTAGTCGTTGCAATGTGCGGGGCTAGCAGCGCGGCGATGCAGGACGGAGGTCTCTCCTCCATCCTGTACCAGTGCAGTTATTCACCCAGGAGATCCCCGGTTACTTGTATTCTGCTCACATCGGGGATCTGTCATGTGTGCCGTACTGCACACACAACAGCCCAGAACTTGGGTGGGGGACAGGAGGGAGAGCACCGGGATGATGTGACCTGTATATAAGCTTCATCCCGGTGACTCTTCTACCCTCCCTCTAGTCGCACCAGAGCTGCTATCCTATGTGCAGCCGCTGCTGGAAGAGGAGGATGCGGCTCTTGCTGACCTGGCTGTCCTAGCAGTGGTGGCCCCGGTAACCCTCATACTGGTAGCCATGTAGCCAGCACTCCTTGTGTGCATCCCTTGCACAGTCCGTATCTCCAGGAGGACCATGTTCCAGCCGACCACGAAGGGAGGGAGAGGGGGACAGGGTTCCATGTCTCTCAGGCATAGGAGAGCGGGCCGTTACGTCACGGCCCCTTCCTCTGTCTCTGTGCTGGAGACAAGTGTATTGTGAGACAGGGGAAGTGTGAAGAGCAGCATACACGCCCCCAGGTTCAGGCCCGGCCCCACTAAGATTACATTACATAGGCCACATCACAGCCCCAAGATGGCGCCCACATAGGCAGTGTGACGTGATGACATACTGCGTTGGCGAACCTGGACGTTGCATGGTGGGAAGAGCAGTTTATTTTTGATGTTTCTCATCCTTTCTGTTCTGATATAGTCTGGTATGGCCGTCACATTGATGACGTCATCATTGTATGGGCGTCGGATGTGGCGGCCATACCAGACTTCATTGCCTACTGCAACAACAATCCCTTTTCGTTAAAATTTACATATGAATGGGATTGTAATCAAATACCGTTTTTGGATGTTTATTTGATCGGTTGCGGCAACCAAGTTGTGACCAAAAACTACAGAAAACCGACCGCAGGCAATACTTTGCTGCGAGCGGATTCTTGTCATCCAGGACACACCAAAAAGAGTTTACCAGTGGGTGAGTTTGTCCGAGTCCGGAGAAATTGCTCAACATTAGATCAATTTAAACAAGAAGCTGAACTTTTGACATCTACATTAAAAAGACGCGGTTATTGTGACAGCACCATCACCCGAGCATATAAAAAAGTAGAAAATAGAGATAGAAAAGAAATGCTAGTTTCAAAAAATGCAGTGAATACAAAATCTACTGAGAGTAATGCACCAACTTTTGTAACTACATACTCTAAGCAATATCAGTCAGTACGTAAAATCATCTCTAAATATCTGCCAGTCCTGTATCAGGACGAAAAACTTAAAAAGGTACTAGAAACAGGCTGTAGATATTCTACCAAAAGACCTCCAACTTTAGGATCTTTATTGTCCCCTTCTCACTTAACCGCACCGAAACCGCAACAAATGGGTAGTGTATTACATAAATTGTACCATCTGTAAATTAGGTTATGTTGGGTGCACTAGCCGCCGTCTGAAAGATCGTGTAAGGGAACATATATATGGAGCTAAAAATAGCAACGTACGTAACCCTTCTAATGTATCTAAACATTTTGCTTCAGTTCACGCAGGTGATGTATCTGCCTTGACCATCACTGGCATTGAAAGGGTGTTTAACCCTGATCGGGGTGGAGACAAGAAACAGAAACTTCTAAACCGGGAAGGTTTTTGGATCTTGATGATGGATACATCTTTTCCTGCAGGACTTAACCATAGACTTGATTTGTTACTTAATTATTAATATTGTATATGTTTTTATTTTGTTGCTGAATTTTCCATCTACATGTGGCTATCATGTGATATATACTAATTAGTCATTAGCCTGCATGTGATGTTGGGAGGAGCTAGGGCTCTAGTCTCCTACTAATAGTGCTATGGTTGCCAGTTGCATGCTATCTATGATTAAGGGCGTCAGCCAGAAACGCGTCAGATCGTGCACCCGTGTGTTATTTTTATGGATTTGTGACATGAATTTTATGGATTAAATAAAGCTGGAATTTTTTACTCTGGAAGTGCCGACCAATCTTCTTCTTTATCTGCTGTGTTGTTGGGAATTGGAAACCCCAGGTCGAGCACCCACCAGGTGAGCTGAATGACACTTTTGCTACATTGACATGATGACATAGTTTTAGATAGGACTACAAGACTTCCCGTGGCTGTAAGTGCAGGAAAGAAAGTACTAAAGGCACAAAATACGTGATTAGTGTCTATTGACCATTCATACAACTTTTGTGGGGCAATACAATACTTTAATATAGCTTTTGGCCGGAATACCCCTTTAAGCAGGATACATCCTTGCTAAACCCCTTGGGTACCAGACTGTAAGCAGCTTTCTGGAAAGATGCTGCATACTGTAAGGAGCAGAACACCTGTCAAAATGATGGGTGTTCTGCTCCTGCCTCTTTTGTGTCTGTCCTTTTTGTTTTTCAAATATTGGAATCGTTGGACTAAATCGATGACCAGCGTTTTGTTTTTTTTTTTATAAAATGGTCAACGAGGGGTGTCGAGGTGTTTTTTTTTTTATAAAATATGTTTCTCTATTGTGTTGTCTTTTATTTTATTTGTTTCTTAAAGGGTAAGTAGTGGAAGCTATCTGATAAATGGCATTCATTACTAAGTCGGGGCCTAGTGTTACCCATCATTATCTCAGTACCCACCGCACCAGGGGTATTGGGAAGAGCCGGGTTCCAGTAGTCCCGGAGCGTCAAATTTGACACTCCTGGACTGGGTGGTAGCAGACCAGTATTATTAGGCTGGGAAGGGCCAAGAAAAATGTCCTTTTCCACCCTGGTACTACTAGGCTGCTGCTGTTTGTTTTCTAAACCTGGCTGGTTATGGAAATAAGGGGAACCCTACACGTTTTTTTTTCTAAATTATTATTTTTTTTAATCGCATAGGGTTCACCTTATTTCCATAACCAGCCAGGATTACAACCAAACAGCAGCAGCCTTGTAGTACTGTGAAGGGTCATTTTTCTTGGCCCTCCCCAGCCTAATAATACTAGCCTGCTACCGCCCAGTCCAGTAGTGCCAAATTTGATACTTTAGGACTAGGGATGGTCCGAACCTGCCGAGGTTCGGGTTCGTACGAACCCGGACTCTCGGCAATGATTCCGGCTGTCTTAAACCTCCGTGGAGAGGGTGGATAAAGCGGGAGTACCGCCTGGAAAACTGGGATACAGCCTATGACTGTGGCTATTTTGGACTACTGGCACCGCTCTTCCTAGTACCTTTACTGCGGTGGGTACTAGGGTAATAATGGGAGGGGGTTAGTGTTAGCCATTTTATACTGGCTAACCTTAGGCCCAGACTTAGTAATGGATTCCATCTATCAGACAGCTTCCAAAACTAGGCCTGGAAGAAAATAAAAATAAAACAGAACACAATAGAGAAAAGTTTTTTATTTAAAAAATAACACGTCCACACCCCTCGTTGGCCATTTTATCTATAAAAAAAAGTTGGTAGTCCAACGATACAGCCGAAATCCTCTGGATAACACGTCTTCCCAACTAAAACTACTACTAACATTACTATTACTACTACCACCCCACTCCTGATACTAATGCTCCCATTACTATGACTACTACTACCACCCCCAGGTCTGATACTACTACTGCTCCTAATACTATGGCTGCTACCACCCCCACTCCTAAAACTACTACTCACATTGCTATGGCTACTACCACCCCCACTCCTGATACTACTACTCCCATTACTTTGGCTACTACCACCCCCACTCCTGATATTACTACTCCCATTACTATGACTTCTACCACCCCCACTCCTGATACTGCTACTCCCATTACTATGGCTACTACCACCCCAACTCCTGATATTACTATTACTTCCATTAGTATGGATATTACCACCCCTATTCCTAATACTACTACTCCTAATACTATGGCTACTACCAACCCCACCCCGGATGCTACTACTCCCATTACTATGGCTACTACTACCCTTACTCCTGATACTAGTTATCCCACTACTGCTACTCCCCTTATCTACACCTAATCTACAACTACACCCATTATCTTTTAGACCTCTACTTTTCCTACACCCCCTATCCACCAAGCCTGTACTACTACACCCATCAAAATAAAAAAATTTTGATTGAGAAAAAAACAAAAACCAGATTTAATTTTTTGACCATATGGCCCAGCCCTACCAGGGGGTGTAAAATAGCTTAGGCCAGAATAAATCCTTGCAGCTCATAATGTTATCACTTCACTGGTTTTCTCACTTTATCTCTAATTTTTTTTCGTACTCAGATACACAGCTGCTTCCTCTTGTTGGGAAATACAGTACAGTGCTTACAGTGAACTAACAGTAGGTGCCGCTGCCCAGTGGCGGTCTTTGGCACCAAGCACCCCAAGCGATCGCTTGGGGCCCCCAACATCCAGGGGGGCCCCCATGCCCCGCTCTTGTGCTCAAGACCGCTTAACAGGGCCGCTGCCCCGCTCGCTGCTGCCATCTGAACTGTAACTATGAGCACTCGTAATGAGCGCTCATAGTAACATGCAGCAGCACTGACAGGGCGGGACACTGGCTCCCTTCCTGTCAGTCACTCCTGTGCCCACACAAGGTGCTCCAGTGACATAACTGGAACATCGGCGCCAGGACAAGGAGAGTGCGGTCTCTTGTGATCGCAGGGAGAACCCTTCCTGCGGCCACAAGAGTGAAGAGAAGAGGAGACGCCCGGACCCAGGTGAGTATAAGTGTTTGTTTTATTGTGTTATATACTATATGGGAGGGGGAGCACACAGGGGTCTGTTTAACTGGGGGAGCGCACATCGGGGGTCTATATAAATGGGGGGAGCACACAGGGGGGCTATATATCAGGGGGAGCACATAGGGGGGCTATAGACTACTGGGGCTTCACAGAGGGGTCTATATACTACTGGGGGCAGCACACATGGGGTCTATATACTACTTGGGGCAGCAGAATAGGGTCTATATACAACTTGGAGAGCACACAGGAGTTCTATATCCAAGTTGGGGAGCACACAGGGGGGCTATATACTACTGGAAGAGCACACAGGGGTCTATATACTACTGGTGGGGCACACAGGGGGTCTATATACTACTGGGGGAACATAGAGGGGGTCTATATACTACTTGTGAGGCACACAGGGGGTCTATATTTAACTGGGGGAGCACACGGGTCTGGATACTACTGGGGCAGCACACAAGGGGTCTATATAATACTGGTGGGGCACACAGGGGGTCTATATACTACTGGGGGAACCACACAGGGGGTTTATATACTACTAGAGGAGCACACAGGGGTCTATATCCAAGTGGGGGAGCACACAGGAGGTCTAAATCCAAGTGGGGGAGCACACGGGGGCTAAATACCTATGAGGGAGCACACAGGGGGCCTATATACTAGTGGGGGAGCACACGGGGTATATACAACTGGGGGCAGCACACAGGGGGTCTATATACAACTGGGGCAGCAAACAGGAGGTCTGTATACTTCTGGGGGAGCACACGGGGGGGGCTATATATAACTGGGGGAACACACAGGGGTCTATTTACTACTGGGGAAGCAAACAAGGGGTATATACTACTGGGGACAGGACACAAGGGGTATATACTATTGGGGGCAGCACACAAGGGTTATATATTACTGGCGGTAGCGTACAAGGGGTATATACTACTGGGGGCAACACACAGCAGTCTATTGTTTTGGAACACGTGTCGAGAGGGGGGGCCCAGACATAACTTCGCTTGGGGCCCAAGAAATGCCAAGACCGCCCCTGCCGTTGCCCATGGGTAAATCATCTGCACTATGGGGGACATTTAGGTACGCTCGAGGCGTACGCCAGGGAGAACGGGCAGATTCGCCCCTTCTCCCTGGCGTACGCCTCCCTGGCCCCGCTCCCCAATGGCTGGTGGAGCTTGCGGGGCGTGATAAGGCGGGGAGGAGGCGTGTCCTCCTTCCGTGCCTCATGATCAAAATCTACACCTGCTGGAAGCGGCGTACGGCGGTCACAGATTTGTGCGCCCGGATAGCTGGATTCACTAAGAGACATGCGCCTCTTAATGAATCCTGACATGGAAAAGGCGGCGGGGCCTAATATAAGACTGGAATACTTGTACGCCGGTCTATAGAAATCGCCCCGATATGTTTGAGCAGAAGCAGTTTATTATGGGCTATGCAAAATTTTACGGTGGTTTTGCAAAAATCATCATTAGACCCAAGTGCCTTGATACATCTCACACAATTTATTTCACAATTTTCACGCTGAGTTTTTTGCAAACTTACCCAAAAACAAGGTTGACTATGTTTTTTGTGACTGCTATAAAAAACTGATGCATTTTGATCTGTTTTTTGATTAATATTTATTTATGGAATTCAATGGAAAATTTATCACAACAGAGGCACGTAAATGCATCCCTTTTTTTCCCTCTATTTTTCATTAGTTTTTTGCAAAAAAAATTATGGGAAAAAAAAATCAGACTGCAAAAATGCAGTGTGCACCCAGCCTAAAACAACTTGGCTAAAAAGCTACGCTAGGGGAGGATTTGCACAAAAAAATGAAAATTTGCACATAAATCTAATGAAAAAAAGTAGCTAATAGAAACCCATGGCCCCTCCAAGTGCAAACACTGAAAAAAGGCGCAGGCAGCGGCCGCCAACAGCAACATGGTGAAGACCCGGCGGAGCGCCCTGCAAGGCCCGGACAGGAAGTTCATCTCCTCCCGGACACGCTCCGGGCAGAGGTGGCCCTCCGGCAGGACACAGCCGGCCAAGGTGAGGCGAGGAGGAGACGGAGGAGGCTGTGGCCATTGTGTCTGCCCCAGGCATGGCTGCCACTGGACTATTATATGTTATTACATAGTCAGCTGTGCTCTACTATATACTAGTGTGTAGCAGGGCTGAGTTGGTTGTTACTGCCACTCCTACAACAACTGTATGGCGGAATAATCTGCAGGTTTTGAGTTGATTATACAGGAAGACACCAGATACTTTCTAGAGCAACATAAAAAGTTTATTAATACCAATCTAATTCCTAGGTCAGAAAGAAGGACATGTAAGCGGCAATGAGGGACAAGGATCAAAAGTAGGGACTGTCCCTCCTAATAATGTCACGATACCAGAATTTTGAGTTCAATAGCGATAGCAGCTTTCTTATTTGGATACTTTATACTAGTTCGATACCTCCAAAAAAAAAACAAATATAATGCTGGGAGTTGTAGTGCACAAGGAGGTATGCTGGGAGTTGTTGCATTGGAAGGCTACTGCGGCACAACTGCAACTACCAGCATACCTCCTTGAGCACTACAACTCCCAGCATAACCCCTTGTGCACAAGAAGGTATGCTGGGAGTTCTAGTGTCCAAAGAGGTTTGCCTCAAGTTTCAGTGGTGCAGCAGCAACCTTCCAATATACCAACAACTTTCAGCATCAGGGTTCTTGAGACTTGTGGTCCTGACAGCCCCACAGTGTGCACGTTGCCATGGCTGCAGCCGCACGTTGCCATGGCTGCACACACTGCACAAGGTGTACAGCGCCCAGAACACTGACAGCTCCCTGCACCCGCAATCAGCACCCTCCTCTCCTGACATCCTTTGTGCTGCTGGGACCCTGTGACCTCCCCTATAAGATCATCACAGTCCTCTCCTGACATCCTCTGTGCTGCTGTGACCCTGTTACCTCCCCTATAAGATCAGCACCCTCCTCTCCTGACATCCTCTATGCTGCTGGGACCTCCCCTACAAGATCAGCACCCTCCTCTCCTGACATCCTCTGTGCTGCTGGGACCCTGTGACCTCCCCTATAAGATCAGCACTCTCCTGACATCCTCTGTGCTGCTGGGACGTCTCCTATGAGATCAGCAGCCTCCTCTCCTGACATCTTCTGTGCTGCAGGGACCCTGTGACCTCCACTATAAAATCAGCGCTGTCCTCTCCTGACATCCTCTGTGCAGCTGGGACGTCTCCTATACGATCAGCACCCTCTTCTCCTGACATCCTCTGTGCTGCTGTGACCCTGTTACCTCCCCTATAAGATCAGCACCCTCCTCTCCTGACATCCTCTTTGCTGATGGGACCTCCCCTACAAGATCAGCACACTACTCTCCTGATATCCTCTGTGCTGCTGGGACCCTGTGACCTCCCCTACAAGATCAGCACCCTCCTCTCCTGACATCCTCTGTGCTGCTGGGACCCTGTGACCTCCCCTATAAGATCAGCACCCTCCTCTCCTGACATCCTCTGTGCTGCTGGGATGTCTCCTATGAGATCAGCAGCCTCCTCTCTTGACATCTTCTGTGCTGCAGGGACCCTGTGACCTCCACTATAAAATCAGCACCGTCCTCTCCTGACATCCTCTGTGCAGCTGGGACGTCTCCTATACGATCAGCACCCTCTTCTCCTGACATTCTTTGTGCTGCTGAGACCCAGTGACCTCCCATATAAGATCAGCACCCTCCTCTCCTGACATTCTCTTTGCTGATGGGACCTCCCCAATAAGATCAGCACCCTCCTCTCCTGACATTCTTTCAGCTGCTGGGACCCTGTGACCTCCCCTATAAGATTAGCACCCTCTTCTCCTGACATCCTCTGTGCTGCTGGGACGTCTCCTATAAGATCAGCACCCTCCTCTCCTGACATCCTCTGTGCTGCTGAGACCCTGTGACTTCCCCTATAAGATCAGCACCCTTCTCCTCTGATATCCTCTTTGCTGCTGTGACCCTCCCTATAAGATCAGCACCCTGCTTTCCTGACATCCTCTGTGCTGCTGTGACCTCCCCTATAAGATCAGCACCTTTCTTTCCTGACATCCACTGTGCTGCTGGGACCTCCCCTATAAGATTAGCACCCTCTTCTGCTGACATCCTCTGTGCTGCTGGGACCCTGTGACCTCTCCTATAAGATCAGAACCCTCCTCTCCCGACATCCTCTGTGCTGCTGGGACCTCCCCTATAAGATCAGTACCATCCTCTCTTGACATCCTCTGCGCTGCTGTGACCTCCACTATAAGCTCAGCACCCTCCTCTCCTGACATCCCCTGTGCTTTTGGGACCTCCCCTATAAGATCAGCACCCTCCTCATCTGACATCTTCTGTACTACTGTGACCCTGTGACATCCCCTATAAGATCAGCAACCTCCTCTCCTGACATCCTCTTTGCTTCTGGGACCCTGTGAACTCTCCTATAATATTAGAACCCTCCTCTCCTGACATCCTCTGTGCTGCTGGGTCCTCCCCTAAAAGATCAGCACCCTCCTCTTCTGACATCCTCTGTGCTGCTGGGACCTCCCCTCAAAGATCAGCACCATCCTCTCCTGATATCCTCTGTGCTCATGGGACCTCTCCTGTAAGATCAGCACCCTCCTCTCCTGACATCCTCTTTGCTGATGGGACCTCCCCTACAAGATCAGCACACTACTCTCCTGATATCCTCTGTGCTGCTGGGACCCTGTGACCTCCCCTACAAGATCAGCACCCTCCTCTCCTGACATCCTCTGTGCTGCTGGGACCCTGTGACCTCCCCTATAAGATCAGCACCCTCCTCTCCTGACATCCTCTGTGCTGCTGGGATGTCTCCTATGAGATCAGCAGCCTCCTCTCTTGACATCTTCTGTGCTGCAGGGACCCTGTGACCTCCACTATAAAATCAGCACCGTCCTCTCCTGACATCCTCTGTGCAGCTGGGACGTCTCCTATACGATCAGCACCCTCTTCTCCTGACATTCTTTGTGCTGCTGAGACCCAGTGACCTCCCATATAAGATCAGCACCCTCCTCTCCTGACATTCTCTTTGCTGATGGGACCTCCCCAATAAGATCAGCACCCTCCTCTCCTGACATTCTTTCAGCTGCTGGGACCCTGTGACCTCCCCTATAAGATTAGCACCCTCTTCTCCTGACATCCTCTGTGCTGCTGGGACGTCTCCTATAAGATCAGCACCCTCCTCTCCTGACATCCTCTGTGCTGCTGAGACCCTGTGATTTCCCCTATAAGATCAGCACCCTTCTCCTCTGATATCCTCTTTGCTGCTGTGACCCTCCCTATAAGATCAGCACCCTGCTCTCCTGACATCCTCTGTGCTGCTGTGACCTCCCCTATAAGATCAGCACCTTTCTTTCCTGACATCCACTGTGCTGCTGGGACCTCCCCTATAAGATTAGCACCCTCTTCTGCTGACATCCTCTGTGCTGCTGGGACCCTGTGACCTCTCCTATAAGATCAGAACCCTCCTCTCCCGACATCCTCTGTGCTGCTGGGACCTCCCCTATAAGATCAGTACCATCCTCTCTTGACATCCTCTGCGCTGCTGTGACCTCCACTATAAGCTCAGCACCCTCCTCTCCTGACATCCCCTGTGCTTTTGGGACCTCCCCTATAAGATCAGCACCCTCCTCATCTGACATCTTCTGTACTACTGTGACCCTGTGACATCCCCTATAAGATCAGCAACCTCCTCTCCTGACATCCTCTTTGCTTCTGGGACCCTGTGAACTCTCCTATAATATTAGAACCCTCCTCTCCTGACATCCTCTGTGCTGCTGGGTCCTCCCCTAAAAGATCAGCACCCTCCTCTTCTGACATCCTCTGTGCTGCTGGGACCTCCCCTCAAAGATCAGCACCATCCTCTCCTGATATCCTCTGTGCTGCTGGGACCTCTCCTGTAAGATCAGAACTCTCCTCTCCTGACATCCTCTGCGCTGCTGTGACCTCCGCTATAAGATTAGCAGCCTCCTCTCCTGACATCCCCTGTGCTGCTGGGAACTCCCCTATAAGATCAGCACCCTCCTCTCCTGACATCTTCTGTGCTGCTGGAACCCTGTGACCTCCCCTATAGGATCACCATCCTCCTCTTCTGACATGCTCTGTGTTGCTGGAACCTCCCCTATAGGATCAGCACTCTCCTCTCCTGACATCCTCCATGCTACTGTGACCCTGTGACATCCCCTATAAGATCAGCATACTCCTCTCCTAACATCCTCTTTGCTGCTGGGTCCTCCTCTATAAGATCAGCACCCTCCTCTCCTGAAATCCTCTGTGCTGCTGGGACGTCCCCTATAAGATCAGCACCCTTCTCTCCTGACATTCTTTGTGCTGCTGGGACCTCTGCTATAAGATCTGCATCCTTCTCTCCTGACTTCCTCTGTGCTGCTGTGACTTCTCCTATAAGATCAGCACCCTCCTCTCCTGACATCCTTTGTGCTGCTATGACCTGTGACCTCCCCTATAAGATCTGCACCCTCCTCTACTGACATCCTCTGTGCTGCTGTGACCCTGTAACCTCCCCTATAAGATCAGCACCCTCCTCTCCTGACATCCTCTGTGTTGCTATGACCTGTGACCTCCCCTATAAGATCTGCACCCTCCTCTCCTGACATCCTCTGTGCTGCTGTGACCCTGTAACCTCCCCTATAAGATCAGGACCCTCCTCTCCTGACATTTTCTGTGCTGCTAAGACCTCTCCTAGAGGATCAGCACCCTCCTCTCCTGACATCCTCTGTGCTGCTGTGACCTGTGACCTCCCCTATAAGATCAGCAAACTCCTCTTCTGACAACCTCTGTGCTGCTGAGCAGGCCCGGACTGGTAATCTGGCAAACCGGGCAAATGCCCGCTGGGCTGGCCGGATTACCAGTACATGGGCCGCCTGGACTACAAAAAATTACATTATTATAAGAAAAAAGCACAGCCGGCGCCCTCCGCCTCTGTGCTGCTTAATCAGCAGGCGAGGGCCGCTGCCGGGCTGAGGACAGTGTGGTGGGCCAGAGGTAAAAAAAAAAAAAAACTCCAGCAGCTCCTCTCCTGGTGGGGGCACTGCACGGGGGGAGTAATTGGAGCATAGAGGGGACAAATGTATGGGGCACAGATTGCACTTAAAATAAAAGATATGGGGTAAACAGGGGCAGAGGGGGTTCACAGGGGGCATAGACAAACTAATTGTGGTACAAAGGGGGTACAAAATATGGGGCACAGAGGGTATAGAACACTATGGGGAACAGAGGGACATATAAAAACTAAGAGGCACACAGGAGTCCTTAATACATTGTAGGAGGCATAGAACACTATGCGACACAGATTGGGCATATAACACTATATGGGGGCACAGAGGGGGCATATAACACTATATGGGGCACAGAGGGGGTATATACACTATATGGGGCACAGAGGGGGCATAAAACACTATATGGGGCACAGAGGGGGCATAAAACACTATAGGTGGCACAGAAGCGGCATATAACACTATATGGGGCACAGAGGGGGTATATATACACACACGGGAGTCCTTAATACATTGTAGGAGGCATAGAACACTATGGGGCACAGAGGGGGCATATAACACTATATGGGGCACAGAGGGGGCATATAACCACTATATGGGGCAAAGAGGGGGCATAAAAACACTATTTAGGGCAAAGAGGGAGCATATAACACTATAGGGGGCACAAAGGGGGCATATAGGACTATAGGGGGCACAGAGGGGGCATATAACACTATATGGGGCACAGAGGGAGCATATAACACTATATGGGGCATATAACACTATATGGGGCACAGAGGAGGCATATAACACTATATGGGGCATATAACACTATATGGGGCACAGAGGGGGCATATAACACTATATGGGGCACAGAGGGAGCATATAACACTATATGGGGCACAGAGGGGGCATATAACACTATATGGGGCACAGAGGGGGCATATAACACTATATGGGGCACAGAGGGGGCAAATAACACTATATGGGGCACAGAGGGGCCATATAACACTATATGGGGCACAGAGGGGGTATAAATACACTATATGGGTTCACAGTGGGTGTATATATACTTTATGAGGTCACAAAAGGGGCTATGTATACTATATGGAAGCACAATACATACATACACTATATTACAGCGTGGGGCAATACATGGGGACTGTGTATAGTGGTGAGGATGGTGCTAATGCCAGGAGCCTAAATTGTTTGTCTGGCAGATTCTATGGAGACGAGTTGTGGTCAGGAGAATCTTCATGATGACCGGGCCAGATGGGGAAGAAAAGCAAAGTGATCAGAGAAGACGTCACCTGTAAGTCCCTGGATGTAACTACAGTGTAATCACTTATATGGGAGAGCAGAGTGGGGGGACAATTAGGTTATGGGGGGCTCAGGCACATCCTCCCACAGGGGTCCTCTACTGTCTGTGTCCAGTCCTGCTGACTGCTAATATTGCATCTTATGAGGACAGTCCTGCTGCTCACACACTATATAGTAGTACTAGTGCTGTGACACAGAAATAATATCATTAAAGGAGAAGTCCGGCCAAAATTATTTTTTTATATGTTATTCCTTATGGAAAGTTATACAATTTTCTAATGTACATTAATTATGGGAAATGCTCATATACTGCTATTTCCCTTAATTTAGTGTATCAGGAACTGTTAGAATTATCTCTGAAGCAGTGACGTCACGACGAAAGGTGTAATTCCTATGGAGTGTCCAGCAGGGGGCGCTCTCTATATAGAAGTCAATGAGTACCATTGACTTCTATATATAGATATATATATCGATGTTATGCACTGTACTTTTGTGACTTCATGAATACATTTATGGAATACTTTGGGGAGCAAGTGTCCTTGCTCCCCAAAGTATCCCATAAATGTATTCAATGAATACATTTGCTGGGCACCGAGCAGAGAGGGAGAGAGGTGCCATCTACCTCCCCCCTCCCTGCTCGGTGCTGGGAACATATACAAAGTACTACTCCCCCATTATCTGCAGATAATGGGGGAGTAGTACCTTTTGCTATCCCTATCACCGCCCGCGCCACCGCCACTCACACAGGGGCTGCTTTTCTTTACCCCCCCGCCGCTCCCCCTCCTCCTCCTCCCGGCATCAAACTTACTATCGCGCCGCTGATTCCCCGCCGCCCGCGCCGCCGCGCCCGCCCGCTCGTTCGCACGCCCCGTTCCTCACACTATCTGGCCGCTGCTCTCTGCTCTTGCATGCCGGCCGCGTCAGCCTGCCCCCACCCCGGCCGGGGACACCAGGAAGCGCTGTGCTCCCGGCCGGGGTGGGGGCGGGCATGCAAGAGCAGAGAGCGGCGGCCAGATAGTGTGAGGAACGGGGCGTGCGAACGGGCGACCGGACGGGTGAGCGGGCGGTTAGTGAGGAGCGGCGCGGGCGGCGGGGAATCAGCGGCGCGATAGTAAGTTTGATGCCGGGAGGAGGAGGGGGAGCGGTGGGGGGCATGAAAAGCAGCCCCTGTGTGAGCGGCGGCGGCGCAGGCGGTGATAGGGATAGCAAAAGGTACTTCTCCCCCATTATCTGCAAATAATGGGGGAGTAGTACTTTGTATATGTTCCCAGCACCGAGCAGGGAGGGAGGGGGGAGGTAGATGGCACCTCTCTCCCTCCCTGCTCGGTGCCCAGCAAATGTATTCATTGAATACATTTATGGGATACTTTGGGGAGCAAGGACACTTGCTCCCCAAAGTATTCCATAAATGTATTCATGAAGTCACAAAAGTACAGTGCATTACATTACATTACATACACTGTAATTCCTATGGAGTGTCCAGCAGGGGCGCACTATACATAGAAGTCAATGGTACTCATTGACTTCTATATAGAGAGCGCCCCCTGCTGGACACTCCATAGGAATTAAACCTTTCATCGTGACGTCACTGCTTCAGAGATAATTCTAACACTTCCTGATACACTAAATTAAGGGAAATAGCAGTATATGAGCATTTCCCATAATTAATGTACATTAGAAAATTGTATAACTTTCCATAAGGAATAACATATAAAAAAATAATTTTGGCCGGACTTCTCCTTTAAGTGTTTACTGTGCAAGAAAGAGGCCGATCAGAGAGGACAGGTGTGTGTGAGAGCCGGTGATGCAGCACATCGCACACTGTCGCACAGGGCGGCTCCTGGCAGTGTCACTTTGGTTGTGCCCCCTCTGTGTTACCTGGAGGAGGAGGTGCTCCCTATTGGGAATGGCGGAGTACGGAGTTGTTGCACTATAGGGAATGGCGGAGTACGGAGTTGGTGCACTATAGGGAATGGCGGAGTACGGAGTTGGTGCACTATGGGGAATGGCAGAGTACGGAGTTGTTGCACTATAGGGAATGGCGGAGTACGGAGTTGGTGCACTATAGGGAATGGCGGAGTACGGAGTTGGTGCACTATGGGGAATGGCGGAGTACGGAGTTTGTGCACTATGGGGAATGGCAGAGTACGGAGTTGGTGCACTATAGGGAATGGAGGTTGAGGGGATTAAGCTGTGTGGGGGGAGGGAGGCCAGGATCTGTATTTCTTTTGGTGTTTGGAGTATAAGTTAATGTGGCCTGGGGTCTGAGGTTACATGTTGGGGTATGAATTTATTTTGGGGCCAAGTTATGAATTTATTTCAGGGTCTGTGGATTCCATTTAGTCAGGGGTCTAGGATAATTTATTTAGGAGTCTGATAGAGGAACAGCACAATGACAGGAGAGCAGACAGATCCTCTGTAATGGCTCTGTATTCTGTGACTGTTTCTGATCACTGCTGTATACTCTTCTATACTCTGCAGCATCTGTGTACACCTGGTATCTGATGGCTATATGGTCAGTGTATGGCGGTATTAGTGATTATATTGGTAGTGTACACCTAGTTTTCTCTCTGATATTTCTATGCTTTATGTATGTAAGAAAATGATGTGACAAAGTAGAAATAGAAATTCTTCGTCTCGACATTGGCGCAATGGGTGTGTGTGTGGGGAGATATATACGTGGGCTGGTGGGGTTTGTGTGCCAGGGCTGCTTTTAAGCACCAGTCCGGCCCTGCTGCTGAGACCATGTGACCTCCCCTATAAGATCAGCACCCTCCTCTCCTGACATCCTCTGTGCTGCTGTGACCTCCCCTATAAGATCAGCACCATCCTCTCCTGACATACTCTGTGCTGCTGTGACCTCCCCTATAAGATCAGAACCTTTCTCACCTGACATCCACTGTGCTGCTCTGACCTCCCCTATAAGATCAGCACCCTCCTCTCCTGACATCCTCTGTGCTGCTGTGACCTGTGGCCTCCCCTATAAGATCAGCACCCTCCTCTCCCGACAGGCCATGCAGCCACTGTCTATGGTTTAGTAAGTTTCAGCCGCTCTCCTCTTTCTCCTCCTCCCAAAGTGGCTGCACACCCTGCACAATGTGTAAAGCGCCAAGCACACTGACAGAACCCTGCAACCGCAATGTCATCCGGCACCACACTGGTTAACCCGTTGCTGACTGCCGGTGCCCTGTAACCTCTGTGTGGAGCAGTTCGGGGGCAGTGCACATAGCTCCTCACTTGCAGTCCAGGCCGTGTCCCCCCCCCCTCCCCCGACAGACCTGTCTCCGCCGACAGACCGGTCTCCCCCCCCCCCCCCACACACACACACACACTGGTTTCCTCTCAGGTCATCTATGCCTCCTGTGTGTGCGCTCTGTCTCTCTATGCCTCCTGTGTTTGCACTCCGTCTCTCTATGCCTCCTGTGTGTGTACGCTCCGTCTCTCTATGCCTTCTTTGTGTGCGCTCCGTCTCTCTATGCCTCCTGTGTATGCGCTCCGTCTCTCTATGCCTCCTGTGTGTGCGCTCCGTCTCTCTATGCCTCCTGTGTGTGCGCTCCGTCTCTCTATGCCTCCTGTGTGCGCTCCGTCTCTCTATGCCTCCTGTGTGTGCGCTCCGTCTCTCTATGCCTCCTCTGTGTGCGCTCCGTCTCTCTATGCCTCCTGTGTTTGCGCTCCGTCTCTCTATGCCTCCTGTGTGTGTACGCTCCATCTCTCTATGCCTCCTTTGTGTGTGCTCCGTCTCTCTATGCCTCCTGTGTATGCGCTCCGTCTCTCTATGCCTCCTGTGTGTGCGCTCCATCTCTCTATGCCTCCTGTGTGTGCGCTCCATCTCTCTATGCCTCCTGTGTGTGTACGCTCCGTCTCTCTATGCCTCCTGTGTGTACGCTCCGTCTCTCTATGCCTCTTGTGTGTGCGCTCCATCTCTATATGCCTCTTGTGTGTGCGCTCCGTCTTTCTATGCCTCCTGTGTGTGCGCTCCATCCCTCTATGCCTCCTGTGTGTGCGCTCCGTCTCTCCATGCCTCCTGTGTGTGCACTCCGTCTCTTCATGCCTCCTGTGTGTGCACTCCGTCTCTCCATGCCTCCTGTGTGTGCACTCCCTCTCTCCATGCCTCCTGTGTGTGCGCTCCCTCTCTCCATGCCTCCTGTGTGTGCGCTCCGTCTCTCTATGCCTCCTATGTGTGCGCTCCGTCTCTCCATGCCTTCTGTTTGTGCGCTCTGTCTCTCTCCTGCTGCCACTGATAACAGAGTCTGCTTGTGTGTGCCCAGGGGGCGACACAGAGAACATTGTCAGCGCTAAGATAGCTGCCCGCCGTGTTTTCTGTGTTATACTTTATGTTAAGCTATTGATAACTATCGATACCAGGAAAACCTGGTACCAAACCGTTTTTTTTGCCTAAAATATTAATAGTAGTATCGATATTTCAGTGCATCGTGCATCCCTGGTCCCTCCAAAAGAGGGACACTTGGGAGGTATGGCTTCATGTAATAATCATGTAATAAAATATATAGAATTTAATGGACAATAAGTCTGAGAATCTTCTCTGATATCAGGTGAAGATGGGATGTTGGCTATTACAGCTGTCTGTGCATTACAGTCTTTTTATACAGAGGCTGAAAGAGCCAAAGGGGCAATAATACAAGGCCTGGCACTACTGTATGGCGTGTGATCCTCCTCTATAGTCACTAATACTGTCACATGAAAGACTGGAATGCCACAACCAGGATTCTGACTGAATAACCCAGAAAAATAATGAAACTATATACAGTGGTGCCTTGGATTATGGGCATAATCCATTCTGGGACCGCACTTGTAATCCAAATCCACTCTTAAACTAAAGCAAATTTTCCCATAAGAAATCATAGAAATGCAGACAATTTGTTCCACACCCCAAAAATGATGGTTTATTATTCTGAATAACATGTAAAACATTCAAAAACAGCAGAATCTGTGATATTATAAATTACTGTACAGTAATGGAGAGGATGGGAAACACAAGGGCTGAGAGAGACTGCAGGGAGCATGAAGGAATGAGCAGGGCAGATGTGGGCACATACATGCAGCACTCTGTCCGGGGAGAGAGGGGTTACAGATATGGAGAGATTACCTTCACAGTCCTGTCCCCTGATGTAAGCCTCGGCCTGAAGTAGATATGCAATGATTTGGAAGGTAAGGGAGACTTCCTGGGTCAGAGTACAGTGCTGTAGACCCCGCTATGCAGAACATGCCCCTCCCCCACTCCCCCTCCCACCCAGTACAGGGAGCTCTTACACCAAAACAATGCTCTTAAACCAAGTCACAATTTTGAAAAACTGTGAGCTCTTAAACCAAAACGCTCTGAAACCAAGTTACTCTTAAACCAAGGTACCACTGTATATAGACTTTTTATTGTGCATTATATGGCCATGCAGCCTCATATACAGCAAACTAGCAGGCTCTGTGTATCCTGACACTTTTCTATCATAGACGGCAGCAGTTCACAAAACCTGCTTTGTAGGACATGACGTGACACACAGCAACTCAGATGGATTTTCCTACTTAAAGGGGTAGTGCGGCGGTAAAAAAATTATTCACAGAATAACACACATTACAAAGTTATACAACTTTGTAATGTATGTTATGTCTGTGAATGGCCCCCTTCCCCATGTACCACCACCCCCACCCATGTACCCGGAAGTGTAGTGCTTTATACATACCTGATCCGTGCCGACACGCGTCCGCCATCTTGTGCCAAACGTCATCTTCGGCCGGCCCGAACACCTTCGATCTTCCCGAGTGCCGGCCGCGTCATCAGCCTCTGAGCCGCGATTGGCTGAGCATAGTTATGGCGGACGCGTGTCGGCACGGATCAGGTATGTATAAAGCACTACACTTCCGGGTACATGGGTGGGGGTGGTGGGACATGGGGAAGGGGGCCATTCACAGACATAACATACATTACAAAGTTGTATAACTTTGTAATGTGTGTTATTCTGTGAATAATTTTTTACCGCCGCACTACCCCTTTAAGGACCTAAATCCACATTATGTCCAGAATACTCGGGATCGCTAGTGTCTCAGCAGTCAGACCCCCCTCCCCCCTTCTGCTATCAAACCCATAGGGCAGGGATGGGCAAACGTTGGCCCTCTAGCTGTTGCATAACTACAAATCCCATCATGCCTGGCTTTGGCTGTCCAGGCATGATGGGAATTGTAGTTTTGCAACAGCTGGAGGGCTAAAGGTTCCCCATCTCCACCTTAGGGGACCAATCTCACTAGGAGGTAGGACAACCGCTTTAAAGGGACAGTTTAGCCCCCACCCCCCTCCAAAAACAAAATAAAAAAACTTTCCTATCAACTGGTCCCAAGTGCCAGAGATTTGGAATTTGCTTCTTTTAAAAAAAATCTCCAGTCGTCCAGTACTTATCAGCTGCTGTATGTCCTGAAGGAAGTGGTGTTTTCTTTCCAGTCTGGAGAGCAGGAAAGGCTTCCTATAGGGACTTGCTGATGATCTGGACAGTTTCTAACATGGACAGAGGTGGCAGTAGAGAGCACTGTGTTAGACTGGGAAAAAACACATCTTCCTGCAGGGCATACATCAGCTGATAAGTATTCAAACGAAAGATTTCCACAGCTCCTTAAAAAGTATTAAAGCTTTATTGTGTACAACATAAAATAAAAAATCTAAAACCGCGCTAATAAGTACTGGAAGACTTGAGATTTTTTATAAAAAGTAAATTAAGAAGGCTGTTTCGATATTGTGGGTAGTTTTGCAACCTCTGTGGAGCTCTAGGTTGGGATCACTTACGTATCCCTGTTATGGCTATGTTCCCACACAGGATTTTGGGACAGTATTTTGCAACCAAAACCAAGAGTGGATTGAAAACACTGAAAGGCTATGTTAAGACACACTGTTGAAATTGAGTGGACGGCCGCCATTTAATGACAAAAAAATGACTGTTATTTTTTTTTTTTTTAATTTTCCATTATCTGCCATTAAATGGCGGCCATCCACTCAATTTCAGCAGTGTGTGAACATAGCCTTTCTGTGTTTTCAATTCACTCCAGGTTTTGGTTGCAAAATACTGTCCAGAAATACTGAGCAAAAATACAGGTGTATCCTCAACATCAAGAGTCAAAAGCTGATCGGTGGGAGTCAGACCACTAGGACCATCACTAATTCCAGGAACACAAGTCTCTTGACCACTGAGTGAATAAAGTGCAGCCAGCTTATGTGGTCAGTAGAGATGAGCACCGCTGGAGCATGCTTGGGTCCCATCATTCGGCTTCTGATTACCAGAGGCTAAAGAAGTTGGATGCCGCCCTAGGGAGTCCTGGAAAACATAGATACAACCTATGGTCTAGGGCTGCACCCAATTACTTCTGCCACCGGTAATCAAATGCCCAGTGGTGTAGCTATGGCGGTTGCAGCGGTCGCCATGGAGACCAGGCTGCTCTCTCTCCCTACTCAGTTGTATCAGCAACTGGATAGATGGCTGGCAGGAGCCCCATGCTCCCTCTCCTGCCCCCGGGACTCCTGCTCTGTATAATACACATCTGACATTGTACAGTGGGTGACATGGCTAATAAGACTGTGGTGCAATGTGCTCCAACCTGAAACAACAACTTCCATCCTGACAACCTGACAACGTGCCCGGGCATGCTCATGACATCACTACGACAAGCTGTGACATCATGTAAGTGACACAGTTGGTGATGTCATCCAAGGGCCCTATAAAAGAAGGTGCAGAGCCCCAGACTCTCTGTTCTTAGGGACTCACTAGCGATCACACTGTTGGTACTACCTTGCATTCTGCCTGTGTATACTGACAGTTATTTCTAGTGCTTCTGATTTTCGTCAATCCATGGAGAGAGAGGAGAGGATTGACAGGGAGCTTGCCATTTTTGGCAACCTCCTTTGCTATTTGGTTCCAATCCTGGTGGGCTGTCTTTCCACCAGACAACCACTCAGCATGATTGAACCCTTCATCAACCCGCTGAGCTGGGGCAATTTCATCAGCGACCCGCTCAGCTGGGAGAACATCAACAGGGGCCTGCAGTGGCCAAACAGTACCATCACAGACCAGACCAGCCACAAGATTAACCCCTACCTGCAGAAGTCCAATTACAACACCAGAAACCTGCAGCGTCCAAACACCACCATTGGACACCTGCCTGACTGTGAGCTCATGTCCATCACCAGTCATGTCCAGAGCGCAGCAACCGCCTTCACTGACCTGCTCAGCTGGCTGACTGCTGTTAGTGATGTGCTCAGCTGGACATCCACTACCAGTCGCCTGCTGAGCTGGACTTTCAGTGATAGCGCCCTGCTGACCTGGATCACAGCTGCTGTAGAGCGAGTGAGTGTGATCACCACCACCTGTGATTTTGTCAACTGGATGTGCAGCACCAGAGACCTGATCGCCTGGACCACCACCCTCACCCGCAGCAGCTTCCTGGAGATCTGGACGACCACAGCCACCTGGATCACCACCACTACCACCGGTGAGCTGATAACGTGGATGTCTGCCATCACCACCAGTGATCTACAAGCCATGCTGAGCAGCATAAGTGAGAAGCTGGTGTGGATTGCCACAACCCTCCAGCTACTCACTTGGGTGACCAGCCGCTGCAACAGGTGTGCTTGGCTGATAACTGTGAGTGAGGCGTTATCCTGGACTAACACCACCAGCAGGATGCTGATCGGCGCCCTACAGAGCATCAGACTGATCCTGCGATGCTTCACCAGCACCGAGGAGCTGAGGAAATGCCTGGCCATCATTTCCAAGGAAGTGCTTAGCGGCTTCCCCGCCACCACCACCACAGCACGCTCCGAGGGACATCCCTACCGCCGACAGCGAATGATTTAAAATGATGGGACATCACCAGGGCCTGCAGTTACATCAGAGAGCAGCCCAGCTGGAAGATTACCACCAACCTGCAGAGGCCCAACTCCAGCACCACCAACCTGCAGCGTAGCAACTCCAGCACCATCAAAATGCAGGGTCCAAAAAACACCATTGGAGACCTGCCCAACTGGAATATGACCCCCTGTAACCTCATTTCCATCACTAGTTATCTCCAGAGCGCAGCAACCGCCTCCACTGACCTGCTTAGCTGGATATCCACCACCAGCCGCCTGCTGAGCTGAACTTTCACTAATAGAGACCTGCTGACCTGCATCACAGCTACTGTAGAGCGAGTGAGTGTGATCACCACCGCCTGTGATTTCATCACCTGGATCTGCAGTACAAGAGATCTGATCATCTGGACCACCACCCTCACCAGCTTCCTGGAGATCTGGATGACCACAGCCACCTGGATCACCACCACTACCGCCGGTGAGCGGATCATGTGGATTTCCACCATCAGCACCAGCAATCTGCAAGCCATGCTGAGCAGCATCAGTGAGAAGCTGGTGTGGATTGCCACAACCCTCCAGCTACGCACTTGGGTGACCAGCCGCTGCATCGGGTTCTCATGGCCGATCACAGCGAGTGAGACATTGTCCTGGACTACCACCACCAGCAGGATGCTGATCGGCTTCCTACAGAGCATCAGACTGATCCTGCGATGCTTCACCAGTACCGAGGAGCTGAGGAAATGCCTGGCCATCATCTCCAAGGAAGTGCTCAGCGGCTTCCCCGCCGCCACCACCACAGCACGCTCCGAGGGACATCCCTACAGCCGACAGCAAAACGATTTAAAAACTTAAATAAATGTGTTGTTTTTTTTTGCAAAAAATGTGTTCTTCTTGTTATAAGAAAATAGACATAAGGGGAATTTATTATAGACCAGAATTTTATATGTCACTATACAGTAGAGCAAGGCGTCCGAGGGTGTAAGTGTGCAAAATGTGGGACACTAAAAACACCATACCCCACCTCTCTTAGGGCCGGTTCACACTGAACAAACACGGCCCAATTCCGCGGCGGAGCTCTCCGCTGCGGAATCCCGCTGTGCTCAGTGTCCTGCTGTTAAGTGAATGGAGAGGGCGCGCATTCGTCCGCTGCCGACACTCTCTGCTCAAAGAATGAACATGTTCATTCTTTGAGTGGAGAGGAGAGGAAGCGGAAAGACGCGCGCTCTCCCATTCGCTCAAAGCAGCACACTGAGTACCGCGTGATTCCGCGGCAGAGAGCTCCGCCGCGGAATTGCGCCGTGTTTGTTCAGTGTGAACCGGCCCTTACACTGTACCTGTCAGCTCTGCTCCCCCAAAGATGGCCGCTCTGCAGTACTCACCGTTATTGTGTGAGGTGAGGAGGAAAGGGGAACTACAACCATGGTGGACAGCACACAGGAGCGCCCCCTGCTGGTCACTCTCCTTCTCCAGCTCTTCTCTCTGCCACTGGATGTAGGAGTATACGCTGTCCAGACAAAAACAACCGGTGGGGTCTCGGTAGATTTATCACACAGCGTCCTTGTTTCCAGATGGTAACCAATCACAGCTCAGCTTTCACATATTATTTGCCCTGGAAAAGTGAAAGGGGAGCTCTGATTGGTTGCTATGGGCTACTAAGGGAAATGTATTGTGCTGTTCTATAGCAAGAGACCCATAGCAACCAATCACAGCTCAGCTTTCATTTTTCACATTGCTCTGGGAACATGAAAGCTGAGCTGTGATTGGTTGCTATGGGCTTACCATTAGAACCTATCACATTACTGCGCCCCGCATGCAGTGCAGGATACAGCAGGGCCGCTTCTATAACCGGGCGGGCCGGGCCACCGCACGGGGCGCCGATTGCTAGGGGGCGCACGGCAGGGCCCGACAAGCCACCCGGACTCACGGCATCATCAGCACCCCTGCTAACCCCCTTCCCTAAGGGCGGTAAAACGGACCCCCTGGAGGCGCCCCCTCCTTCTGGATCTATCCCTCACCTCCCACATCTCCCCGCTCACCTCCCACATCTCCCCCCTCACCTCTAGGTGCCGCTTCTGCGGTCCTGGAGGGGGCGTCAGATTCTCAGGCAGTGTTCCCTTTAAGCTGCGCGGTGTGCAGCCACACAGCTGAAAGGGAAGCCCTGCACACTGCCGCCACACACGGCTGCCCGCTCAGCCGCTCAAAACTGTGAAAAGTAAGTGGCAATACGTACAATGTACGCATTTCCACTCACTACAGTACAGGAGGAGCGAAATCCCTGCTCCTGTACGTACATTTCGTAGCTTATTACGTAATGTGCGTACAGAAGCAGGGACTCCCTGCTCCTGTACAGAAGAACGGCGCACGTCCTCTCCTGCGGGCCGTGCGTGATGACGTCATTTCATCATGCACCGCCTGTAGGAGAAGACCTGTAAGCCGCAGACTACAGGAGGATGAGGCCGATCAACGCTGGAACGGAGAACAGGTGAGTGTTTTTGTTTTTTTTTAAACGTAGACTTATTATTCGGACTTTGGGCATTACTGTTGAGACTGAGGGGTTAATGCAAGGGGTCAGAGGGGGGTAATTTAATATACATACAAGGGGGAGGTGGAGTTATATTGGGGGCAACCAAAGGGGAGTATGTATGGTGATATGAAGGGAGTACAGGAGGACATTACTACTATATGGGGACAATGCTGGGGGACATTACTACTATATGGGACAATGCTGGGGGGCATTACTACTATATGGTGACAATGCAGGGGGGCATTACTAGTATATGGAGACAATGCTGGGGGACATTACTACTATATGGGGGCAATGCTGGGGGGCATTACTACTATATGGGGACAACGCAGTGGGACATTATTAGTATATGGAGACAATGCAGTGGGACATTACTACTATATGGAGACAATGCAGGGGAACATTACTACTATATGGAGACAATGCTGGGGGACATTACTACTATATGGAGACAATGCTAGGGGACATTACTACTATATGGAGACAATGCTGGGGGACATTACTATTATATGGAGACAATGCAGGGGGACATTACTACTATATGGGACAATGCTGGGGGACATTACTACTATATGGAGACAATGCAGGGGGACATTACTACTATATGGAGACAATGCAGGGGGACATTACTACTATATGAAGACAATGCTGGGGGACATTACTACTATATGGAGACAATGCAGGGGGACATTACTAGTATATAGGGGCAATGCAGGGGACATTATTACTATATAGGAAGTGCAGGAGGACATATGGGGGGAGTGCAGGGGGGCATTACTACTATATAGGTTGAGTGCAGGGTGACATTATTACTATATGGTGGCACAGCATACAAAGGGTAACTAGCATACCTACTGACTTTACTGCACCAAACAGCACAATTATTACATTTTGAGACCCTATAAGTGGGAAAAAGGAAGAAAGTTGCTGAAGAAGTGCAAAGATTGAGATGTTTGTCTCGCAGGTTCTGAAGAGACGAATTCTAACTGCAAGAAATCATCATGGAGGTCCAGGCCAGAAGGAGAGGAAAACGAAAGTGGCGCCTCAGATCAAGGAAGACTTTACCTGTGAGTCACTGAATGATGTTTTTCTATTCAGGAGAACATTATTTGTCAGGGGTGCGGAACTGCTCTATTTCATAATACACACACTGCTTCTTCCTATTAACCCGAATCTTGATAATAGCCCCCCTTTCTTCCCCAGGACTGAAGGGGGGGGGGGGGGGGGGGCGTTTTTATCAAGAGTCGCCCTGTTGCCAAAAAGACCTAGAAACTGCCCTTGGATACAGGCACAGAAAGCAGCTTCCCTGTGCTGCATCCTCAGCTCACAGCCGGCCCGCAGAGGAAGGGATTCATTGCTTTAACCCTTCCTGTTGTACTGGGGGCAGGCTCAGTGCTCCAATAGCTCCTCCCACCACTGACCACAGTACAACAGATCTGCTTATTAGTTTATGCAGTAAAAAGATCTGGAATCGGTGCGTTGCGGCTGATCCATAGGTGTGCAGCACTTATACTTTCTCTTTCAGCCACCCAAAGACGAAGGGTTAAAGCAATGACTTCTGCGGGCCGGCTGTGAGATGAGGATGCAGGCACAGGGGAGTTGCTGTTTGTACCCTGTGCCTGTATCCTGCACTGCATCCCTCCCAGCAAGGAGGGGGGGCACTTAATCCCCCCCCACCTTTCTGTTATAGGTGCACTGTAAGATCAGTCTGGCCCCCAGGCGGTTAATTGGGGATGCAAAGTATCCTAGCTTAAAGGGGTTATCCAGCGCTACAAAAACATGGCCACTTTCCCCCTACTGTTGTCTCCAGTTTGGGTGGGGTTTTAGAACTCAGTTTCATTGAAGTAAATGGAGCTTAATTGCAAACCACACCTGAACTGGAAACAACAGTAGGGGGAAAAGTGGCCATGTTTTTGTAGCGCTGGATAACCCCTTTAACCCCCTGGGGGCTAGATTTTTCAGTATGTTACCCAAAAGGTTAAAGAAGAATTCCATCCACCCCCCTAAAAAATAAAAACTACTCGCACATTAAGGACTCAGTAGTGGCTTCCTTTCTGTCTATTTTATGCCCAGTCTGGCTGCTGTCAGTCCCCACCACACACTGATATCTTACAGCTGATTCCTGCTTCTTCTTCCTATTTAAATACTTGTCAGTGCCTACAACTCCCAGCATGCCTCACTACACTGTCAGTCTCCCCCGGGCCTGACTGAAGGTCCTTATGCATAAAAAGCTATGAAGAACATATCAAGGGTGAGAGGCAATCCAAAAAGAGGTGTTTGGGCTTGTGTGGGTCTCTATACTGTCTATACTCTCTACCTTCTTTTTCCCACTCCACCCTCCACCTGGGTCCCATTCACAGCAGCTGGCTGTCATCTTCAGCTGAAAACCAGGTACATACCTGGCCTCTCCAGCTGAAAGGCTGAGCAATCGCCTGTTTAGCCAGTCAGTGACTTGTCCCGTCCCAGTCTCTGATTGGCTGGGCAGGCAATCACTGAGCCGGACACAGAAGTGCCCGGCTGATGTAAACTGTTGACATGTCAGAGAGACATATGAAAAGTTTTTATTGGCCAGGGTCTGAGTGTTCAGACACTGATGGATCATTAAAATAAGCAGGGAGATGTCCCCACTGTTGTGTGCCTCTTTCCCTGCTCTGAGACCTAGATGGCCCCATAAACTTTCATTAGGAGTCACTCTAAGGGGGACATGTATCATTGTGCGGTCCGGGGGTTTTCGGCGGAAATTGCCGATTTGCGCAATATTTTATTCGCAAATGGGCGATTTGCGAATAAAATATTCGCAAATCGGCACTTTCCGCCGGGTGCGCCGGGGGGCGGGTGTGAAGGAGGCAGAACGGAGGGCAAAGACTCAGAGTCCGCACGATTCACCATCTGTTCAGCAAAAAGATATGCCGAAAACCTACTCCAGTCCTCAGCTGGCGTAGGTTTTTGGCGGTGCGCACCAGAGCGCACGGGATTTATGTAGAGGCAGTTCGCCTCTACATAAATCCCCGTAGCGCCGGAGATGCGGGGACATTTATAAGTCCGGCGTAAAAAACGCCGGACTTAATAAATGTCCCCCTAAGTCTAAAAGCACATACTTCACCTGACTCGTTCTCTTGATGTGTTGCGTTTTGAACAATCAGACCCTGTCTGCTCAAAACTTTTGTTATGTCTCCTTTTATTGTGACAGTGGCCATTTAAATGCTACCATATATGTACCATAAAAGGCACCTGCATAAAGCACAGATAATCTGGTAAAAATCAAGGCCTTATAAAAACCTAAATTTCAAACCTAAAAGTAAAAATGTTATGACTGCCAGAATACATAGAAGTTAAATGTAAAAATTATTCTTAAATGAAAAATTGGCAGATGCTGGGAACCCCCAAAGCAAGCCAAAGCGGGGAGCAAGTAATTTATGCTGCAGCCGCCAGGGGGGTTAAAGGGGTTATCCACCGCTACAAAAACATGGCCACTTTTCCCCCTAATGTTGTCTCCAGTTCAGGTGCAGTTTTCAATTAAGCTCCATTTACTTCAATTGAACCCCATTTCAAAACCCCATTTAATCTAGAGACAACAGTAGGGGGAAAGTGGCCATGTTTTTGTAGCGCTGGATAACCCCTTTAACTTACATACACGCAGCAAGTATGTATTCTCATAGGGATGCACTGACACTGGATCCGCAATGGATTTTGTGTGAAATTTGCTGTGGTCCAGTGTGTGTGAAAGGACCCTTAAGGCTATTTGAGTCCTTAAAGGGGTAGTGCGGCGGTAAAGAATTAAGGGGGCCATTCACAGACATAACATACATTAAAAAGTTGTTTAACTTTGTAATGTGTGTTATTCTGTGAATAATTCTTTACCGCCGCACTACCCCTTTAATATTCTGCAGGATGAATCTTGTATCTAGTGGTAGAATTTATTTTACATTATGGATATTAGAGATGAGTGAATCTACTGTAAGGAAAAAGTGAAGCGCTTTGTCACCATCTGCATTCTGCTCATCAGGCTGTGGGCTTTGAAGTTTGCTCTGCTTCGTGTCGCTCCTCCCAGGGTTTTTGTACGGCCGCTAGTGATCCCGGCTGGTGAGTATACTATGTGTATAAACTATTACACACACTGGTTTGTGATAGATGTGAGAGATGATCTTAAAATATGGGTTGCAGTACCAGCCTACACCACTAAATATCACAGCGATCTGTGCATCCCGAGAAGCTGCGCGGCCGCAGCTTCTCGGGATGCTTAAAGTGACACTGTCACAAGTGGCAAGGGAGGGCCGTGCGGGCCCCCCTAGCGTAGGGGCCCGGTCGCCATGGCGACCCCGGCGACCCCTATAGCTACGCCACTGAGGCCATGTTCACACAATGTAAATTGTGTATTAATCTCAGCCGTTGTCGCCAATGTGCAACAATGGCCGTGATTAATACACAACTTACTTGCACTGTAGTTCGAGGGAATCCCAGCTGGAGTTTATACACATATATACACTAGAAAAAGACAATGGGCTTAGTTCATAAAAATACAAAGAATTTTTATTATATATAATAGGTACCAATACATAAACAGACTTTTACAGTATTAAATGAAGTTAAAAAGTATGACCACAGTAAAAACACATATAAAACAGGTGTCAGCAGTAAGGTATTTTACCCATAGCAATTTTTCCATATGGGAATATATCTATAAGGTGCGCAGAATCTGCCTCAGTTTCATTCAACATATAGGCAGCCAAAACCAAATGGCCATTATAACATTTAGAGCTTATTGCACCTACCCATATTGTCCGACACCACACAAGCCGTTCCTACGTACGTTTCGCTATTGCACGCTTCCTCAGGGAACTGCCTACTTCTGATCTCACCCTCCTTAAATATGCTTCAATTCTAATTAACAACCCTGCACCTTCCGGGACTGCGGCGCGCTGGACCGGAAGCGGAGGCCGCGTCACATCCGGTCTGGCAGCTCACCCCAGGTGCGCATGTCCGCAACGAAAACGTCACGGACATGCGCACACCAGGTACTGAGGCCGACAGGATGCGACGACGACGTCAGCAACCGCCCCTGTGCGCACGCCCGGGAATGCTCGGTCACGGGACTCTATTTGGCCAATCATGGGTATACTCTCTATAGCGCTGAGAAATACTATCAAACCATTCTATACACAAGAAAGCCTGACTCCTAGCTCTACCACTGATATCATGTGCACATGATTGTAAACAATTACCTAATAATCATTGCCATAAAAGAAATAAATGTATATGTGTATAAAAAAGGTGAAGATAGTGAAACATGATTATAATTAAAATATCGCAATTAAAAATTATTGATTATAGTGAAAAAGTGAACGTGTAAAATATATCATTATGTTAAAGAACACACAAAAAAACAAAAAACGCATGATGAAAAAATCCATAAATGTGAATAGTGATAAAAAAGTATATTCCCAAAAATTATATTTTCAACCAAAAATTGTGTAATTCATATTTATATATATGTACAAAGTGAAATACATGTATATACACCCAAATTTCAAACTAAGGCAAGAAGTTGTTCATTATATATAAAAAAAAGTAACATGACTCATCACATTGCTTTTCAACATCATGTTACATAGCACTTCCCATGTAGAAAAATATTTCTCACAGCGTTATCAGCCTCATTCCCCCTAGAAAGAAGGGGGTCCCAAAGATGTCCACTAGGTGGTGTTTTCTTCATAGTCCCGATAGTTTAAAACAAATGAAAAACCTAAAATAGTAAGAAAACCTAAAATATGGATTTATGCATTTATGGATTTTTTCATCATGCGTTTTTTGTTTTTTTGTGTGTTATTTAACATAATGATATATTTTACACGTTCACTTTTTCACTATAATCAATAATTTTTAATTGCGATATTTTAATTATAATCATGTTTCACTATCTTCACCTTTTTTATACACATATACATTTATTTCTTTTATGGCAATGATTATTAGGTAATTGTTTACAATCATGTGCACATGATATCAGTGGTAGAGCTAGGAGTCAGGCTTTCTTGTGTATAGAATGGTTTGATAGTATTTCTCAGCGCTATAGAGAGTATACCCATGATTGGCCAAATAGAGTCCCGTGACCGAGCATTTCCGGGCGTACGCACTGGGGCGGTTGCTGACGTCGTCGTCGCATCCTGTCGGCCTCAGTACCTGGTGTGCGCATGTCTGTGACGTTTTCGTTGCGGACATGCGCACCTGGGGTGAGCTGCCAGACCGGATGTGACGCGGCCTCCGCTTCCGGTCCAGCGCGCCGCAGTCCCGGAAGGTGCAGGGTTGTTAATTAGAATTGAAGCATATTTAAGGAGGGTGAGATCAGAAGTAGGCAGTTCCCCGAGGAAGCGTGCAATAGCGAAACGTACGTAGGAACGGCTTGTGTGGTGTCGGACAACATGGGTAGGTGCAATAAGCTCTAAATGTTATAATGGTCATTTGGTTTTGGCAGGACTAGGGCAGTACGAGATTCTGCGCACCTTATAGATATATTCCCATATGGAAAAATTGCTATGGGTAAAATACCTTACTGCTGACACCTGTTTTATATGTGTTTTTACTGTGGTCATACTTTTTAACTTCATTTAATACTGTAAAAGTCTGTTTATGTATTGGTACCTATTATATATAATAAAAATTCTTTGTATTTTTATGAACTAAGCCCATTGTCTTTTTCTAGTGTATATATGTGTATAAACTCCAGCTGGGATTCCCTCGAACTACAGTGCAAGTAAGTTGTGTATTAATCACGGCCATTGTTGCACATTGGCGACAACGGCTGAGATTAATACACAATTTACATTGTGTGAACATGGCCTCAGTGGCGTAGCTATAGGGGTCGCCGGGGTCGCCATGGCGACCGGGCCCCTACGCTAGGGGGGCCCGCACGGCCCTCCCTTGCCACTTGTGACAGTGTCACTTTAAGCATCCCGAGAAGCTGCGGCCGCGCAGCTTCTCGGGATGCACAGATCGCTTTGATGTTCCGCCCGCACAGTGAGCGGGCGGAACATTAAAGCGATCAGAATACAGGAGCAGGACCTGTCAGTGTCCTCCTCCTGTATTCTCTCCCATAGGCTGCCGGCACTTCATACCAGCAGCCTGAGGGAGGCCGGGCTGTGACCTCTCCGGCAGGCGTGAGGATGTGACGTCATCACGTCTGCCGGAAGTCCCGTCCCTGCGGCTCGCAAGATGGAGCCCGAAGAGGAGGAGAGCTGCTGCCTGCAGCCACACAGCGCCGATTAGGTGAGTAGGATGTTTGTTTTTTTAGGGGCACCTCTGGGGGCATTATTAGTTCTTGGGGGCACCTCTGAGGGCATTATTAGTTCTTGGGGGCACCTCTGGGGGCATTATTATTGTATGGGGGCACCTCTGGGGGCATTATTATTGTATGTGGGCACCTCTGGGGGCATTATTAGTTCTTGGGGGCACCTCTGGGGGCACTATTAGCTCATGTGGGCACCTCTGGGGGCATCATTATTGTATGGGGGCACCTCTGGGAGCATTATTAGTATATGGGAACACCTCTGGGGGCATTATTATTGTATGGGGGCACCTCTGGGGGCATTATTAGTTCATGGGGGCAACTCTGTGGGCGTTATTAGTTCATGGGGGCCACCTCTGGGGGCATTATTAGCTCATGGGGGCACCTCTGGGGGCATTATTAGCTCATGGGGGCACCTCTGGGGGCATTATTAGTTGATGGGGGGCAACTCTGGGGGCATTATTAGCTCATGGGGCACCTCTGGGGGCATTATTAGTATATGGGGGCACCTCTGTGGGCATTATTAGTTCATGGGGGCACCTCTGGGGGCACTATTAGCTCATGGGGGCACCTCTGGGGGCATTATTAGTTCATGGGGGCACCTCTGGGGGCACTATTAGCTCATGGGGGCACCTCTGGGGGCGTTATTAGTTCATAGGGGGCAACTCTGGGGGAGTTATTAGTTCATGGGGGCACCTCTGGAGGCATTATTAGTTCATGGGGGCACCTCTGGGGGCATTATTAGTTCATGGGGGCACCTCTGGGGGCATTTTTAGCTTATGGGGGCCACCTCTGGGGGCATTATTAGCTCATGGGGGCACCTCTGGTGGCATTATTAGCTCATGGGGGCACCTCTGGGGGCATTATTGGTTGATGGGGGCACCTCTGGGGGCATTATTAGTTCATGGGGGCACCTCTGGGGGCATTATTAGTCCATGGGGGCACCTCTGGGGGCATTATTAGCTCATGAGGGCACCTCTGGGGGCATTATTAGTTCATGGGGGCACCTCTGGGGGCATTATTAGTCCATGGGGGCACCTCTGGGGGCATTATTAGCTCATGAGGGCACCTCTGGGGGCATTATTAGCTCATGAGGGCACCTCTGGGGCCATTATTTGTTCATGGGGGCACCTCTGGGGGCATAATTAGCTTATGAGGGCACCTCTGGGGGCATTATTATTGTATGGGGGCACCTCTGGGGGCATTATTAGCTCATGGGGGCACAGCAGGGAATCCTACATACAGGGGGCATCCCACATTCCTACTCACTTTACTGCACATTACACCAAACAGTGCAGTTACTATGGGAGCCTACAGGAGGGAGGAAGGGAAGGAAGTTGCTAGAAATGTGCGGAGCCTAAATTGTTTGTCTCACAGGTTCTAAGGGGATGAAACGTATCTGGAAGGAATCATCTTGGAGGACTGGGCCGGATGAAGAGGAAAAGGGAAAGTGACGCCTCAGATCAAAGAAGACGTCACCTGTGAGTCACTGTATGACGGTTTTCTTATTTTGTAGAACATCATTTAGTAGGGGTGCCCCGAGGTGGAAAAGGTTGGGAAGCACTGCGCTAATCTGTCCCGCTGCGCCCGCTGGCACATGCTGTCATCTGATTGGGCCTCTTACCTAATCAGATGACAGCAAGTACCAGCGCCCCCTCCTCCAGACATCTGCCTTGGCGGCCCAAGCTATGTCCTATGGCCGTATCTTTACCGCGTTGAGCTCCAGCTTGTGCTGCATCTACATTATCTGTACTCAGAGATATGACTGTGTTATCTGTGGTGTTACATAGGACTGCAGGGGACATCTACTACATGATCTGTACTCAGAGATATCACTGTGTTATCTGTGGTGTTACATAGGACTGCAGGTGACATCTACTACATTATCTGTACTCAGAGATATCACTGCGTTACCTGTGGTGTTACATAGGACTGCAGATGACTACTACATTATCTGTACTCAGAGGGATATCACTGTTATCTGTGGTGTTACATAGGACTGCAGGTGATATCAGGTGACTTCTCCAGGTTGCAGAGGTTCAAACTTCATCATGCCCTGCTGACAGTTTATAATGGGAGTTGTAGTTTTGCAGCATGTGGCTCTTCAGGTTGCAGCACTACAACCCCCATCGTTTCCAACTGGCAGTTCATGATGAGAGTTGTAGTTTTTCAGCTGTAGAGTCAAAGATTGGAATACAATGATTAGACAATGACACAGTACAGTCCATTAATTATAGGGGGCAGTAGTGCAGTACATGAGGTGGAGGCAGTGACAGGGCATTAGAACATGGTGGCACATTAGAGTAATTGGATATAACGTTAGATAGGACTTTGCCTGATCGGGGGAGATGGGGGGGCCCCAAGCTAAAATTTTGCACTAGGGCCCATCAGCCTTTAGCTACGCCCCTGCATGGCCTGATAATGTAAACTTACAATGCTGCAAATGTATCTGGACTAAAGTATTCCAATGTGAATGTTCTCCATGTTATTGCTGAAATTCTATGAATTCTATTATGAAACCCCATTTATGAGCAATAACATTTCTTTTACGGCCTAAGCTACTGCCAAGCATCCTGCCACAAATAAGAAGTAAAACCTCCTTTGAAAAGTGCTACTTCCTCTATATATCATTCTGTCATTGGGAGATTGAAGGCTAGAATATGGATTGATAGCTATACTAGAAGCTTTAGCAGTCCTTTAGCTGAAAATCTAAGCTGCAGAACACAACAAGCGGAAGATGAAGGTTTGATCTCTGTTACACTGGATAAGAGAAAGAAAAACACAGGCAGAGCGCCTCATAGGGTGACTCAGTATATTCCTATTTAGATATAGTAAGTTTTCAGGATTCGGCTCACCTGATGTGGATGTGAAAAGTCACAACTGTACACTGCATCAAAGAAAATATGGCTGTATGGAGGCCGCTGCAGGAGGTCATCCACCGCAATCCACAAGGGTACGGGTATTCACACAATGTCCAAAAGAAGAAATGAAATTGCCTCTGCGCTGGCCGTAGAGTTTACAGCGTATAGCTGAAGTTTATTAACAAATTGTCCACAGATAACACGTTTCCGGAGCACTGGGCTCCCTTTCTCAAATCTCTAGGACACTGAAAAACTAGTACACTGGTATACATATATACACATCTAGATCAGCCTACCGGAAATGAACGTCATCCCGGTCGGGCTCTACAAAAGCCTTATTCACTTATCAACCCAGCATGATCAACATGATCAATAGTTCATAGCATGGTGATAAAAGAGAACACGGTTATAACAAGATATCTGCATGAATAAACATAATAAACACATAAACACCATGCACTCACATATCAGTGTGTCCACACCTATATGTGAGTATTCAAGTTGACGAGCCCTAAAAGCTTAGCTATATTAGATGAGGTAGAAATACTCCTTTAAAGCAAACCTGTCAAGCACAAATTTACAAATGAACCAGCATTTAATACATGCATTTAATACATCAAAATAAAAGTATACATTTTATACCTTTGTAACTAGTGTCTGAGCCAAACCAAGCCTATCCATCAAGCTGCAGGAGGGCTGGAATACAATGCACACCTCTGTGACACTAGGATTCCATTTCAGCAACATCACTACATGGCAGACTATATGGGTCAAGAGGTCTTTTTCTGCCTACAATCTTCTATGTTTCTATCACTGCTGAAGGCATTCATAAATCTTGGTAAGGAAGTGGCCGGGTGGCCATATTGGTGCACTGGGAGACTAGGGAATGCCCTCATGGCACCAAAACTGCTAATTTGCATATTAGAATGCAGTGGTTTTCAACCTTTTTTGAGCCGCGGCACACTTTTTATACTTAAAAAATCCAGGGGCACACCACCAACCAAAATGGCACAAAATGACACTAAAACAGTACATATTATACATATAGTTAATAATATAGATTCTAAATGTATTTATACTCACTCAGTGTGAAACCTGGGCCTGTTTTCTTCTCCCCCCTGTGCTTCTCTCCACCATACTTCTCCCACCTACTTCTCTACTGTGCTTCTCTCCGCCATACTTCTCCCCCCTGCTTCTCTACTCCATGCTTCTCTCCTGTGCTTCTCTTCCCCATGCTTCTCTCCTGTGCTTCTCTCCACCATGCTTCTCTCCACCATACTTCTCTCCCCCCTGCTTCTCTCCACCATACTTCTCCCCCCTACTTCTCTCCTGTGCTTCTCTCCCCCATACTTCTCTCCCTCCTGCTTCTCTTCATCAAACTTCTCTCCCCCCTGCTCCTCTCCGCTGTTTCTCTCCCCCATCCCCAGGTTTCTCTCCCCTGTTTCTCCCCCATCCCCATGTTTCTCTCCCCCATCCCCAGGTTTCTCTCCCCCATGCTTCTCTCCCTGTCTCTCCCCCCCTGTTTCTCCCCCATGCTTCTCTCCCCCATCCCCAGGTTTCTCTCCCCCCCTTCCTCCTCACCTCCTCCGAGATAGTCACCGCTGCTGTCCGCCTCACCTACTGGCCGCCCACAAAACTTTAAAATCATAGGCAGGCAGGGGGGTGCGGGAACATAAGAAAGAAAGTATACTTACCTGTTCCCGATGACCTTGTTGCGCCACTCTTGATGCACTTAAACAACGTCACATGTAATTTTCAGCTGCCATCTGGGTATGTCACAAACCCAGCTCCTGCAGCTGCCATGTGACGGCCCTGCTGATGGATTGCTTGTTCACCCAGTCAGTGTCCCGTCCAAGTCACTGATTGATCACTAATGCATCAGCCTGGTACGTGACCTTTTAGCAGAATGGGCTGTGGGAGGCCGCAGCTGCCAGAAATCAGGAAGGCAGCAGTGAGATGGGTAAGTATACTTTCTTTATTATGTTCCCGCACCCCACTGTCTGCTGGTGATTTTTAAGTTTTGTGGAACTTCTCCCTTAAGGGGAAATTGCTAGTAGCCCTATGTGTCCCCAGCACCTATGTGGTGCGCGACTGATTGATGAATGTTTTGTTGTACAGCTCAGCAAAAAGTGGTATTGTCGTGACTCCAGTGCTAGTCCAGCACACAGGTGTGATGTTGGTACCTGCTTTGTGGTTTGGCTGGCTGTATTCCCCAGAAATGGTCGGTGACCTGCCAGGTTGTGATGGGTCCCTTGGGCTCTTCTCACGGTAGTCTTGAGTGGCAATTGACCCACCGGGACTATCGGTACCGCCAGTCACAGAAAGGGGAAAAATAACCCAAGGTGTGTAGCTAGTGTGTAAAGGTGCTGGTGCGGAGGAAAGGATGACTGAGTCCCAGTGATGTAAAAATATAACAGCTTTACTGTACAGTCTCTTAGTACTATACACTTTGGCAGCAAATAGATAAATCTTTACACAGACTTTAGTGCTTGAACTTGTCTGTGCTTAGGAGATGTTTGAAGAAGTAGAGTAGAGGTAGTTGTAGCGGTGCTTGAAGAGTTGAAAGTAAGGTAGAGTAGCGCAGAGGAGTTTGTCAACGGAGTTCCAACCCAATGTAGCAATGTACTCTGCCGGAACTTGAGAGAATAGAGTGAGAAGTTTACTTGTACCCGTGTATAGACTATAGTCTCACCATCTTCTGCCCTACAGTGTCGAGTGACTGATACAAGCCCCAGTTACCTGGGGTTACCTGGATGATGCTAAGTTCCCGGGGCATCCCAGTTACCTGCACTGCGAGATAGGATAAGTAAACATTTTGCTAGCTTTGTCCTATCCAATCTAGTTCCTCTTTTGTATCAGGATACTGCCCTGCACCTTTTAGACTGGTTCACGGCATGGGCTAGGATGTTCCCAGACTCTTCTCCCTTAGTAGTGTTTACCACTGCATAGTAGATATAGTATAAGTACTGAAAGAACTAACGCTAGTTGCATCTGACAACACGCGTTTCAGACTAGACCAGACCGAACTGCACTGTGCTGACTTCCTTCCACACGGGAGCTATCTAACTCCTCCTACACAGTGGTGTGTGTGTGTGTGTGGAGAGCAAGGAGAGGCAGAATAAGAAAGAGCATCTCTTATAGGTCAGTACTAAACAATAACTATAACAATAACATTAACCCATTGCTAACTACGGCTGTGCATGAGATAACAAGGCTTAGAAATAACACTTACACCCAGTGGTGAAACTACCAAATACTACCTTCATCACCACTCAACCTGGAGTGAGAACTGTACGACAGGTGCCTAGGGCACTTAACAGTGGGACGCCTTATCCAAGTAGTACTTTAATCTTCCAGGATGAGCTCGTAGTAGAAGAGAACATAAGAGACGAATAACAGTACTAACATTTGGGGTCCTATTACACAAAGCGATTTTTAACTATTAATGACTAACAATAAACAATTGCAAACGAGATCGTTTATCGTTAACCTGAAATCGTTATTGCGATCATTTATTCTTTCTGATCTAAGAAAATCAATGGGCAATGTGCTATAACACTGAACGATTAGTGAAAAAATGCAGAATTACAGCGAACGATTAGCAAACAATTAACAATAATTTTAGGTTCAGGTCTAAATCAACAATCAACGACATAAGAATGATTTTTCAATCGTTGCCTGCAATTACACAGAACAATTATCGTTTAAATTCGAATGATAACGATTTTTCGCACGATAATCGTCCCGTGTAATAGAGCCCTTAGGTTTAGGTGCTATATGACTGGCTTCCACCCACCCAACCCAGAAGAGCCGTGCGTTAGTAAGTAGGATACACCAGCTTCAGCTATTTGTCCTACTGGGGATCAGTAACTAGCTGTGGTTACTGACCTGAGAATATAGGAGAGGGATCCCAGGTGTGGGTAAGGTTTCCTCAGAGGACAGCTACCTCTCCTAAGGGTTTAGCAGTGCATACTGGAACAGGTTACTTGCTTGAGGAAATGTAAGATTGTGTCTTAGTCCCTCCACACCAACTGACAAAAGACGACTGACTAAAGACCTCCCATCAGAAACTGACCTACCTTTTATAGGGGCAACTAAGCTTCACAGTGATTGATGAAGTTGTAGAAGAAGAAAAGAAGAGAAGTGTAACTGGTAGAAAAGTGAGGGAAAAGCACCTGCTCCTGTGATAGCAGAAAAGGCAACATGTGACATAAAACAGTTAACCCATGGCTTTCCTTCAGCTGTGCTTTGGGCAATACAGAAAATAAATAAGACAGTGACACCTAGTGGGGAAAATACATATCACATCTTCATCCCCTTATGTGCGATACCTGACAGAGGCACTCAGGTGGAATAACACTTAGTGGAAAACCCATACTAGGACACTACACTATTAGTAGTAATTATTGTATGGGCAATGACTTCACTGCAAAGTTCACTACCTGCCACTACCAGATAAAAATGTAAAAAGAAAAATCCTCAAATTAGAAGCATTGGATCATGGAGACTGTGCCAGAGACTGATTTTACATTGGTATAATACAGGCCATTTTTGTGCCCATATCTCATGACTTGAACTACAGCATCACGGATCACTATGTTTACAATATTAACCTGCACTCAGTTCATATTACACTCCTGTGTAACTGGATTAATAGTGCAACAGAAAAGATCTACTTCTTCCAGTGTATAGTCCAAAATGTCATCACGCCCTTATAACAGAGAACAAGCGAGTGCCGTATATGTCTTGCAAGGTCAGGATTTTTACAAAAACACCCAATGTACATTTGGGGCAAAATTGCTCTACTAAAATGAAAGCTGAGCTGTGATTAGTTCCTATGGGTTAAAAAAGAGAATGTTATTATAATACAGCTTGATAAATACCCCCCAAACTGTTCAAGCGTTTGGATGCCTATAGACTACAGGCTGTGACAATGGCTGATAAAAGAGAACCACAATTAGCAAATGCTGTGTACATCTGGCAAGGTCAGGACCTTTCATAAATCTTCCTGGGCACCCAATGTGCGTATGTGCCAAATTTGGGATTAAACGGATGAGGTGTTCGGTTGCCTATAGAGGACGACAAATCGACATTCCCTACCATTTTTACCAGATTTGCATATTTTTCTGTATTTTGGACAGACAGCCAAATACAGCCCAAAAAAAACAGAGTAGGGTCATAAATAGTAGAGCATAGGCGCTAGTGACTACAAGTCCTGTTTCTAAACAGCCCCCAAACTCATTCTACCGCTCACTAGTATAAAAGACCATCCACAATTACACAACAAATCTGCAGCAAAATTAACACATTTGCTGTACATCCATCCCGTGAGGCTTATGACAACCATGCCATAAAATCATTGAAATTAAAATTTGGGTAATGAAAACTACTGCAAAATATCATATGCTAGACAAACAACTGAATAAGAAGAGCTGTAGTTTTGTAGCCAATCTGATACAAGGAACACTAGAAGTGAAATCTATGTAACCTGTGAACAAAGGCATACAAATGCGGATATTGGCATTGGACTGAAGCCAACCTGAAGCCACATGGTGAGGTGCCTGACAAAACAATATGACTTCAAAGTGTACTTAAAAGCAAAGATTATTTTGAACTTGCTAAGTAAAATCACTGGTATAGTTGCATCTTGTACTTAAAGGGGTTATCCAGCGAAAATCTTTTTATATCAACTGGTTTTAGAAAAATATATAGATTTATAATTAATTTGTATTTAAAAATCTCAAGTCTTCCCATTCTTATCACCTGCTTTATGTCCTGCAATAAATGGTGTTTTTTTTCAGTCTCTCTGCTCTCACAGTGCTCTCTGCTGACATCTCTGTCCAAGACAGGAACTGTCCAGGGCAGTAGCAAATTTTCCTAGAAAACCTCTCCTACTCTGGAGAGTTCCTGTCTTGGACAGAAATGTCAGCAGAGAGCACTGTGTCAGACTGGAAAGAATACACCACTTCCTGCAGGACCAGTGTTCAGACTGTCAGGGCTGATCAAAATTTTTGATTGTCTCTAACATTTCAAAAGTTTTTCCAAATGACATTAAAACTTTAAGTCTGAAGAGAAGAAATCAAATATTTATTCATAAAATTTTTATGTAGCAACTAGGGGTGGAACAGCCACAGCGGCTGCTACGGGGCCCGCCACATTAGAGGGCCAGATGGCCTGCTTAGCCCCGTAATGTCCCTGGTTTGCCATTCAGGACATTTGTCCTGAAACTGGCTTACCAGGGATGGTGTGTACTATAGCCGGGCCCACCCATTACACTAGGAGGGGTGGTGTGGTGTACCCCTGGTGTGATGTTATATCGAAGGAGCGGCAGGTCACTTGCTAGGTGTTGTAGTGTGACACTACTTCTATGGTGGATGGCCGAGATACAGCCGGACCTTGGGATATTGTCACGTGATGCCAGTGCCTGCTGGGCACACAGGTGTGATGGCACGCCTGCTTTTATTTTATCAGGTCAGCTGTCCCCTTTTCCCCTGTGGTCAGTGTCCTGCTGTGTTGCTACTGGGTCCCTTAGGGTTATGTCACGGATGGCCAGAGTGGTATAGTGACCCTCCCGGATGATAGGACCTTCCACCCACAGAAAGGGGAGAAAGTCCCAAGGTTGCGGTGTGTGCTGTGTCGGTGGTGGCGAATAATCACAGAGGCTGAGAATAAAGTTGAGTTGGTTTACTACTTGTAAATGTGCAGCAGGTAATACAGAATAGACAATATGAGGTTTCCTTGGATAAAGTCTCTGAGACACACTTGACAAAGTTCCAATAAACACTTAATAACAAATCTGTAGTATAAGTGCAGTGTAGGATATAATCGTGTTAGTTGAGTTGTGCTGAGTAATACAAGAAGTAGAGCAGCAGAGAGGAGGATGCCGTGAGAGTCCCAACCCATGTAGTACTGTGCTCTGCCGAGATGTTGGAGGATGAGGAAGAAAAAGAAGAATAAGAAGAACACCAGTGCCCGTGTATTGACCTTTGACTTCAATCTTCACACCACTTTATGCCCACTAGACTCGGTTGAACCTTCCTAATGGGTGACACTGGCCCCAGACCTTGTTACCTGGGATGAGCGGAATGCTGAAGGTTTCCTGCTGACACCCACGCTGTGAGACAGAGTTCATAGGCTACTGCAACTTTGCTCTGTCCGGATCAGTTCCTGGCTCTATTGTGGATACTGTCCTGCTCTGTGACTCTCCTAGTCCACGGCGTGGGTTGACGTTGTCTCTGGCTTGTCCTCTCTTAAGAGGAGTTTAACAGGGCATAGTGCTTTGGAGTGTTACTAGTGAAGAGGTTGATAGCAGTGTGCTGTCTTGCATCCTTCCCATGCGGGGTACTGACTAAGACTGTGCTTTGGGGTATGGGGACCTGGCAGAGGGCCAGGGCCCAGAAAGGACCACTGTGGAGAGCTATCTGGCTCGTGTCCTTCCTCCAGAACGACAGACTCTTCCCTTCCTGTCTCCTGTGTGACTCACTTCCTCCCAGGCGTGTACGGTGCACTGTAAGTGGGTGAAAGAGTGCAATAGAAGAAGAAAGGAGGGAGATGATAGGAAAGAAGAAAGCAGTAACTCTGACTGATCTACAGATTCTGGTCAGACACAAACAATAAAACAAGACAATAAACCTTTGAAATCCTTCAGCTGTGCAGTTCCCATATACATATACATAATATAGCGACATCTAGTGGTGAACTTTGGTACTACTTTCATCACAATAAGAATACAATAAGTACAGACTTTTGCAAAGGGTGTATATAACTGCAACACTCCTATTGGGATACCACAGCTGCACAGAAAGGGAAAGAGAATTATCAAAGACTTCAGTCACATGACTAACAGGCCCTTATATTTACTGTGTGGGGACTTCAGCCTGAGGGGAAGAGGGCGAGACTGAGCCATAACTGCCGCATGTCAGTGAGTAAATGTATGTATCTGTAGGTCAGCCAGTTTGTCTGTTTATCTGTGTCAGTGGAGTGTGTGTGTGTCATTGGTGTTTGCGTCAGTGGAGTGTTTCTGTCAGCAGAGTGTGTGTCAGTGGAGTGTGTGTCTTTGTATCTGTGTCAGTGGAGTGTGTGTGTCAGGAACCGGTGACACCAGACACACAGAGACAGTGAGCCCTAAGCTCAGCCCCGCCCACTGTCCTCTACCTATTTGCCACAATCCGCCCTAAGATGGCGGCGAGCAACTGGGCGGCGGTCCCTGCACTGGCTAGGTGGGACACAAAGACAAGACAGACAGACAAAACACAGTAAAGAATGGTCGACAGTCCGGGTCACAACAATTGGGCAGCGCAGTACAAAAACACAATCCAAAAAGCAAGGTCAATAAACAGGCAGTATGGTCAGGGGCAGGCAGCAAGCAGGGATAGTCAGAATACAAGGCAAAATAGTCAGAATAAACACAGAGCTAAACAGAGGCAGAAACAGGCTGAGACAAGCTCAATAACCGTCAGTGAGAGGCAGGCTGGCAGACACTATATAGGAGACCAGAGGTCCAGTGCAGGAGCTGATTGGACCAGACCCCTGATCTCCTCAGAACACCTGGGGCAAGAGCAACCTGACCAGACAAGCTAACCAGCATCAGAGTTAACTCCTGGAGTGGCCAGGAGTATCTCAGGCAAAGCGGGTGTGGCTGAACAAACACAGAAGGAAATAGGCCAGTGTTCAGACAAGGCCCAGGACACCGCACAAACATACAAAAACTCTGAATATCAGCGCCATCTCAGGCGCGCAGCACGAGCCAAGGGGCGCACGGAGTTCACCCCAGGCACATTCATGACAGTGTGTGTGTGTCAGTGGTGTTTGTGCTAGTGGAGTATGTGTCTTTGTCAGTGGTGTCTAAGTCAGTGTGAGTTTGTGTATGCAGCAATTGCTATTTATGATGAGCCCCGTTTTTTTTTTTTTTTTCTTCGTTATAAGACCCCACCCCAGCCCATTACACATAAAAGATGCTTCCCCTATTTGTACCCATTTTGTAGATGAGTTGTATTTATCAGGAGATTGAAAGGTCTGCTTCCAAAGAGTTTCCTCAGCAGCTGCTATTCATGCTGAGATGTCTTTCCTCTATACTGTCCTATCTTGCTATACTTCTGCTTATAATTCCACTTAAAGTCTACTTCCAAAGATGTTCTGCAGCAGCTGGTATTAATGCTGGATTCATTAATAATCAAAGGGGCCCCCACCACACATTGAAGGCACCATAAATATTGTCCTTTCATGTTACACTTTAGTTTTTTTCAGCAATCAGGTGATTGGCAGTTTTGCTTCTAAAGGTGTTCTGCAGCAGCTGCTTTTTAAAATTTGTCAGCTGGCAGGGGCAGGGGGGAACATAATTAAAAATACCTATTTTCCTCTTCCCGGGCCCCTAAATCACTGGGTAACAGGCCCCGGGACCCCTGCAGGAAGGCATTTTATTAAATATGTATACTATAGCTATAAATATTGGTACGGTTACTGTTTTTTGCTAGCATTCCATGCAACTTTTGACATATGACAGCACACTTTGTGAGTTACAGCAAATTTATTGCTAAACCATACCCCTAATCCTGCCTAACCCTCCCCTAAGCCCCCTAATCTCCTCCTTCATATGATTCTTCTCCCGCTGCCGACTTTACCATCTTATAAAGACTTCAGTGATACTGAGGCTAATCTCTCACCGATAGGCAACATTGATCTTGATGACACCAATACCAATTATTACCCAGCTTGCAATTATAAATGAGCGAACCGGCCGAGGTTCGGGTTCGTATGAACCTGAACTCTTGGCGTCTGATTCCCGCTGTCTGCCCGCTCCGTGGAGAGGGTGGATACAGCCTGAGGACCGCCTAGAAAACTGGGATACAGCCATAGCCATAGTCCTATCCAGGCTAAATCCTCCTCCTTGTGTTCAGGATACTGCCCTTTGCTTTTAGACTTGTCCTTGGCATAGGTAAGGGTGTTCCTGGACTCCTCTTCCCTCAAAGTGCTCAGCACTGCATAGTAGGTATAGCAATAGTAAAGGAAGAACTGGTTGTCTCTAGCTGCATCTGTACATACTCGTGTCTAGACTAGACTGCACTGCTCACTTCCCCCTACAGGGGGTGAGTGTGTGAAGAGTAGGGATAGGCAGAAGAAGAGAAAGCACCTCCTATTGGTTGGCACAGAACACATGGTATAACAATAACATTAACCCATTACCTTCCTCAGCTGTGCTTTGAACAACAAGACTCATCACCACTTAACCTGGAGTGAGAACTTTGCAACAGGTGCATAAGGCACTTAATAGTGGGACACTACAGGCCAGTGAGCTTAACATCTGTAGTAGTGAAAATGATGGAAAAAAGAAGATAATGGATCACATAAGAATCAACAATTTGATGGATCCAATCCAGCATGGCTTTACTTAGGGACGATCATGTCAGACTGATCTCATTGATTTCTTTGATTATGCCACAAAAGTGCTGGATGAAGGAGGTGCCGTGGATATCGCCTATCTGGACTTCAGCAAAGCCTTTCATACAGTTCCCCATAAAGAGCTGATAGAGAAGTTGGAGAAAAGTTGGACTTAATCCCTGGATAGTTCAGTGGATTTGTGGTTGGCTGAAGGAGAGATATCAGAGGGTTGTTGTTAATGGTGTGTATTCCTAGCAGAGACAGGTAAGTGGTGTGCCACAAGGGTCTGTTCTGGGTCCTATTCTTTTTAATATGTTCGTAAGTGACATAGGAGAAGGGTTGGTAGGTAAAGTTTGTCTGTTTGCTGACGACACAAAAGTGTGCAATAGGGTTGATATTCCTGGAGGTGTCAGCAATATGGGAAATGATTTAGCTTTGCTAAATAAGTGGTCCAAATGTTTCCAAATGTAAAATAATGCACTTGGGGAGGAGGAATCCTCTATCCGAGTATCATTTCGGCAGTACTGTGTTGGAAAAGACTTCAGAAGAGAAGGATTTATGGGTAGTGATTTCTGACAGCCTTAGGCCCCGTTCCCACTGAGGAAAGGTAGCGGAATTCCGCGACGGAATTGTCCGCCGCGGAATGCCGTTAGCCTCCCGCTCATAATGGGAGTCTATGGGAGGCGCGCGCTCCTGCTCTGTGCGCGCTGAAGAATGAACATGTGTGTTGCCCCCAGTAGTATATACCCCTTGTGCGCTACTGCCAGTAATATATACTCCTTGTGTGCTTCCCCCAATAGTATATAACCCTTGTTTGCTTCCCCCAGTAGTATATAGACCCCTGTGTGTTCCCCCAGTTATATATAGCCCCCCGTGTGCTCCCCCCAGAGGTATATAGACCTCCTGTGTGCTGCCCCAGTTGTATATAGACCCCCTGTGTGCTGCCCCCAGTTGTATATACCCCTCTGTGCTCCCCCACTAGTATATAGGCTCCCTGTGTGCTCCCTCAGGGGTATTTACCCCCCCTGTGTGCTCCCCCACTTGGATATAGACCTCCTGTGTGCTCCCCCACTTGGATATAGACCCCTGTGTGCTCCTCCAGTTGTATATAAACCCCCTGTGTGGTTCCCCCAGTAGTATATAGACCCCCTGTGTGCCCCACCAGTATTATATAGACCCCTTGTGTGCTGCCCCAGTTGTATACAGACCCCTGTGTGCTCCCCCAGTTATATATAGACCACCTGTGTGCCTCACAAGTAGTATATAGACCCCCTGTATGTTCCCCCAGTAGTATGTAAACCCCCTGTGTGCCCCACCAGTAGTATATAGACCCCTGTGTGCTCCCCCAGTAGTATATAGCCTCCCTGTGTGCTCTCTCACTTGGATATAGACCTCCTGTGTGCTCTCTAAGTTGTATATAGACCCCATTCTGCTGCCCCAAGTAGTATATAGACCCCTGTGTGCTGCCCCCAGTAGTATATAGACCCCTCTGTGAAGCCCCAGTAGTCTATAGCCCCCTGTGTGCTCCCCCCAGTTATATAGACCCCCAATGTGCGCTCCCCAGTTAAACAGACCCCTGTGTGCTCCCCCTCCCATATATATATAACACAATAAAACAAACACTTATACTCACCTGGGTCCGGGTGTCTTCTCTTCACTCTTGTGGCCGCAGGAAGGGTTCTCCCTGCGATCACAAGAGACCGCACTCTCCTTGTCCTGGCGCCGATGTTCCAGTTATGTCACTGGAGCACCTTGTGTGGGCACAGGAGTGACTGACAGGAAGGGAGCCAGTGTCCCGCCCTGTCAGTGCTGCTGCATGTAACTATGAGCGCTCATTACGAGTGCTCATAGTTACAGTTCAGATGGCAGCAGCGAGCGCGGCAGCGGCCCTGTCCAGCGGTCTTGAGCACAAGAGCGGGGCATGGGGGCCCCCCTGGATGTCGGGGGCCCTAAGCGATCGCTTGGGGTGCTTGGTGCCAAAAACCGCCACTGCAAATGAGTGCCGAGCCGGGGACGGCGCCATCTTGGAGAGGTCCCCGGCCGGCATCAGGTACTGAGATAGCTCCTCCGGGACAACGTCCCGGAGGAGCAACCTCCCCCACTAGACACCAGGGAAGTGCTGCAGCCGGTAATCGGAGGCAGCTGTCATCTTTGACAGCTGCCTCCGATTACCTGATTATCGGGCACGGCGATCACACCGTGCCCGCTAATAGCCGCGATCCCGGGCTACATGCGGCACCCGGGATTGCGGCGGTTCAGAGCGGCAGGGAGGCTCTGAACGCAGGGAGGCGGCCCTGGACGTACGGGTACGTCCAGGCTCGCCTAAGGGTTAAATAATGTTTTTACGTTACACATATTTTTAAAGAATTTTTGGTGGCATTTTTTCCTTTTTCTTTTCTGTCTACATTATAAAATAATACTGAAATCTTGCAGTTTTAATTCTCACCACTGGGAGTAAAACTAAGCTGAGACTTCCTATTCTGTGTGTGGTGATAAGAGAAGGCCTCTGTAAAGTGATCTGTACAGCATTGCAGCAACATGTGACACCAGTAGAGGAGACAATAGCAGCTCCCTGTAGAATGACCCTTTCAAAGGTTAGTAATGTTTAGAAATGTAATGCTTAGTAATGTTTCACATTTATCTCAAGGGGACAGAGTTAGAGTACTATTACACGAAACGAGATTCGGCTGATTATCGCTCCGTGTAATAAATACAACGATCAGCCGATGACAACGTTCATCGGCTGATCGTTGACATAGGTTAGAACCTATATTCGTCAGCCGCGTATTCCACGTAGTGGTGCGCGGCCGGCGACTGACGATATACTTTACCTATCCACGCTCCAGGGCTGCTCTTGCAGTCTTCTTCTCCCTGGGTCCCGCACACTCTAGCTTCAGAGTGGCCTGTCAGCTCTCAGCCAATCACAGGCCGGGACCGCCGCGGCACAGGAGCACGGGACTCGCGGAGAAGCGGACCGCAGGAGCAGCCCTGGAGCGTGGATAGGTAAAGCATATAGTTTAAGCAAGGGCTGCAAGGGCATCAGTGATGATGTCCTTGCAGCCCTTGTTAAACGATTATCGGGCCATGTAATAGGCCCAGTAAACAAGCGCCGAGCTAGCAGATCGCTGCTCGTTTACAGGTATTTTCGGGCGCCCATTGGCCCGTGTAATACCACCCTTAAGAGATAAGCGAATATCGAGCATGCTCGAGTTCGTCTAAACCCAAACGTTCAGCATTGGATTAGTGTTGGCTGCTGAAGTTGGATAAAGCCCTAAGATTGTCTGGAAAACATGGATACAGCCAATGACTATATTAATCTTTTTCAGATAGCCTTAGGGCTTTATCTAACTTCAGCAGCCACCACTAATCCAATACCGAACGCTCGGGTTCGGATGAACTCGAGCATGTTCGATATTCGTTTATCTCTTGACAGTCTGTCTATTTTCATCTATGTCCATGGGGCTTGCTGTAAAGCATGTCACTAAATGCTGTTAAGAACCCCCCATAATAATGTAAAAAAAGTGAAATAAAAAGAGTCAGAAAATAGAAACAGATTAGAATAAAAGAACAACCTTTAGTATCTGACAAAAAGAAAATTTAGGTGACACACTCCCATTAATAATAAGGTACATGAAAATTGGTTTTGTAAATTTTTTAAGTTTCAAAGCAAAACCTCATGCAGTGGCCATTGGAACCATGAATACATGAAAACCACATGAAATATGTGTTCCATGCCTTTCAGTGGATGTGCCATGGTAAATTGCATTAATTTTTCCAACCACATATTTAAAGAGTCCAGGCGATTTTAAGAAACTTTGTAATTGGGTTTACTAGCCAAATATGCCATTATCTGCATTTAAAAAGCCTTTTCCCAGGGCCCCCCTCCTCTCCTTTCTGTCATCCACTGCTCAGAATCAGGAAATCTCGACTGTTTTTTCATCAGTCGGATCTATCTGGTCTATGAAGAGGGGAGGGGGGAGGGAGAAGGAGCGAGATTATCCGGCAGCTGAGAGCGGAGAACAAAGGATTGCTCAGCGGGGGAGCTATTCAGAGACCTAATTAGAGGTCAGAGAGGTCCTGGTGACTGTCAGAGGAGAGAGCCCAGGATGTGAATGTAAATTAACCCTTTGTTGTCTTGTTTTGCTGCTTTTACTTCCTCTCTCCATAGGAAAACCATGAAGACAGGGGGGAGAGCTTCAAACTGCTTTTTCATGATAAAAATTTATTTTTCGGCTAATAAACCCATTACAAAGTTTCTTAAAATCCCCTGGACTATTGATTTCTGCAATAAAAAATTTAACGACAGTGACACTTTAAGTGTAATGCCACGATTCTTCACATATATTAAATAGAAAATATGTTGGGTTGTTAAGACATTGATTAGTCGTATGCAAAGATTTTGCATTTTATAAATAGTGTAAATTTTAGACTGGTGCAAACTGCCCACAGCAACCAATCACAGCTCAGCGTCCATCTCTGGTAAAGTGAATGAACAGCTGAGATTGAATGCTGTGGGCAGTTTGCACCAGTCTAAAATTTACACACTTTGATAAATCTGGGCCCATATGTATACACTGTAGACATCATGGTACAACACTGATACAGTATAGCCATCAGGACACAACACTGATACAGTATAGCCATCAGGACACAACACTGATACAGTATAGCCATCAGGACACAACACTGATATAGTATAGCCATCAGGACACAACACTGATACAGTATAGCCATCAGGACACAACACTGATACAGTATAGCCATCAGGACACAACACTGATATAGTATAGCCATCAGGACACAACACTGATACAGTATAGCCATCAGGACACAACACTGATACAGTATAGCCATCAGGACACAACACTGAAATAGGATAGCCATCAGGACACAACACTGATACAGTATAGCCATCAGGACACAACACTGATACAGTATAGCCATCAGGACACAACACTGATACAGTATAGCCATCAGGACACAACACTGATACAGTATAACCATCAGGACACAACACTGATACAGTATAGCCATCAGGACACAACACTGATACAGTATAGCCATCAGGACACAACACTGATACAGTATAGCCATCAGGACACAACACTGATACAGTATAGCCATCAGGACACAACACTGATACAGTATAGCCATCAGGACACAACACTGATACAGTATAGCCATCAGGACACAACACTGATACAGTATAGCCATCAGGACACAACACTGATACAGTATAGCCATCAGGACACAACACTGAAATAGGATAGCCATCAGGACACAACACTGATATAGTATAGCCATCAGGACACAACACTGATACAGTATAGCCATCAGGACACAACACTGATATAGTATAGCCATCAGGACACAACACTGAAACAGTATAGCCATCAGGACACAACACTGATACAGTATAGCCATCAGGACACAACACTGATACAGTATAGCCATCAGGACACAACATTGATACATTGTAGACATCAGGACACAACATTGATACATTGTAGACATCAGGACACAACACTGTTACATTGTAGATATCATGAAACAACATTGATTCACCGTAGAAATCTCACGCCATCTGTCGCAGAATGATGGGAGTTGTCGTTTTGCAACAGCTGAAAAGCCACAGATTAGGGAACTGGGTTGGGGGGGGGGGTTGGAATCATTTTACTTATTTGGTTTCAGCCAACTTTTCTCTCTGAATGAATGGCTGTCAGGGTATAATGGGAGTTGTGGTTCTGAAATAGCTGGAGGGCCACAGGGTGGGAAACACTGATATACAGAGTACAGGATAAGGCCATGTTCACATGGCGTAAGACACCGGCTGTTCTGTGACTTGTCCAGGTTACAGAACGGCCGGTGTCAGAGAAGATCATCCTGGCCGATACTGCAGTATTTGCTGAATTCTGCTGAATTCAGATGCAGGTGCACCCGTGTGCGCCCGCATCTCAATTTTCCACTGCATACAATGGAGCATGCGACCGGAGCCACACGCTCCATTGTATGAACTGACAGGTCCTCTGCGGCCGCTATTTAATGAATAGCGGCCACAGAAAACTGACGTCAGTTTTTTTGCAGGGCTGCTAGCGATCCCGGTTGGAGCGTATACTATGTTTGTACGGTCCGTCCGGGATTCCCTCTAGCTAAGGCACAATGTAAGTTCAGTTTTAAAGGGAACCTGTCACCGGGGACGCGGGCACAGAGTCCGCCCGACCCCCCCCGTATACTTACCCTTTCCGACGAGACCTGTTACTGGGTGGACTCTTTGCCCACGTGCCCGGTGACAGGTTCCCTTTAATCACGACTGTTGTTGAAAATTGGCAACAATGGCCGTGATTAATACTGATCTTACGTTGTGTGAACATAGCCTAATAGTGCGAATAAATAAACATAAGGCCGTTTGGGCTCTGTTCACATTCTGTTCTGTACATTTTAGATGCAACCATCAGCCACACACAGCAGCTAAAGCTTGACTACACGTCTACAGAGAAACAACCAATCACGTTCTTTCTTTACATTTTGGACCGTATTTTAGAGTAGTAAGCTGTGATCTGATTGGCTGCTGGTCTCCCCTGATATTATCACTAATTAGCGGGACACTGGGCGCACACACAGGTGCAGGGAGCCCGGGCGGGCGGACGGACGTCTCTTCCCGGTAGACAATGGGCTGCTGGCTGGCAGCACTGCGGTGTGCTCTGGGTGTGGTTGCAGTGCTGGGAATGGCAGGAGAAGCGGGCAGGGCGGGCTGCCAGCTGACGGCTCGTGTCTCCCTGACTTGCCCTAAATGCTGACGAGAAGTCAGCTCGGCTGTAGACTCCGCCCACTGGCCCCTCCCATCCTCCTCCTCCTCCTCGGGCCGAGCAGCGCTGCGTGGGTCACACATCAGCCATCACACTCGGAGCTCGGCATGGCTGCGGCACTCAAGGACGGCTTCGACAAGTTCCTGAACCAGAAGAATGTCTGCACCGACCTGCTGGAGAAGATCGAGGCCAAGACCGGGGTGAACCGGCGCTACATCGCTCTGGGTGAGGCACGGCCAGCAGTGCTGCGCCCGATCAGCTGATCTGTGTGTGAGCGCCACATAAGGCGCATCTGTGCGGAGGGCTGGATGACAAAGGGCGCGGGCACACCTGGGGAAGGGGCACTGCTGCTCTCTGTTATCAGCCCTTGTAGGCGCACATGACTCCAGTATAAGAAGTGTCGCGGGGGGGAAATGTCGCAATTCAGCCTTAACTTGCGCTGCATGCACTAAAGCTGTGCGACCAGTGCAGGAACCGCATAGACACAGCTACTTGTCAGATGTGGCAGCAGGTGGCTGGGCTGCTTTGGGAGACATATTTTATTTCACAAATCTGCGACATTTTCTAAAAGTGGATGCATGCTAGACCTGAGAGTCTGTGTCTCATGTGACAAGTTATGGGATCCTATTCCTGACACTATACAGATGTATTGTGCGTTCCTTTTGTTCTTTCCACTGATAGAGTCCCCCCCCCCCCCCCCACAGACAGGTGGTACATGGGCGGCTGCTGCTTACCTGCCAGGTGTTGCTGCTCATAGGACACAACAGCAGTTATCTCCAAGCTGTGGCTTCCAGCTGTTGCTAAACTACAACTCCCAGCATGCCCTCACTGCTGAAGGTTGGAGGTCACTGCTGTACAGGAGAATAACAGGTGGACACCTGCCGCTCCTCCACGTGCTGCATCCACTGCTGGCAGGTAACATATGGTAGTGGCAGCTCTGCAGCTGTGTAATCTGGCAGTATTCACACCCTGTTCATGTGGCGTCCGATGGGGGCGGACATAGATGCCCTATACTTCTATGGTATAGCTATTGCGGCTGCCATTGTGTCGTCTGTCATACACAGACTCCCATGTACACATATACTGCAGGGTATACTCACACTACAGACATGGTGTGAAAGGAGCCAAAGCCCATGGTGTGATCGGCCGGTGTCTGGGCGCAGGAGTGCATACTGTAGCTGTGCCGCTTCTTCAGCTTGGACATACAAGTGTGCAGTGTCCTCTGTACACCACCACAAGCAGTGCCAGCATGAAAGAGAATGGGCACAGCACTCTGCTGAGAATGGGGGTCCCATGACAACTCTTACTGTCCCACAACTGGGTCAAAAGGGGAGGTAAGAGTCGGCACTCTATTTCGGTTAAGAGAATCCACAACAAATTTCCAGGATTTCAGTCTTATGGTGCGTTCACACAGGATCTGCAGCAGATTTGATGGAGCAGACTTAAAGTATATCTGCAGCTTCAAATCTGCGCCATGAAATCTGCTGCAAATCCTGTACATGTGAACGCGCCCTTAAGGTGGAAGATTCTTGTTTGTTCAGGTCGGTGTTTGTAAGGCCAGGAGAGGGATGGAAGTTTCTTATCCCCTCTGATCCTCTGTATTATGCAAATTACCTTTGAGTGTTCCTATTGACACAGACAAGGCACAGCATATGATTTGGGTAACAAATCTTAATGTAAGGACGCTCGGGGACATCATTCTGTCTGCTGGATTATACCACAATGTAGGGATGACATGTGATCTGCACGGCAACACGTAATGTGTGATTAACCCCAACTGTGCGCAGTCATGAGACTGATAACAGTGGAAGCAGCATCCCTCTCCGCCTCTCAGTAATTGTATTTAATGGCTTTTCAGAGTCTCATTCACACCCATAAATCTATCAGCTGGCGGCTGGTTGATCAGGTAGTGCCGGGCATAATTGCCCTTCTCACGTGTGGGTGACTGTGGCTGGCATTGCACCCATATATACTCCTAGATCATAAACTAGTAACTATGAAACCATTAGGAAGACCATGAAACCATTATATCCACACACTGCAGAATTTTACACACAGAAAGAGGGAGAAGAGTTTTATTTTCTGCATAATGTCGGCTGGTCGTTGTCTTTCAGCATGTTGGATTAAAACGAGAACGGTGGCGAGTGTCTTCTGGCCATGGCTCCATGTAGCAGGCAGCAGACAGCTGCTATCTTCTATGGGCCCCCCGGACAGATCGGCGCTCACTTGCTCCTTAATAACGGGCAGTGTAATGGGGGCCCTTAGGATCTATTCTCTCTAGACTTGATGTGTATTCTCAGAGTCTGCACCAGGATATACTGCTGCCTCATATCCTGCATATGTCAATAGACCCTATCTATTCTTTTCTCTGAAGCACACTTGGGGACATGCTGTTTATTTTCGCCGCATGTTATAAAACTAAGACAAATGTATTTTATTCACTTATTTTTCCAACCATATTTTGTTCTAATTTTACTGTTTGTAAACATAGCCTTACTTTTATTGGGGGCAGGCCAGAGTCTTTGTCTACATCTGCAATTAAGGCTCTAGCCCTGTAAATGCTGATGATCAGAACCATTTACATAATGGACTCCTGCACATGCCTGTAATATACATCTGTATACTTCCAGATTTATAAAAAAAAAAAAATGCCATAAATTGCAGGGTGCTCCATCAGATATCATATGTATGAATTGTAGCGGAGAGTATCACTCATGGCACCCTCATCTAGCATACTCAGGTTGTAGGCCATGAACTGCCAGCCAGGCACCATGCCCATATGCAGAATATGCACATCCTACTGGTAGAGTGGTGGTGGGTAAGGCCTTTCCTTTGTAATAATTCTCTATTTAAAAAAAAAAGCTAAAAATTGATGTGAACATAAATTTAAAGAAAAAAAAAATCAGTAATGTAATAATTTTATATGGCATTTTTATGGTGTGCTTCATTGGTGGCAATATTTGCCTGAGACATTTCTGCAAGTGTGGAATGCCAGGGCAATGGTGAAGCTTTGTGTAGTACATATGTGTTTGGTGTAATCTGTCCTCTTATACCTACACTATATATAATACATACTGATCAGCCGTGGTATAAAAAGCTGTTGGTGTAAGCTGAGAGCGGCCCATGTAGTTACAGCAGAGCGACAGCTGTGGGTATGGGAGTGCGTGTCATTTGCATGCAGGCTCGGACTGGGCCACCGGGGGGCCGGGGGATCCCCCGGTGGGCCCTCCCCCCCTTAAAGGGCCCAGAGCTAGAGGTGGGCCTCATGTTCAGGATCTCCCTATAATCGGTAGATTTAGGGGCCCTCTGTTGCCTTCCACGCTGCTCTAATGATGGAAGAATGGCAGCAGGGCCCCTTCTTTCACACAACTACTGTAAACTCATAGGCCCCCCTCCCCCTGTACTGTAAGTGGAACGGTCCGGTCCTGATTAGCTTCGGGAGTGTCTCTCTTCCTGCCTGTCAGGAGACCACATGTGGCAGCAGGAACATGGAGAAAGCTGCACAGAGAAGCAGCAGCATGGCCTCCTCCATCCCCCTGCAGTCATGTCTCCCCCCTCCTGCTGCTGTGTGTGGAGTCGGTGCTGGGGAGAAGGGGGAGAGGCTGCAGCCTGCACGGAAGAGGAGACACTGAAGATGGAGACTAATGGACCCCTGGAGCTTCCTGCATAAAAAGTCAGTGTGTGTGAGTAAGTATATATAAGTCAGTGTGTGTGAGGGTATATAAGTCAGTGTGTGTGAGGGTATATAAGTCAGTGTGTGTGAGTAAGTATATATAAGTCAGTGTGTGTGTATATAAGTCAGTGTGTGTGAGTAAGTGTATATAAGTCAGTGTGTGTGAGGGTATATAAGTCAGTGTGTGTGAGGGTATATAAGTCAGTGTGTGTGAGTAAGTGTATATAAGTCAGTGTGTGTGTATATAAGTCAGTGTGTGTGTATATAAGTCAGTGTGTGTGAGTAAGTGTATATAAGTCAGTGTGTGTGAGGGTATATAAGTCAGTGTGTGTGAGTAAGTGTATATAAGTCAGTGTGTGTGTATATAAGTCAGTGTGTGTGTATATAAGTCAGTGTGTGTGAGTAAGTGTATATAAGTCAGTGTGTGTGAGGGTATATAAGTCAGTGTGTGTGAGTAAGTGTATATAAGTCAGTGTGTGTGTATATAAGTCAGTGTGTGTGTATATAAGTCAGTGTGTGTGTATATAAGTCAGTGTGTGTGAGGGTATATAAGTCAGTGTGTGTGTATATAAGTCAGTGTGTGTATATAAGTCAGTGTGTGTGAGGGTATATAAGTCAGTGTGTGTGTATATAAGTCAGTGTGTGTGTATATAAGTCAGTGTGTGTGTATATAAGTCAGTGTGTGTGTATATAAGTCAGTGTGTGTGTATATAAGTCAGTGTGTGTGTATATAAGTCAGTGTGTGTGTATATAAGTCAGTGTGTGTGAGTAAGTGTATATAAGTCAGTGTGTGTGAGGGTATATAAGTCAGTGTGTGTATATAAGTCAGTGTGTGTGAGGGTATATAAGTCAGTGTGTGTGTATATAAGTCAGTGTGTGTATATAAGTCAGTGTGTGTGAGGGTATATAAGTCAGTGTGTGTGAGGGTATATAAGTCAGTGTGTGTGTATATAAGTCAGTGTGTGTGTATATAAGTCAGTGTGTGTGTATATAAGTCAGTGTGTGTGAGGGTATATAAGTCAGTGTGTGTGAGGGTATATAAGTCAGTGTGTGTGAGGGTATATAAGTCAGTGTGTGTGAGGGTATATAAGTCAGTGTGTGTATATAAGTCAGTGTGTGTGTGAGGGTATATAAGTCAGTGTGTGTATATAAGTCAGTGTGTGTGTGAGGGTATATAAGTCAGTGTGTGTATATAAGTCAGTGTGTATGTGAGGGTATATAAGTCAGTGTGTGTATATAAGTCAGTGTGTATGTGAGGGTATATAAGTCAGTGTGTGTGTGAGGGTATATAAGTCAGTGTGTGTGTGAGGGTATATAAGTCAGTGTGTGTGTGAGGGTATATAAGTCAGTGTGTGTGTGAGGGTATATAAGTCAGTGTGTGTATATAAGTCAGTGTGTGTGAGGGTATATAAGTCAGTGTGTGTGAGGGTATATAAGTCAGTGTGTGTATATAAGTACTACACAATCTTCTATGCTTCTGTTACTACACCCCTTATCCACTATGCTTCTACTACTACACCCATCATAATTATCCCAAAAATAAATAAATAAAAAATCGAGATTTAAATCCAGAAAATTTTTTAAAAGAATCGAGATTTTATTTTTTGCCCATATCGCCCAGCCCTAGTGTGAGTGTTTGTACATGTATATCATGTGTCTGTTCATGTGAGTGTTATCTCTCTATATGTGTGTGTGTGTGTAATCTGCTTGTGTCTGTATGTTGGTCTTGGTGTGTTTGCATTTTTGTGTCTGTGTCATGTGCCTGTCTGTGTGTGGGCACCTCTATTATGTATACAGTGTATATTATGTAGTGTGTAGTTCTATAGATGTTTAGAGACATATACAGAGGAGACAGAAATAGTAGGCTCTCTACAAGTTTTCTATAGATTTTATTTAAAATGTATGCAGTATGAATGTAGACTGTACATATAAGCTTAAAGGGGTACTCCGGGCCAGCTGTATAATCCGTGTACGGCCGGGGAGGGGGTGGAAATAGAAGGCTCTGGTATCAATATATAAAAAAGAAACATTTAAGGGGCTTTAAGAGTCATGAAGAATGCACATTCGACCAATAATTTTTATCATATCTGTCTGACATGTCAAATTTGTCTTTCATATTGACATTAATGCTTTAATGACCACTGATATGCCTTTCATGGCAGTCCTTAAAGGTCTTATTCTAGCCTGACCCCTTGATGTTCTGAGGATAGAATATTCCGTCATGGTCTCCTCGGCTGGAGATTTTAATAAAGGAGTGGATGGTCATTTTCTCTTATCTTCTATGTTTCTAAGGCTGTGTTCACATGTGGCATTTTTTATGTTTTATATTTTTTTGCAGCAATATTGTTGCATTTTCAGTGAAGTTTCTACATAAATGGTGTTTTAATGCTATTGCATAAATCATGATAAAGTAGCACAATTTTACCGTAGCTAAAATTATGGCAAAATGGCATGAAAAACCCAACAAAAATGCCATGTGTAAACACAGCCTAAGTACTAGGAAAATTCTCTAAACCTGGTAGATTACTGCAAGTTATACTCCTGTCTGGATGATAGGTGTCCCTGCTTCATCTAAGAAACCTATATGTCACTCTATGCTATTTGCATATGCTGCCATAGAAACGATTGTGACTGACAGTGGGCTATGTCGCTGGTCACATACACTGCTGAATGCAATGTTGCTTTACTAAGGTTAAAGGTTTGGCGCTGGTTATGTATATGTATGTAGGGTGGGCCCCTAGAATCAATTTCCCTGGTGGGCCCAAGGTACCCCAGTCCGACACTGTTTGCATGTGTAGGAGGGAAGAGAGGGAGGCAGACTTGGCAGCACTAGCGTTGACGTGCACTATAGGAAGCCACAGCCAAGCACTCTGGAAGATGATTCGCTTCCTTGCAGCAGGTAAGCGGCAGAACAGAGTTTTCATTGTAAATCTTCCATCTGTCTGTAGAAGCATGGATTGTGGCAGGTTTCTGTGTAGGAGAGAGAATGTTCTGTGGTATTGGAGTTCTGCCCCTTGCTAATCAGAAACACTTGTATGAGAGCCGCCATATAGTGATCCAGTCCTATGGCTGAACTGCATTCTTCCCAGTCTGGAACTCATTGAACTCACAAATGTCTGACGTTTTTGTTAGAAAATTGAGGAAGTAACATTTCCCCAACCTGAAGGGGTAATGGAAGTTTTTTTTCTGCGTATACTATGTGCACATCACAGTATATCCTCTCATATTAAAAGGTTCCTTTGTTTTCTTATTTCCTAAAACAGCGGCCATTGGCATCTTGGCAGTTTACTTGGTGATCGGTTATGGAGCGTCCCTGCTTTGCAACTTGATTGGATTTGCCTATCCAGCATACATCTCGTAAGTGTCTATGGGTATAAGTTATCGGCATGTAATGCTGTCTGCTTCTGCTGCGCCTTATTCCAAGATGTCATTTAATCTGTGGCTAAATTATTCACTACTTTCCCTGCAACTACCAGCCTGCGCATCATGGCGGGGCAGGAAAATGTTATCTCTGTATATAATGCTGAGTTTGATTTGGTGGACATATTATTGGACACTGTCACCCCCTTTTGTGCATTCTGACATCTCTACACAGGTGTAAAGGGTAAATTTAGCAGTTTTCACACCTTATTTTATATCATACGGCATGGTGCTTGTTTTAAGTAAAAAGTAATCTTTTATGAACTGCAGATTGTGTTAAGTGGGTGGGGCCTCGCGACAGTAGCGCCACATGGCCCCGCCCACAACGCCACCGGCCATTGGTGGGCCGACCTAGAAGGGGTGGGGCCTAGACCTTTAGGCCAGCCTGTTCCAATGGTTGGTGAGGGGGCGGGGCTAACTGTGGCATTGTGGGTGGGGCTAAGTGGCGCTACTGCTGCGAGGCCCCGCCCACTTAACATAATCTGCAGTTGATAAAAGATGACTTTTTCTTGAACAAGCACTATAACGTATGATCTAAAATAAGGTATGAAAACCGCTAAATTTACCCTTTACACCTGTGTAGAGATGTCAGAATGCACAAAGGGGTGACAGTGTCACTTTAAGTATCTGTGTAATTTAGTGTACAAATCCTTTCTTTCTCTTGTTTCCATTCTGTTAAGGCCCCATTCACGTCACATATTCTTAGGTGTACCTCAAGATATCAGCAAAATTATATGCTGACCATAGTGTAATCGCATTAGGCCCACAAGTAGTGTTCTGCGTCTTTGAATCCTGTGCAAAAAAAGTATACATTTGGGAAATGGACACATCATGTTCACTAGTAGACTATGTTTCAGTCCATTAAAAGGGTATCCGGGCATCTTAACATTGGCGGAGCTGTAGAAAAATAAAATCTATAGTCACCTGCCCCTGGTACAGTATACATTAGTATCACCAAAATGTGATGCAAATACCATGTTTACTGCTCAGTTAATCTTACTTCAAGCATTACAGGATAGCAGAAAAAGCTGACACATTCTTTTCTCTAGACATATCATATAGCCCCAAGACCAGACATAATATAAGAAGGCAGAAGATTGAGAAATGGACAGAACATGATTCCCAGGTTGTGTAATCCCTTGAGGTCACTTGAGTTTATAGATGGAGCAGTGTATGTATAGAATATAGGGCTATCTGGAAACATGTTGTTTCTCCAGTGTCCAAAATTATTACTTTTGTGTGCTGCTTGGTTAAATTGGGGGCATATGGGCGTATTGTACATGAGGACACTTTCCATTAACTCATCACTTTATCCCTTTGGCCTTACATAGGAGTACGCTCCAATACATCATTCTACGATCCAGTGATAGGAGCCCTACCTTTTGGCTCCCACTTTATTTTACCCTGCATTGGAAACTTTAGGGATCATGAATGTTTTTATGTTAGAGATGAAACCTTTATGGGCTCCTAACCAGTTATACTGGTAATAATCTAATCTAGGTTTCTACAGTCCGGTGTGACACTTGCAGTTGAGTTGTGTGCGTGTCAGTCTGGTTTGTGAATGCTGGAAAACGGCCTGTGATACAGAACAAAGTAAGGGTCCTATTAGATGGAGTTATCTGTTGTTTTCTTAGATAAACAATTGCAGATGAGTGCATTTGTGAACGGCCTGAAATCATTCACCTTAATATCTGGAACGATGGTCATTAGTTATGACTGTCTGTACACTCGTTGTCTGCATACACACGGAAAGATTATGGCTTAAACTTCGAAATAACAGTTTTTCACACAATGATTTTTCCCTGTAATAGGGCCCTTAGTCTGGTGCTGATCGTGTTCAAAGCTCTTAAAGATGTCATTTGTATAGAATATGCCTTTATCTGTCAAGTCCCTTCACTTTATACTAAGGCAATTTTAGGATTGTGCCAGATAGGAGTGGACCTGGTTACCCCCAGAAGACCTTTACCCTGTCCAAAACTCTAGAAATTGTACCTAATGTAGGAGCTGGAGAATGGCTGCCAGATGCCCTACCGGCAGATACACAGGGGAATTCCAGACCATTGAGAAATGAGCCGTCCCATCACTCCCATACTCTCTCTGCCCTTGGTGTGTCACATGTTGCAATTGAGAAGCGACAATAATATTGCAAATGTTGCAACTGAGAGGCAAAGTAAGGTAGCAGAGCATGGGGATTAGCTATTCTTCCTGGACCTTTTATCTCTCTGATTCTAATTTAGTTCTGGCATATTGCATTTTCCGCAGCTTTTCTGAGGCAGTGAACCTTACAAAAGTTACATTTCATAGTAATAACATTAACCTCTCTCAACTTGGTCAACAACACTGTGGAGAACATGTAGAAATACTCACTACACCCCTAGATGAATTCCTTGAGGGGTGTAGATTACAAAATGAAGCCACTTTTCTAGGGTTCCCAGTGTTTCAGTGTTGTGCACATGCAACATTGTTTCCAAAAACCATTCCAGAAAAATCTATACTAAAAAAAGGCACTCCTGAGCCATGACCAAATTTTTTGTGTATGCTAAAAAAAAAACAACAAAAAAAACAGTGCGTTTCAATAATTTTTTTTTTTTTTTTTTTTAAATCCTTTTTTGTTTTTGTTTTTAAAATGGGAGTCGATGGAAAAACTGATGCACTATAGACATCTATGTCATATTCACAGGCAGGTAGGATTCCCAGCTTTCCCATATAAGTCTAGCAGGTTACTATGTTGTTTTTGTAAATCTCAGACTTGAATAGAGATTTCTGCACACCTGTCTATCAAATTTAGAATATATTTTTAACCTGTTTCACTAGTTCTCCATCTGTGCTTTGTCTGTACCTGACTTGCTTCAGTTAGCATGAATATCAGCCTGATCTAATGCTCCTCGGGCTTTGTGTTTGCATAGAGCACAATGCTAAGTCTGTTGGGTGTGTTACGTAATCTGACATCTATTCAGGCAGAAATGGCTTTGCACCCAGTCTTTTCAGCTTCTGCGTTTGTCATAGTTCATATTCACATTGGTCTGAGCTGCTTACTTCACTTGCATTCATTCCTTTTTCCGGACTCTTCTAGTTTTCAGCCAGTGCGAGATTTTATTGCACTTGAGCTGCCATCTACTGGTTTTATTGCGAGCGAAGTAATTATGTTAATGGATACCCCGTAATTATATATACAGATATGATAAAGCGTTCATATCTAGAGTCAGATAAAATGGTCTAGATACTGTTCTGCTTTATCTTCTATGGACCTATCACCTGCTCAGATATTGTCTGGATGGTGCATTATGTCTATTTGACGGCATTGGAT